>NW_018127896.1:4854989-4871421 GCF_001952655.1 Monopterus albus | reverse complement strand
CATATGCAAAGCACCAGCAAAATTTCACTTCTGTGCACGTCACAGTCAAACCTGCAGATGCTGAGGTTGTTCAGCAAGAGGCCCTCTGCTTTTCTCTTAAGCTGCAATCAAAGCAGGAGGAAAACAGGTGGGCAAGCTGAGACTGTTTGTGTAGCCTTACAAATATCATAAGCCACCTTTCTTTCAGCCGACAAAAGGCAGGCACTCCACCCACAACAAAAACAGACACCCCATCACTGACACTGTTTTGCATGGCATCTGATATTGTCTTCCCCCTTCCATGTCAAACTGCTGTTTGACAATTTTGTATTTACGCATTGTTTTGCCTCTTCAATATTGACTTTATTTTGTTTTCTTGTCGACACCAGAGACCCTGCTTCTGTAACAGGATGGCGTTTCCATTAATGCACTTTATCTGCTTTCGTCAGGAGCAGCAGTGCCACAGCCAGTGTGCCATAATTGAGATCCTTGTGTGGCTGGGAAGCCAAGATACTGTGCCAGTGGATGCGAATTTGATTGCCAGGTTTCAAGTGTTCCTTAGGATTTAGAATTAAACACACACAATGGCAGAATAGCCAGAGAGGTGGGTAAGGCGTTTCTTTCCCACTGCCATCAGACTCCTAAACAGCTGACAGGAGTTTATAATCAGGAATTACTTCATGTAATGCCACCTGTACTGTTTACATTCTCAGTTTGCACATGTATAATTGTACATCCATTGCTTGACTGTTTTGCACATACAGATATAGCATATATTCTTATTATAATTTTCATCTGCTGTTTTTAAAGTGCCTTTATTTTGTATTACTATTTATCCATTTTTTATTTTGTATTTAGACTCTATATTGTTTGGCATTCATTGTGGACAGCAAAGGAAGAATTTCATTGTGCAGGGAAACATGTTTCCTTACTGTACATATGACATTAAACCCTTTGAATCTTGAGTCTTTGACTCTCAGGTGTTAGGTGGACTGTTCAAAGGCCTAATAAATGTATAGATGTAGGGGTAACTGTGCTAGCTTCTTGTAGGCTGGGGGTAATTTGTGCACTGCACAATGACACCTGAGCAAATCATCAACTGCTGCTCAACACATTTCAAAACCACTTTCAAAATTCATTCATTTTATTCCTCATTGTTTATTGATCCTTTATAAGCAATCTGCTCCTGGTGTTTGTCCTACTACATTATGAAATTTGCATCATCTGTTTAACACAATATTTAATTAATCAATAAGATCCCTTCACTAGTAATCAAACTATAATGGACAAAAACATGCTAATATGCACATCGGTTCTTCCCAAACATTTCATGTACAATCCATAACCCATGTTATCTGGGGTTGTTAAAAGAGGGGATGGGGGAATTTTCTATCAATGGCTATATAATTTTATGATGTGCTCCAGTCAGTGGTACACCACAGAAATTGCATTTCAAATTTAACAACTTAATATTTACAGCTGCAGGCTTCATAGATTGTTGTAAAAACGTATGTATTAGCATTTATTGACTTTCTGACTTTTACTGTGAACTCATTATTATAACTACAGACCCTTTATTAATCACTTAACATTCAGCTGCAACAGTACAGTAGCTTTACTAGCTTAAAACAGGCCTATAAAGCATTAATAAGTAGTAAACAAGAAGGCCCTCTGCTACTCTATGCCCTGTCAAGAAATCTGCATTAGACTACATTCGAAGGCTTTGATACCCCCAACTGTAAATAATTAACTGTAAATAATTCTTAATAATTTAGCGCTCAATGATGACTTTTTTTGCTGAGTGCAATCTCTAATTAAATTTATGAAGGCACTTTGGACCAAAAAGGTCCAGCTAGAGGAGAGAACACGTGAGAGTAAATGAGACAAATAGGAGAGAGTGATGGGAAATAGAAAGAATAAGCAACCGGGCGAGTGAGACAATGTCAAAGAAGGGCAGGTGCCTTGTTTAAGTGGGAGGGAAAGGTCAATAAAATGTAGACTGGTTTTTAAAAAGAGTCCTACTGCAGTTTTTATGGGTGGGCCATCCTCCCAGTTCATATGGGGTGGCCTCTCATAACCAGAGGAAAACAACTAATCAATAATTGAGGCGAGCAGTAAACACTGTGTGCATAGCACCTCTCTGGGGGCATTCCTTTGCTAGCGAATATGTGTATGTCCATGTGTGCATGTATTTTTATTCATGTCTGCCTGTGTGGCTAAGCAGAAGTTATTTTTTCCCAGCTTCAGCACATACACTAGCAGAAATGCTACTGTACATACGGTCTCATTCCAAGCCATTCAGAATTGCTCAATCGATAGAGGGCCATCTATCATCCTGGTAGGAATAGGAATTACAACTTCAAAACATGTAAAAGGACTCTTTCTTTGACAAAGTTATAGTCCTTGCTAGGGTGAATGACACCTTTAAAATTGGCACCTGTTGGTCCAGAAGACATTGTCAAGTTCAGCTCTCTAACCATTTGCAGAGGCAGTGTTGTTTGTTGTATCTACAGTTGAAGTCTCCCTGCACAAGGTCATAAAAATACTTTGGCTACTTCAGCTTTATGCTTCTAAATCAGCTTGATGGGTGGCGCAGCCTTCAGTCTTGTTGCCAGGCACAGGACACATTAGCTTGAAGCTCACTATAAGATGTTCCCTCCGATGTCCCCCTCCTTATATATCCTAAGATGTCCACATACTGTACTTTCTCCCCTGCTTCCATCTGGTAAAGCAATAAAGGTGTGAATGTCTTCAACAATGTTTCCACAGGAACATTATGATCCGGTCCACAAATCACATGCATACTCGTATTCTGAATAGAAATGAAAATGTCCCCTTTCTATGTTACCTAAGTGAAGAGGACAATAATATTATTATAAAATTTTAGAATTATTTTTTTCTCTCCATCAAGGAGGAATTACATCCATCGTGGAATCATCCGGTGTGTGAGGCAAATGGTAACAGCACTATTAGAGTGCTGATGACTTAGAGAAGACTGTATGAGCTAATTTTCCCCGACTATAATGTCTCTGGAGTGTGGAACCGAGAAAGGTGTGTTGGTAAGAGAAGCAGGGACAGACAGGAAGAGAGCTGAGTGCAGCTGCTGCAGGCTGTTGTCAGCATTTAGCCCAGTTCCATTTTACCAGAGTGGAGCCTGAATAGTAGCAGTGCCCGATGTGGCTACTGTTACAGGAATGAAAACCAGGATGCTGAAGGAAAGAGGAATGGCCAAATCCCTCACCTGGCTGTGAAAGTACAATCAAAAAGCATGGGTGTGTTCGCAGTATAGCATGTGTTGCAGACCAAGGAAAAGACAAATACTTTTGCTTGCAGTAAAGTCAAGAACAAGGTATGTACGAAATGTGACCAACTACAGCCTTTTATTCATAAAAACATAAATGAAGGCTACTGTTACAGCAAAGCTGTCAGTGTAAAATGATTGCCAGTGCAAAAAAACAACCTGTTTTGCATCTTGGACTCTGAGCCAACATTTCTATGTTCCCTGATGGGAATTTTTCTAGACCTCCTTTGAGTCAGGTGTAGCTACATCTTCATACATGCTATAGTCTCTTCTCTCTGTGCACTAAGATGTCTCCCATCACATACCTTGTACATTTTTGTTAGGAAGCACAAGCTGAGAATACAATGACCCTACTTGACCTCCAGGCAATTACCAAAATTCAAAAATTATAAATTCTGTGATTCATTGCATATTGTCTCTCACATCCAAAGATTATTGTTATTGAGCAAGCAATTTCTCGAAGGGCTGTTGCTAACAGATTGTGAAGATACCGAAGTAACATCTTCAAGTTGAATGTTCCTGCATGAACGCTTGGTGAGAAAAATGCTACTTTGTGTGTGTGTGTGTGTGTGTGTGTGCGTGCGTGCGTGCGTGCGTGCGTGTGCGCTTCTCGGACTGTAGGAGCAAGTGTGTATTTGTTTGTGTAAGACAAATTGTTCATATGGATTTAGGTGTCTTTGTGTGTGTCTGAGCTGTGAATGCTGCAGACAGGCAGCTTCAGGTCAGCTGAGCTTTGTGTGAGGATTAGTTGCCTGTTGGCAAAGTCAGAGCCTCAGAATCACTTTCCCCTCAGGCTCATTGTCACTCTGCCACAAACCGACAAAGACACAGCAACAAGCAGACTCCTTTTTCTCATCTCAGTAATATTTACTCACCACTGCCACTGGTGCTTCAAAAATCTTTGAATTTCTATTTTGGGCATTTATTTAGTTTTTTCAGTGTATGCTGAACAGATTACAGTATAGTGTGTAATCATTACATCTATAAAACTGTACACAAATGCATTGCCATTAATTATACAATATTTAACAGCTAATCAAGGTTGAGTTATTGACATGTCCTGGCACAGCAAACAACTTGACAAAGCTTGTAATTGGAACAGCATATTAAAAGATGGTCACTAGATGTGTATAATTAACTCAATAAATAAGGCATTTGTGTGAGTGGGGCAACCTTTAGTTGCCTCACAAATGCCTCAATAGAAAGGTCAAAGTGCATGACAAGGCTGCATGGAGTGGCATAACTGCATGGAAGGCCAAGGTAGACACACCTCCACCAGTGAATGTGTGTGGACCGTATCTGGAATGCCACCAGAATCTTGTCAGTTAAGTGCTGAAAACAATCCTTCATTGCCTTAGGGCAGGGGTGGCCTATCCCGGACCTCGAGGGCCCCTGCCCTGCTTGTTTGCCAACTATTCCTGCTCTACCCACTGCTGATTACATGGATCAGGTGTGTTCAGTCAATCAGAAGCTGGAAAACACCATCTTAGATGAAAGTGAAGTGAGGAAAGAAAGTGAATTGGTATCTTCCCCTGCCTTAGGGGGTTGAGCAACTAACTAGGAGGGCAGTGCCAGCTGGAGGGAAACTGGCTGCTCCACTAGGCTGCATGATGATGCTCAGGTGCGGCACAGAAATGCTCATTAATCCATGGTACCTGAGGGGGGTGAGCATACATGATGAAGCCAGCATCTGACGAATTTGCATCATAACCCCTCACATAAAGACAAGGGGATTGTAAAACATAATGAGATTTTTTTAAACATGATGAAAGAACGAGAAGTGCTGCAAGTTTAGAAAAAGGTGTCAAGCACTGTATGCATGTCTGAATAGATGCCAGCACATACTGTATTTCTTCCTGCAAAAAGGACCTTGCTGACTATGGCACTATCCATTTGCTGTGACTTTGAAATTGGATCCCCACATAAGTTTTTAACATTGCATTAACTACAGGGCTAGCTACATTGCTAAGCAATTTCAAGTTAATAAACAGGCTCACTGGATAAATTACATTGAATAAGTAGGAATAAAGGGATTTTTTTTTCAACTCAATAAAGCAGACACAGACAGTTTCTAGAGATCATGTATCATTCTAAAAATATAACCTTCTGGTAAAATAATTATTATGAACTCCCTGGGGCGGTTTCCTGCTGTAGTGATGACCACCATAAGCATGCTTTTTTCCTCCTCCACTTAAATGAATTTCTACTTTCTTGACCTGTGGCACAGACCTTAGTTTCCTCACTTATTTTGTCATTTCTTGCCCTCTGAAATAACCAGAGCATTTTTGCAGAGCTGTGTTATTCCAGGTCAATCAGTTGCTGCTATCTTTTGACCCCAAATACCTGAGCAAGTTCAAGTTTTAATGTATCCCTGACTTGGAGAGAACTTGACTTGGAGAGAGCCAACATCACTAAAAAGTTCAAGGGGGCAGGGGACAGATGTGGAGGGAAGCAGTCGTCTCAAGTCCCCCAAAGACCTAAGAAGACTACATCCCCATGCTGCCTTAAGTAAAGGTCACTATAGCTGTCTGACAGGAGACAAAGTGGGAAAGGCACCCGAACAGCCTGATAAGAGAAGAGCAACTGGTTTTCTGAAGCAAGCTAAAGGTCACACTTGTGCTGTTAAGGACTTGGCAGGGTCACTGTGGTGGTGGCATCCATCCTTACAGGACCACAGTGTAGCCCAACCCCGTTTCCTAAAATGACTGTACTGGAGTTTGGTTTGCTCAATGAGGAAAAAATGAGTATTGATTTGTTGATTTCAACTGCATACAATGGGATGATTTGTTTGTATGTGGGTGTATGACTGTGTGTACAGAGTTTACAGTATGTCTGCTTCGCTCTCAACCTTCCCTAATCGCTCTCAAACTAATATCCGTTGCTCCCACTCACTTGTGTTCTCCCTACTTGCTCTCAGATTCACTTTTCACTCTCATCATTCCCGTTCTCCTTTTTCCTCCACATCTACCTCTCTTGCTGTTCCATAAGTGAATGGTTAGATAAAGAATTAATCATATGTCCAGAATGACTCATCTGTACAAACATGTAGTTGGCAAAGGGCAGACACAATGTGGAGTTGTGGTGACCCACGAAAAGAGGCTTCACCAAACATAATCTATTACTACAGTAATGGATAGCACAATTAGGTTGTGTGTGCATCTTCCTTTGCATTTACAGGATTTGGGTGTTTTAAAATAATAGCTGTACATTTAACAAAAAAAGTATGGGAGTAAATTCATTACACAAGGCTTCCTTTTTAAGTAAAGGATAAAGAAAGCTAAATTCTCTGTTTTCTGCTAGTAAACAGGCCCTCACATCCACAGAGAGCTTCTCACTCCTGAGAGGGCCTTCTACAAAAACGCCTAATTGCTGGTCAAGACAGTGGCATGAAATATTAATAGAAGCTTTTGGGATACAAGCAAGAAGCCCATGACAGCTGGAGAGATATATAATTAGGGAGGCAAGGATTAAAGACACAGACACACACTTTCAGTCTGTTCCCTTGACCTCCCTTTCCCACTGCAAGACACATACAGTACAAGCAGGCACACAAGCACACAAGTATGAAGATTAATACACAGCTGGCTGGTTTGACAAAGCCCAACTTTGGAGTCAAGAGTCATTAACACCATGCATCCCAGAATGCACTACAAGGATTGAGCACTATGCCTGGAGAGAGTGAAGGTCAAGGGTCATAAATTCATAGAATGTTATCTTCACAGACAGTTAAATTTGGCCCACTGTCCTTCATGCTCATTGGTCTGATTCAGCCACAGATTATTGTGGCAAAGTTCTCTTCACCTTTTATTTTGGACAAATGAGCCATGCAATCCAAGCTGTTTATTCAAGTTTGGCAGATAACTGTCGCATATAAATGATGTATGACTTCTGACACACTTGTCATGTCAATATGGAGATTGGTGACAGGAAGCAGTTTGACAAAGTGCATGGCAGATGGTGTATGAGAAATACACCCAGATCTAGCTCAGAGAAAAAAAAAATTGGAACCCTCTGAGCCACAAATCCATGAATTAATAAGATGAACATTCAGGCAAAATTTTGATAATTGGCTAAGGGCATGTGTGGGTTATTAAAGTTTGGTCATCATTTTACTGGTCATGGTGATACTGGATTCACCTAGGTACCTGCAAAGATCTGGGAACACTGCAAAGTTGCCAGAGAATTGTAAAAAGAAAAAAAAAAACATGGTCAGATGGTCGGAAAGGTTTCTAGCCAAATTCAGACTATGCAATATCAGTCCAATAATGGCTTGATCCAACAGGTGTGAATTTTTGACGTACGTATCTCAGTATTTATTCATCCGAGTGCATTTACGTGGATGCATGATTGATAGCATACCTACTATACATAAAGGCAGAACAGGAGAAAGAAAAATGTATTTGACCAGTTATGCAAGTGTAAAGAAACTACATCTCCACAGCCTCTGCTTATGGTTTGCTCTGAAGAAAATGTATGCGCAGCAAAAATGAGCCTATGCATACTTACAAGAATGCAATATATCTTAACATGTTGAACAGTATCTCCATAAAACCAAACTCGACACACATAGAGCTCTGACTACAATTCAATTTGATGCTGACGATGACAAAAGCACCAATGTTTGGTGTCAGTAAAATCATGCATAAACATCACTGGTGAAATTTTACTTTCCAAAGATAGACAGTAACTCACATGTCCTGAGACTCTTAAATGGGTAGGGAGGGATGTCAGTGACACCAGAATTATGTTTATTTTTACATTTCTAATATTCTGTAAATGAAGTGCATGCACTCATCCCACAGTAACTAATCAACTGACAGAGCATGATGCCTGTACCATGGACATGCTCACACTGCAGTGCACCAGCAAACTTCTTCTATTTCATGTCAGATGCCAAACAGCCCCAGTAGCTGGATTAGCTCTAGATGTAGATAAGGATTAGAGATAAAGGTGTAGGATTCCATCCCCCTAAACCCAGCTTTAAAATAGGTTTTAGGTGTGTGGTGTGTGTGTGTACCTTTGCATTACTTACATCATGAAGACCGAAACCTGTTAACACACTCACACTGTGGGGACCAGAAGCTAGTCCCCACAAGGAAATCACTGAATTTTAGGGTGGCAACATGGTTTAGGGTTAGGATGAGATTAGGTTAAGTGTTGGGTATTAGGGGTTAAGTGTTAGGCAAGTAGTGGTTATGGTTAGGATAGGTCTACAGGAAATGAATGTAAGTCAGTGTGAAGTCCCCACAAGGAATGAAAACACAGTTTGTGTGTGTGCGCATGCTGGTCCATCACTGAAAAGGGTTCGAACACCAAGTCATACAGTACCAGTGGCCTTCTGAACTACTGCGCTGCATGTGTAACATCTATGTACTGCAGCTACTGTTGTGTGCGTGCATCTGCATATTAGAGAAAGACTTTGTTTGTATATATAAGTGCAAGCTATGAGATTTAACCTACTGCAGGTTAACATACTAGTATAGTTTATTTATGGACAATATTTATTCACATCATAGTTTTATAATGACTTCCCTGTGACCAAAGGCTACAACAGCCATGAAAGTTCAATTTATTTATTTCACAGATTTATTTATTCCAACTACATTATAAAAGATAATGAAATACAATTTTTCTCTACTCTTTAATAGGTGAAATCTAAGATTCAGCACTTCCCACAGCCAGGTAGGGCTGCTGACCCTAAATCTTAGTGCACATTTATGGGCTAAATGCTGTCTGGGAGGATGGGAGCAGAAAATATTTTATGCCAGAAAAACCTGAAGATCCCATCTTAAGATAATGGTACCACTACTGAAGTCAAATGGTGTTTTGGTCAAACCCTAATTATCACACACACACACACACACACACACACACACACACACACACACACAGATATTTTAGTTCCCACAGAGTTACAGTGTACACTTTAAAATCATTTGCAGCAATATACAGGTGAAAATATGAGAAAATAATGAGAATTGCTAGCTCTTATTTTACTACATACACTGATTAGGATTAGATTTGTAGATGCAGTGCATAATACAGTTCAGACATTTTAAGGGGATGCCAAGTTGTTCAAAATCCTTTCAAAAATAAAACGTATGCACAATTAGTTTTAAAAAAAATAATATCAGTATGTCTGGGTCCACCAACTATAGAGCTCACTGCAAAATGTGCATGTACTGTATGTGTTTGCATATTAAGTGTGTGTGTTGTTTTTCATGGACCTCTGGGCCTTCAGTGTGTCAGCCTTGGGCCAGAAACTTGAAATTTGCATTCTTTAATTAACACCCAAGCATTCACTAGTGGTGTAATGCTGAACTTAGGGCTGCTGCTGTATTTGGAATCACAAAGACAAAAACACTGAAGGGGCTTTTCCTTTTCTTTTTCTGTCTACTAATGAAAATCTGTAGTTGACTTGATTGGGTGACATTTAAGTGAGAATGGGACTGTATATAAAAAAAAAAAACTAAGAAAAGAATCAACTCCAGGATTTTTACTGTATTTCTTATGCAACATAAACAGTGTAAACCAGTTCAGTGATTTCCTCCTGACTTATAAATGTACAGTTGTCTTATCGGAGATCAGAAAATATGTTAAACCATGTGAGGACATTAAGTAGAGTAAAAAAGCCTTTCTTCTACATTGAAATGTATTAATTATGCTATGCTTAATAATTGACAGCAAAAATGCAACTTTAAGTTGAATACACCTAAAACTAAGTTGCTTTGTTTGGCTTTTATTTGATATTTAAAATGAAGTTAAGTGCTACTGTATGTGCTTGGTTACTGCCTGCAAATCATTTCAAGCTTGTTCAACTTAAAAAGGTAAGGTCCCCTGATGTCTAAAAATTTGCTTTAATTTTAATTAGAAGGAAGTAGCATTACAATTTGGAAAATGTATAACTGAGTTAACTTAAAAAAACAACAAGACAATATTCACATTTTTTCTTATTTTTACTTTGCATTCCTCCATCACTACTGTACATTCTTTATAAGAAAAGCAACAATAACTTCATTTAACATGCATGGCAGTAAATATTTTATTCACACTACAAAACAGACTGATCTCAGGAGAGTTTCCACCTTGGAAAATGCATGCTGAGAAGTCTGCTAATATGCTGATAGTTTTTTCAGAAGGTTAAAGCACTGAGTTGGGTGAAATCAGCAGTTCCTTCATTTAACTCATTTCATTTGAAAACAATGTCAAGTCAGAAGAAGATGCACACTCACTTTTGTTTCTTTACACTTTCAATACTCACTGTCAGGAACTAATTAGAAATGCAGCCAGCATGTTCTACAGAAGCTTACTGTTAGCATTTGTCTCCTGGGTTACAGCCACTAGGCAGAATCAGCTCAGTATTGTCCAAGACAATCAGTACAGAGACACACAATCTAATATGCAATTCCTTTACACTGGGTGACAATTTCTTTAAACAAATAACTTCCAGTGCAGTACTTGAGAAGCATTTGCATTAGTTTTAAGTGTAAATGGTCACATGGGGATCTAAGTGGAGCTTCACAGCAGCAGTGAGAATGGCCAAAAACAGTCTCTGTATTGGTAATTTTGCATTTTGAATCATTTTACTATTATTTTTGTCCCTCTGACTGAATCAAGTCATGAACACTTTAGACTATGTTCATATCACTTAAACTCTTTAAAGACTGATATCAGCAGCAAGAGGGAAATAAGCCCATTCTTCTAAATCACTGACAGATGACAATTCTGATTGACTGTATACAGTGGGTACGGAAAGTATTCAGACCCCCTTAAATTTTTCACTTTGTTCTATTGCAGCCATATGCTAAAATCATTTAAGTTCATTTTTTTCCTCATTAATGTACACACAGCACCCCATATTGACAGAAAAACACAGAATTGTTGACATTTTTGCAGATTTATTAAAAAAGAAAAACTGAAATATCACATGGTCATAAGTATTCAGACCCTTTGCTGTGACACTCATATATTTAACTTAGGTGCTGTCCATTTCTTCTGATCATCCCTGAGATGGTTCTACACCTTCATTTGAGTCCAGCGGTGTTTGATTATACTGATTGGACGTGATTAGGAAAAGCCACACACCTGTCTATATAAGACCCTACAGCTCACACTGCATGTCAGAGCAAATGAGAATCATGAAGTCAAAGGAACTGCCTGAAGAGCTCACAGACAGAATTGTGGCAAGGCACAGATCTGGCCAAGGTTACAAAAAAAATGTCTGCTGCACTTAAGGTTCCTAAGAGCACAGTGGCCTCCATAATCCTTAAATGGAAGACGTTTGGGACGACCAGAACCCTTCCTAGAACTGGCCGTCCGGCCAAACTGAGCTATCAGGGGAGAAGAGCCTTGGTGAGAGAGGTACAGAAGAACCCAAAGATGACTGTGGCTGAGCTCCAGAGATGCAGTCGGGAGATGGGAGAAAGTTGTAAAAAGTCAACCATCACTGCAGCCCTCCACCAGTCGGGGCTAGAAAGTCAGCCATCACTGCAGCCCTCCACCAGTCGGGGCTTTATGGCAGAGTGGCCCGACGGGAGCCTCTCCTCAGTGCAAGACACATGAAAGTCTGCATGGAGTTTGCTAAAAAACACCTGAAGGACTCCAAGATGGTGAGAAATAAGATTCTCTGGTCTGATGAGACCAAGATAGAACTTTTTGGCCTTAATTCTAAGTGGTATGTGTGGAGAAAACCAGGCACTGCTCTTCACCTGTCCAATACAGTCCCAACAGTGCAGCATGGTGGTGGCAGCATCATGCTATGGGGGTGTTTTTCAGCTGCAGGGGCAGGACGACTGGTTGCAATCGAGGGAAGGATGAATGCGGCCAAGTACAGGGATATCCTGGACGAAAACCTTCTCCAGAGTGCTCAGGACCTCAGACTGGGCTGAAGGTTCACCTTCCAACAAGACAAGGACCCTAAGCACACAGCTAAAATAACGGAGTGGCTTCACAACAACTCCGTGACTGTTCTTGAATGGGCCAGCCAGAGGCCTGACTTAAACCCAATTTAGCATCTCTGGAGAGACCTGAAAATGGCTGTCCACCAACGTTTACCATCCAACCTGACAGAACTGGAGAGGATCTGCAAGGAGGAATGGCAGAGGATCCCCAAATGCAGGTGTGAAAAACTTGTTGCATCATTCCCAAAAAGACTCATGGCTGTATTAGCTCAAAAAGGTGCTTCTACTAAATACTGAGCAAAGGGTCTGAATACTTATGACCATGTGATATTTCAGTTTTTCTTTTTTTAAGTAGAGCTGACTTGTGCCTGAGTGCATGAGAGTGGACATAATCACACTTTTCACAGGTCAGTTTCAGAGTAAGACCAAACATTTGCAACAAAGACAACTTCAGCTAAGCTTGTTCCTTGAGATCTTTTATGATCAAGAACTTTAATAAGAACTGTAAATTCAAACTAAGGAGTTGTATGCTACATTTTCAACTCATAACGGGTCTCCCCTGCTGTAAAAACATTTTTGTTGTCACTTAATTTGTTCTAATTGTTCCCAACAGACCTGAAGTGAAATAAAAAATGATTAAGGCAACAAATAAATATTAGAAAAAGCTTCCACTGGATGCTGACAATACAAATGATATTTTCCCTCACCATACACTTTGTTGCAAAACAGCAACAATGATAAAAAAAAAAGTAGCCAGAGTGCACTATTGTTTGCAGCACAGCACTGTTTTCTGATTTTAAATTGGCAGTTTTCTGCAGGGATGCTACTACAAACCCTGCTGCTCTAATCATTTTTTAGAATGATTGACATCACTGATGTGCCCACTTCCACTGATTACAGTACATGTGATGGTCATGTTGAGAATGAAGAGGTGAGTACAAGAGGATGATGTCAGAGTCATGCAGTATGTACCATAGTATCTTCAAATGCTATAAAAATATCAAGGCTGTGCATGCTCTCTTCACACACATACTGCAACTCAGCTTCAGCTCATCACTGAGTTTATCTGACAGTCAAAGGACCTAGTAGGAAACCTGTATGAAAGAACCGGCATGAAAAGAAACTTCAGGAAAAGGAAAACAAAAAAGAGAAATGTGCCTTTGTGAGTGTGTGTGTGTGTGTGTGTCTGTGTGTGGATAAAACCGAGGCAGAATCAGCCTCAGCACAGAATGATGCACTACTAATGATGTAATATGTTCTTGCTGCTGTTGGTGGAGGCATAGAAAAACTGGCACTAGCTTTGGGCTATAACAGCCAGCCTTTTGTTTCTTCTGTCTTACCTTGCCCAACCCCAAACCCCACTTTTGTTTTTCAATTTCTCCAACTCCCTCACTTAAAATTGGTCTCTTACTAACTCTAAGTTTAAGTCATTTATTAACAGTTTAGTTGGCATGCATTTGCATGTTTGTGTGTCCTAATGTTTTTGCAATATTTCTGTAATATTTACAATGAAAAACAAAACACAATATACATTTAAAACATACAAAAATTCCAAGAACTCATTGCATGTAAAGCAAATGAAAACATGAACACTGTGGCAAATCCACAGAATGGGAACATAATTTTCAGGCATTTCATTTGTGCACAACTATTTCTGATGTAATTTCACATGTACAACATGAATGTGATAAATGCACCTGTTCTTTTAAAATCTAGTTAAAAATGTATTTAATTGTATATAATGTGCTATACTGCATCTACATAGCTGTGGTTTGGAGACTTAACACAAAGCGAAACATGAACTTTTACTTTTGTGTTGTTCTTTTTTGTTGAATTTTATCTTGAATTCTGCATAGTACATACAGTGCTGCATGTACGCTGCAAAAATGTTAATAAAATCTTAAAAATATTAATTTATATGCATCGACTTCATACTCAAAACACAGGTTTCACATTTGACTTCATTTAAATACAATTTTTATAGAATTACAGAATTTTAAAGACTATGATACGTATCAAGATCAGTAAAGTTTTCACTATATTTTCTACCAATATTAAATATACAACTACGATAAATATATGACTGTGATGCTGCTGTTGAGGTATTTATTTTTTCAGTTTCTTTATTGGCAATGTGTATGTGCATGCCTGTGTGTCTGTGTCATCATATGAAATGAAATCAATAGTTGGAGACTATTCTACCATTAATTTCCAGTTGTCACATGTCAAATCTATCACTGTTTTCTTCTCCAGTCACACTGGGACAGAAATGAGGAAAAAAGATGTTTCCTGTGTTATCTCTGTCTCACACCAGTGAGGAACCTGATTGGCTATTTGGTGCTGTGTAGGATTTGTGACATTGCCATTCATTTCTCTGGAGATGACAGTCTCTCCGATGTGTGGAAAAAAATGAGGTTGACATCTTCACTGTTATTCACTTACACAGCTTATTACCAGTTGTACAGAGAGCTGAGCGAAACAGACAGAGAGAGTGGAGAAGACAACAAATACTGCAACAAACAGCACACCACTGTGGCTGTGATAGCTTATAGAGTCAACTATTTGTTGTTAAATATTATTGCAATTTGCTTTGTGAATTAAATGACTGAGCAAACAGGAAATTAGTTTTTTGAGTTTTCAAATGCAACACGATGAGAGACAGCTACTAGATCACTGAATGAAGATAATAGGTTTATCAAATATACAGTACATCAGTGCTCATGGCAGGGCAAAAATAAGTGAAAAAGAAAAAACTAAGGTGCAGGGGAGGGAGAAACGGATAGGGAGAGGGGAGGATTTGCTGGAAGTTTTAGCTGGAAATCTGGAGATAATACTTTTCGATCTTGGGATTTGGCCGTTAGAGCACTTGAGTTTGGCACCGTGTAGGGGCTAGTTTAAAGAGGGCTTGACTCAGAAGGCGCGGTGTGCTCAAACATGTCTGTTGTTTGACTGACCTAACCACTGTTGATCTCTGAAACCCAGTCAAGCTTTCTGATCTGAGACCTTTTTAATCAAACAGTTTTGGGTTGATTAGTAGAGGCCATGTAAATTGACGTATAATGTTAAGTAAGCCTGAGTAAATACAGGCTACCCAGAAACTATGCACTACAGGGCCATTTGCTATAAAAATACCTGTATGTCATCTACCTGCATATGTGTGAATATACTCAAGCTGAAAAATATTTACAGAGAGAGCAATGGATATTATGGATCTGAGATATGACTTTCAACTGCGAATGAAAAGAGAGCTCAGTATTCCTCTGAGGACACAGGGAAGATACGGAAAACTGTACTTGTTGTGACAGAATTGTCTGTCGCCAGGTTTTACACAATTACTGCTCCATTTTCCAGTTGTTGCTAGGATACTCAAATCAAATATTTTTTTCAAGGTTAATTCCCGCATGTCTCATCCAGAAACAAACAGGACGAGTGCTACTAAATCAAAAATCTATCCCTAAATCCTCTTTGACATCATATCCCTGACTATCTGCGAATCCCTGGCTGTCACAGTGGAGGTAGATCAAAGTAAATAGGATGCAACTGCCATGATGAAGTTTTGCCTGTTATGCGCCCGACTGCCCTGCAGCACAGGGAGCAACTTTTATGGTCATCATGATTACCATGCTCAAAAGGTGACTTTTAAAAACCCATCATAACCCATTAACATTCAAGTAACTTCTGGATCTTCTGTGCACAAAAACATTACCTCACATACACTAGCATTTATCGCATCTACAGTCCTCAAACTAACTAATCAGCAACAGATATATAAATGTATAATAACAGATTTAAGAATACAATAACTGTAGTAATCACCATGTACTTATAAGAACAGTCAAAACACTCTTTAAAAGTGTGAACATACTGTGTGCTTCATGGCTGACAGCAAAAAAGCACAGAACTCGTGACAAAATACATGCATACAAGATCAAAGTTTTTGTCATATGCAGAGTTAGGAAACGTGTTTCCCTGTACAATGAAATTCTTACTTTGCCGTCCACATGAATACCACACAATACAAATGAAATATAAAGTAGATAAATAAGACAAAATCTAAGGCACTTTAAGCAGCAAATGCAGCAATATAATAAAAATATGTAAAAATATAGTAAGAGAATGTATGCTGCATGTGCAGCAGTCAACAGTCAATGTGCAATTATGCATGTATGGCAGAGGGAAAGAAAGGGTTTTTCAGTCTAGAGGTCCTGCATTTCACACTTCTGAACCTCTGGCCAGAAGGTAGGGGTATGAC
>NW_018127896.1:4853610-4853785 GCF_001952655.1 Monopterus albus | reverse complement strand
CGAGGTCTCAAAGCGGGTGTAGAAGGTGTTGAGGTCATCTGGCAGGCTGTCTGTGGAGCTGATGATGCTGGTGGTGGTCCTATAGTCTGTGATGTACTAGGCCTTGCCACATCTGTCCAGAGTCAGCAGTAGAATAGAAGCCATTCAGCTTCTCTCTGTACTGCCTCTTGGCCAC
>NW_018127896.1:4840208-4851880 GCF_001952655.1 Monopterus albus | reverse complement strand
ACATCATAGAGTTTACTGAGAGCCGCAGAGGGATTAGGTCTTGGGCTAACATACACAGCAGCTAAAAACACAGCACTATGCTCTCTGGCTCGATAGTAGGGCCGGCATTTCAGCAATAAAAACTCCACGTCTGGTGAACAGTGCTTATAAACCATCCGTACATCTCCACACCACGAGTTATTGAAGAACACACATATACCGCCTCCTTTCACCTTCCCCGAAGCAGCAGTGCAGTCACCTCGATGTACAGAGTGTGTTTGTAGCTGAATCGTGGAATCTTGAACTCTGTCAGAAAGCCAAGTCTCGGTGAGAATTAGAGCACAGTAATCCTAGCCCTTAGCTCATCCAGTTTGTTTTCCAGAGACTGGATGTTAGCTAGGAAGAGGCTGGGTAATGGCGGTTGAGTAGCGCGAGCTTTTAGCCAAGCATGGAGTCCTCCTCGTCTGCGTTTCCATGTCGCTCTCCTGATTTCAGCCTGCTCGCTTGTGCCTGGTGCTTCAGGGGTTCCCTGAGAGTGATGGTGGTTGTTGTCATTGTTGTTATTGTTGCGGGATTGAACAATGAGTTGGTGGGCAGGAAAAAAAAATTTAAAAAAAAAAAATAAAAAAAAAAAAAAAAAAAAAACACACACACAAAAAAAGAAAAAGAAGAAAAAGCCAGCTTTCGAGAGTGGAATGCGCAAAAACGTCTGCCTAGGTGGGCGCCATGTTTCGTTAATTCATACAACAAAATGCAAAGTGAGATTTCTTATGATCACTATGGTTTAACTGGCAGATTGATCAAATAGCTGAAAATGTGCTCCTCAATACTGAAAATGGTAACAGCTAAAAAGCTTTTGCAGTGTTTTGAGCAACTTTAATGAGAAGACCAACGCGTTTCGGCATGATGTCTTTGTCAGAGCATGTTACAGTCACACAACAAAGAGTCTTATAAATAATACAAATATTTTAAAAGCCCTTAAAAACAACCAATCACATACAAGCTCATACATGTTGGCCGATAAAAAACATGCACATAAGTGCATTAGGTACATGGTCATGTGGCCATTGGCTAATCACATTCAAGGGTCAAACTGATAGAGCACCAGGTGTGTCTAATTATCGACACAGGTGACACCACATCTGATTAACGTTTAAGAAAATGCACACTCAGGGTTGAGTCCCAGCTGTTCCAGCAGGCGCTCAGCAATCCAACCAATCCACAAAAGGCAGTGGAAAAAATCTCCTCCAGGGGAACAAAAATGAGATAAGAAACCCTGGCAAATACTATGAATCATTTGGATATTGCTAGTGGTTACTGCTGCATGAATCATCACACTGTTCATATAAAGTGACTAACAGCAAGGACAATGGGGAGAAGCCTGCACTTTCCACAGTGGTCCTTCCTTATTCTGTCTTATTCCAGACCAAACGCAGAATTTTATCCCAGAAAGACACAGCAACTCTGACCCTTGCAGTACATATCTATAATTTTTGCAATGAAAGCTGCAGCTCAACTGCCGTTGTCTACACTTGTAGTTAAGAACAGCAAACAAATACTGTATGTCATTGGTGTCCGGCTGCAAACTGTTTGGGCACTAAAGGTTACTACACATTTTTCAACTAGCTTTGACTGAAATTACTGAGTAGAATCTGAGCCTCGGTATGAACAGCACAGCTAATTTTTACTGGCAGAGGTTCCTTGCTGGTACAGTGCTGAGCCCCTAAAAAGAATATTAAAATTTGTATTCCTAATAAGTCATTATCATGAGCTGATGTTGCCATTGGAACTGTGGAAAAATGACCATATATGAAGGAAATTACTTTTTCCTCTGGCTAAATTTCACCAGTGGAGATGCATTTACAGTTACATGGAACGTGTTAGATCTGAATATACTGTCATATCTCTGATGTGATCTGACTCAAAACCAATTTGTTTCACATTGGTCATCACACAAATGCAAACAGAGAACATGGATTTCCAAGGCTTGTGCAAATAAAAGAAAGCAATCACCTTAAAAGTCATAAAAAAGAGCTGTTACCCCTTTGGGGCCCTCTGAGCAGCCTGTGGAAGCATGGCTGTTATTCATACTACGTGCGTGTGTGTGTGTGCGTGTATATCGACCTTGCTCATATCCATGGGATCTGACCATCTTGGGAAATCTGCTCCAAACTGAGCTTTAAGCAGACCCATGTGTGCTTAATGAGGTACTGATGAGGAGTACAGGTCTGGAGCCATAACACAGGATGGCAGAATAGTTTATCAGCATGGCCGATATTGACACACAGAATTAATCTGCTGAGGTCTCTGTACATTTTGGAGACAAGCAGTTCAGGTCCCCTGTGATGAAAGTAATGAGAATGACAACAAGCACACCCGCCGTGCTTCCCTTGTTAATGTGATGCTGTGTAGAGTTCAAACCCCAAGAGAGTGGATTCATGTTAAGGAAAAGAGAAAGACTGCATGCACACTGGATAAAAATCCAGATATGAGACAACTGAACACTTACACATACAGTATATGTGCTTGTGTAAATCAAGTCTGGATGGTGGTGACTGTTTGGTGATTGCCGAAAAAATAGCACCAGAACAATAACAATGTAGCAAAGAACTGTCTGTTTACAGAACTAAGACAAAGTTTGGAATTAATGTACAACAACCATAACACTGCTTCTTCTCAGAGTCATTCTTCTGTTAAAACTAATCATCCAGACTTCATACACACCTCACTACCATCAACAGAATTCATCTATCCACCCATTATCTATATTGCTTATCTGACAGTGGGTGAGATGCAGAGTACACCCTGGACAGGTCGCCAGTCTATCACAGGACTGACACTTAGAAACAGGAAATTTAGAGTCAACTTTTACTGAGGCTCACTTTAGATTTTCTTTTGTTTTTTATTCATTTTTGACATGCAAATCATGTTATAGCCGGGGGTGTCAATGCCATGAAGAAATAAAGGCCAGTTGCTAATATAGTCAGGTAAAACAAAACAAAACAAAAAAATCAGTGAGGGAATTACATGTCATCTTCTACATCAGCTCACATGGTAGATTTACTGTAACACGCATTTCCACAGCACTAACTGATCCATACGACAACAGACTCATATTACACTCACTAATCTGCTGCACACTCAGTTTGTCTTTTTAACAGAAATCTACATCAAAATAATTCAGGTTTTAATGTAAATTACTTCATTCTGTTTTCATTGTTAAAAAAGTAAAAATTCCAAGGTGACAGTAATTTTTAAGTCACACAGCTCTGCGGCTCTTCAAGGGCATTTTCACACAGACATTCAGAAACTTCAAGCGAGACAATGTTGCCAAGCAGTACATTGCTTTTTTGGGATTATGATTACATTGGCTATTATCTAGCCATGGATTTGGACATGCAGCTCTTTGATCCGCTGTTTTCCTCTGACAAAGAGTTCTTGTTTGCATTCAGTATGAGTGTCTGGGTGAAGCAAAAATATAAAAGTAGATGGTAGTTGTTCAAGCTTTGACCTGTGAGTGAACTGGACTTTAGAGGCCCAAAGGTCCAGAACTGGCAGTGCTGTCAGGCCACAGAGAAAACCTGCTCTCTGCGCCGCATATAAATGGTCAGAGATGCACAAAAAAAAAATGGGACGTCACATCCTCCCCATCATACTCCTTCTGTCTCTGTCTTTACTCTATCTTTGTCATTTTCCTTGCTTTTTTCTCCCTTCCTCTTGTCCATTAAAGTCATTCTCAGTGTCACTCTGTCTCTGGCTTCTGGAAGACAACCATTTGCTGCAATTGAAAACTCCCTGCTCTTTCACAAGGTGACAAAGGGAACGGAATGTTCTGATTCTCAGTACAAAAATTGCTCACCTACTCTGTGTTCCCATCATCATTCTTTTTTCCTTCGAGGTCTTCACTTAGTATCTCACTTTCTCCTGAACTCAACCAAATACTAAGCATAACTATTTAGACACTGATTATGAGAGGAACTGCGATCCTGTCAACATGTGATGATGAGGCACCACTATCAGGACAGTTATTAGTATTGGACAGCTGGAAATAGTACAGTCATGTTCTAATAGTTATGGCTGGCAAATCAGAAGGTGGGAGAATTGTTTTTTTTTCCTTAAGTTCTTCAGTCAAATTCAGAAGTGACCTGAAGTAAACTATTATGCAATTACAATTCACTAGTTTTGTGTTAATGATGTACAAGTCCTGCTTCTCACATTGTACATGCCTGCACAGGTTCAAACATGCATGCATTTGCATATGCAAAATATCACCCTACAGTCCACACACACTCTTGAAACCTAACAATATGTTTGGCTGCAGCACAACAATCCATTATGCATGGACTGACCCTGGAGGCTAAAGCACCTTTTTTTTCCTCTTTGGCGGTACCTGTTCCCCGCCACCTGCACTGAACTGTGAAGCATTGACATCACAAGTGGGGAAAGAGGAACTTCAAAGGTTGGAGATGATTCCCTCAGATCTTCGCTCAGTGTGGTATTGATGGATGCTACGCAACTGTCTGTGTGGTTTGACTTCAGACCATCTATGAAGTCACAGCAGAGGTCACAATCACAGAGGGCTGTAGACACCTGGTTATTTGTTGAATATTTATAAAAAAAATATATATAAAAAAAATTTTTCTAAATAGAGTAAATATAAAACAAACAAAAACAAAGAATGTTTGAGGTGGACTTTAAATGTAACTCTGCCTGAATTACATTTGAACTTAATTTCTGAACCATTAACAATAAATTATCTATTAGTAATATATGTTGTTTTGTACTAAAAGGTGGGGACTCAATTTTTTAACTCAGTGATGGTTTAAGAAGATTTTTTTTGGGTCCGAGTATTGTATATTTTTCTCTTAGTGCCACACTATTATTTAAATAACCTATATTTAGCACTAAAAGGCTGACTTGGTGGTTTTCATCTCAGCTCTGTTTCCAAGATTCAAGTCAACAATCTCACTTGTTTAACTGCTCAGATTCACCAAATAAATGATCAGGATTATTGTCAATAAATGTCTGTATAACATCCCTTTTTAATGTTTACCATTGGCGCAGTTTATTGATGCTTCATGCATATAACTTGAAGATATAACTTTGCCAAAGTTTACCCTCAGTTTGGTCAAATATTTGAGAAAGCTTCACAACTTGTGGAGCCATGGCTTTGAACCAAGCAGGCACACTTACACTGTGTAATTACTCCATTAACTTAAGGCCATAATTTTGTGATAGATCATTACTTTTATGGTGTTTAAATAAAGCAGACCATGCCTGTGATAAATCTAACCATCTCAGTCATTTAGATTCAGAGATGAGTCCAGTAGGTTTAGAAGCCACTGAGGCTACTTCCCACAAAAACCACATTACACTGATGACACATCCTCTTGTAATAAACATCCTTAAGCAGCCTTTCGACACATCAGTTTTTTTTCCAGGAAGGTACCTTGGATTGGCTCTACTTTGGGGTCATGTTGTATTTTTTTTAAACCACCTTTGGGATATTTGAACCTTGGCTGTGTGTTTTGCTGAAAGTTGCTGACTGTTCTTCACACAGGGTCATGGAGGGAAATCACACAAGAAGTGGAATTACATTATAGCTTATTTGGAGGCCACAAGGTTGCAAGGGATGCCATCCATCAAATGATTGAGGTGGTTTTTGGGGCCTATAAAAAAGTGATTCTGCAAACACTGCACAGTCTGAGGTAGGTCCCGCTGAGCAAACCGAGTACAGAGCACAAACACTCACCTCGTCATCCATGGACATGACCAACAACTAGAAACCTGTGCATCCCGCTAACGAGTAACACATATTACATGTAGCCAAAACCCAATATATCTTAACAGTGTGCTCAAAAACTCTTAAAGACACAACAGTGAGCCACACTGTGTAAAATGCTCCATTTCCTGTTGCCAAACACGCTTTCAGTGCCCAATATTTTAACCTACAATTGAAATATCCAACAAGTACTCTATTTACTATTGTGTGAACAATGTTTTGACAGTGCATAGCTGTTTTACAAACTTATTAACACAGTTTTTAAGATAAAACTATATAGATGTGAGCTATATCTTAAGATTTTTGTCTTCAGTAGGAACCAAGTGAGAATGGGAGCCATGAAGTGTAGACTGCTGGCTTTGGTCTTGTAATGGGATTTTAAAATATATATCAGGGAAATGAAAGACAAATAGAGACTGGCTTATCCTTTGAGTTATTTTTTGCCACATACATTAACTGACACTACAATTTCCTTTAAACAAACAAGGGAGTGGAGAGCTCTCTTCTTCATAGGTAAAAACAATGAGCTTGAACCCTCAAAGTGTGACTTTGAAACAGGAATAACATGAGCGATAAACACCTGCTGCCAGAATACAATCACACAAATGTCTTGGCATGTGTGCCATGCCTCACTGTGTATGGCTGCTGTACTGCACATTCATTTTCCTTTTAAAGTAATGAAGACACACTTGTAGAGAGCCCCACCAGGGGAACAAATGGTGTCTTGTGTACTAAGGTACTTATTAATAATGGGGCATGTCCTCGACTGCACTCAGTAGCCGAGCCGCACACTGCAGACAGCCAGTCGTCAATGCCCTAATGGTGCTGCATGAGACACGACACAGTGGGCAGATTTTCACACTTCTGAACTTTTTTATGCCTTTACATCCCACCCCCGTGTGAGGTGTCAGTTAACACATTTACAACTATTATCCCTTTCATCTCAATAAAAGTTTCAATTACGGGACAGAGATGGGATCAGATAAATGGCCCGTGGTGGTGAAATGGTGTATGCTCATCCTGAGAAGACAGAAAAGACAGCGAGAGCAAAAGAGAGGAGAAATGATTCACGTGCAATGAGGCTGTGATCATGACTGCATGTTGTATTTTGGTCATTAGGAAAATCTCTACAGGCAGTGACGTGCACAAACGTACACATTCCAACATGTGTATACACTCCAACACAAGTGTGTTTAAACTGCGCACGTTAATGAGTCATGTAAATGGAGTGGAACAAAACTACTTGTGAGGCAAAACAAATGCCTGATATATTCGTGGCAATTAAGGATTGTTTGATTGGGTGTTATTGTACATGTAAATAAGCTATTTAATAAGAAATGTGCATTAGTATTGGCAGAAAGACGAAAACTAGTGGTGTATTCATTTTATTGAAGAGTCATTGTCAGTGTGATATTAATTTCGCATGGAAAAATGAGGCTATGGCAAAGGAACATTTGAATTCTGTTTCTATCACGTATGTTAAAAAAAAAAAAAAAAAAAAAAAAAAACACTGAGTAATGAAAACACACAGATCCATGCACTTGGACACAATGTGTTTTGACAGATTTCCATCACAACTGTGCTCCTTGTTGTTGCTCAACACTGCTTGAAAAAGAGATATCTGGAGGAAAAGGAGGAGTTGGTGAAGAATAAAACTCAAATAGCTCTGACAAATAACACTTTTGTAGTGTGGCTAAACATGGCCAGTGTCAAGCCCCAGGACTTTAAATCTTGAATGTTCAAAAGTGCAGGCTCCCAGAAAGCTTTTAAGTTAATCTGACAACATTATTGAAAAATGGTGTAGCCTGTATGGTATTCCAACTAGGATGTCTCCCTGCCCTGCAGCTTTTTGTGGGATTGACCTCAAAAAGATGAGCAGTTAGAAAAAAATTGACAAGTAAACAAACAAATGCAGAAAATCCAGTGGTCATCTAGCTAAATTAAATAAACCAGATTGCTCCTGTTGTAAATACTAGAATGATTAATTTCTACTCAAAGGATCTAATGGTCATTACAGGATCAAAGGTCGAAGTGTTTGCCCACTAAAAACAGAAATTAAAAATGCTTTGAATATGAGCATGAATCATTCATGAAACAAAGCAGAAATGCATTATATTTTTCAACTAGCCACAAATGCAAAATGTACAGTAACACACAGTAATTTACTGTACATCAAAAAATGCCCCCCAAAAAAGCCAAATCCTATTTTTTCCCTAACCTTTTCAGTAGATCTGCTTCCTCTCTCTACCTGAACTCACATGATCACTGGTATATTACCCCTAATTATACATTTCACTGGGGGTGGCGGTGGGTTATTGCATGAGCAAGATGCTCTGAGGACATTGGGTCATAGAAACTGTAGTGTCTGTTGAGGATAATAAAAATACACATCCCTCAGATCCAAACTCAGAATGAATTTAAATGCTGCAATCTGGACAAATCACAGGTACTTGGGCAGTTTCTTTACAAATACCCTAATGTGTGGTCATTACTGCTTTGATGTTTTGTGCTGGCATCTGCATAACAGCACTTATTGTGAAAACTCAATGCAGACTGTATAATTTGGGCTTTTCTTTAGAAAATTGCAGACTGAGCACATCTCCAACTGATTCCACTGTCCTTCACTTGAGAATATTTCATAAAGGTCAATTAGTTGACTGCAGATTCCATATTTAGATAAAGTACTGTTAGGTATTTTTAGTCAGATAGAAATTGGATAGATACTTTATGTATTAGAAATATTTAGTGGAGATAGGATGTCTAGTTAGACTGTTAAATGCTTAGTCATGCTTATGAGTTTCTACAGGGTACATCTGGTCAAGGATACTAGAGAGAAGAGTTGATGACTGTCAGCAGACAGGGTGTTTAATATTATTATTATGACATGTATAACTGTAGCCTTAGCCATAATATGTTCTTATGTTTAAGTCACGACATGTACTAGAAGTCTGTGAGAATGTTTTTAGTTACACACCACTTAATCAACAGATACACACACACGCACATTGATTTGCTTCATGTTTTGACTACTGCTATGGCCAGCTGCAAAGCTGGCAACAGAGACGTCTCGGTTGACGTTTCTGGGTAGTATGGGGCTAGCCCAACCGAAGGGATATCATGTATAGGCCTGGTGGGTTCAGGGTCTTTCATCTTACAACTGCCTGCGAGCAGTTTGGAGGTGCAAGACACCTGAGCGTGTAATGTTAATTTTACCTGTGATCCTTTGAATAAATCAGCACTGTTTTGAAATTACTTGGACTGTCTCGTCTCTCAGAGTTAGCAATGGTAACAAGAACCAAAGACCAACAGTACCAATGAACCCAATAACACAAATCCAGTTGCTGCAGATTCTCTCCTTTAGAATTTCCATTTTACCTTCACACATTCACTCTGGTGCTTAAAGCAGATGGTGTATAACAAATCTCTTTATCCCTGCTGTAGTCTTTCCAAACAATCTCTCATTCAAGAAGCAAATCATTCATAATACCGGTCAAGGTTATTTAGATGAGCACATATATGAAGAATGTTCACTGATGCAGTATTTAGAAAATGTAGTTTTATGCTTTAATTGATAGTCCAGCTTAATCCATAATGTGAAGTTCTAGTTTGATCACCGGCTATTTGGCTTCAACCACAGTGCTTGTCAGATGGCCGAACAAAAAAAAAACCTCTTCCTTTGCACCTTTCGGATGCCAAAATTGGTGACACTGTGTTCACCAATTTCTGTAACTGTCTGATTCACACCTACTTCACTTGGCAATTGGCCAGGTTAAGAAGAGGTGAGAAAGTTGGCAGGTCTTGAAAGTCTGCCTTAAGCCCTCTTCCTTTCACACCTATTTCTGTCACTTTTCCTGCATACAAACAAGTGCAACAATATAAATCCCTTCCAGGAAGAACTGAATAAGTGCATTAGCCCTAAACAATTAACGTGTCTCATCCTATCTTATCTCTGTGACAACTGCCTTTTGACCTCACTTTCAAGTGTCAGCAGCTACACCTTTGCCTATCAACACATAATATTAATTATTTCTTTTCCATCACAGTCCTTAGTCCTTCCAACTGAATTCTTGTTGTTGCCTAACTAAACTATTTGCAGTAGATGTCTTTGATAAACTTAGTTTCATGTGCATTTTTGCAAAAGTGTGCAACAAGAAAAAGTCATATTCAACATGTCTTGCAACAGTTTACTTATATTCTGCATTACTGTAAAACAGTCTAAGATATTTGTAACCTAGGCCAGATCTGTGGCTTGCCACAATTCTGTCTCTGAGCTCTTCAGGCAGTTCCTTTGACCTCATGATTCTCATTTGCTCTGACATGCACTGTGAGCTGTAGGGTCTTATATAGACAGGTGTGTGGCTTTCCTAATCACGTCCAATCAGTATAATCAAACACAGCTGGACTCAAATGAAGGTGTAGAACCATCTCAGGGATGATCAGAAGAAATGGACAGCACCTAAGTTAAATATATGAGTGTCACAGCAAAGGGTCTGAATACTTATGACCATGTGATATTTCAGTTTTTCTTTTTTTAATACATCTGCAAAAATGTCAAAAGTTCTGTGTTTTTCTGTCAATATGGGGTGCTGTGTGTACATTAATGAGGAAAAAAATGAACAAATGATTTTAGCATATGGCTGCAATATAACAAAGAGTGAAAAATTTAAGGGGGTCTGAATACTTTCCGTACCCACTGTAACTTGAGGGACAAGAAAGCAACACTAGTTAAAAACTGAGTAAAACAAAACAAAACAAAAAAATCATACATACGGACAGGTGGCAAATTTACAAATGAAAATCACATTGTACAAAGATTAAATTCTGTTTTGCATACAGCTGAATTAGCTCCATGTCCCCAAACAAATGCCTGGCTGAAATGAACCTATTTCTAGTTCATTCGCACTATATCTGCTGCTTCATGTGCCTAAGGATTGAGGTTTATTATAAGATGTTTAAAAAGTTCTTACAGTATTCTTCTGTCAATGTGAAACTGAAAATAAAATGTGAAAAACATGTCTATATAAAATAATAAATAAAATAAGGGACATTTGTGTTGTTCTCTTGTTCTGAGATGCTGGGTTTGATTTTGCTGAAGCCATTTTCAGTACAGCTAGCAGCACCAAATTAAAACTTATTTTAAGGTTTATTAAACTATTTATCCAAGTGGGTTATAATGGTAAAATACACGGTGCAGTATGTATTATTTATAAAGGGTTATGCCTCTGACTCTACAATAAGTAGGTGTTGTGTCTTATCTTGCAAAAAAAAAAAACAATAAAACTCCTGAAAATAAGAATTTACTTTCAGGCAACTTGTGGTTTTAAATTAAGGAGTTACCTCCTGCTCTCTCTATTAAAACTGCTCCTCAGGGCCTAACTCGCCTCAAGAATATTAACCATATATCATTGTCTTAAGTGTGCCAAGGGGGCTGCCACAGCTGTCTCCCACCCTGACAGTCAGTGTGTGCTGATGGTTTTCATCTGTGCCTGTTAATGACTAATTTACATATTTTTTTGTTTTTCTTTTTTAAGACTGAAGGCAAGAAAATACAGTGTGATTCAGTCAATAACATTGTTGCTGTCAGGTTGATCACAGACAAAATTACAGCTAATTCATTCATAAGTCTTTTTACTGTGTTAGCAAGCCTGATGGGAGGGAGTTGTAGGCATGATACACAGTCATGTGCAGCAATTTGCTGCCTGTATGCTGTAATATTTACATCCACAAACATGCATTTTGCTGAAACATGTAGGTGATGAGCACAGAACCTAATGAAGTAGATGGAACAGGACGAGAGTAGGGATGCTGCTGCTATTGCACCCATTCAGTTGCTGATAAATTTATTCAGCATGAATTGTTGATGTCTTGGATAATTGCATGTTTCCATGGATACAGTCCTGCTGCATATGGC
>NW_018127896.1:4837518-4840061 GCF_001952655.1 Monopterus albus | reverse complement strand
TTCTCAGAGTGGAGATGGGAGAAATGGGAGACAGCAGTGGTGAAATTAAAACAGTCAAGAACTTTGCACAGCTGGCTCAGTGATGGATGCTACAGCAGGGCTGCAGCTCCAGAACAACAGCATTAGCAACTTTACAGAAGAGCCACTATGAGTCTGCACCTTATTATCTGCTTCTTCACTGTGATGTGCACCACATGCTGGTATGGTAGCCAGTGCAGCAAAGCATACTGTGCTGTACAATATAAAGATTTGGAGGATAAAAACTAGTACCAGCACTGTAGGCACAATATGGTATTTTCTGCAACTATTTCACAATAATAGACTCCCCAGTTTGCAAATGAAATGGCTTTCATGTAAACAAAGAGCAGCAGGAAGGGGTCAGTTTGCATTCAATTCACATTTTGCAGTATAATGTAACATAACATGATAAATACACAGCCAATAAAGACAAAATGCTGACCTGTTATCAGGATCTACTTCACTACTTTACATTTTCTGTAACAGTTTTTCTGGTCAAATATGTCCTCTTTGTGTTTTTAATATGTATAGTTGTATAGCTGTGTTTCAACCCCAGCAACTTTCCCAGGAAAAATAGGAACCAGAGATTTTACAACCAACTAAACAGCAGCAAAGTCCAGGCTTTGTTGACTTTTTTTTTTTAATGTCAACAGATTAATTTGCTTACTGGTACTCTGGCTGTGCTGTGAAAACAAAAATGACAATACACTATAGGAACCTTTACACTTGGTAAAGTTCCTGGACATTTGTTCTTGGGAAAATACTGGTAAAGTTCTTGGAACTTTTGATACAAAAGCATCTCCCATAATCCTTCTAGAATCATTTTTTGCTAAGCCTCCACTAGAAATAAATTGACATTTCTTAGAGCTAGATACAAATAGTCTCTTTTATTTAGTTTTGTACTGGAAAAAAATATGCTAACAGATGCCAATACATTACTGCACTGGATTTATCCATTTTCACAGAAATCTGTCCTAGGCAAAAATCGGCACAACAATGTCAGATTCAAAATAGCAAAATGTAGAAGAAGGTACAGACAGGAACATGGTTTATTAAATATAAAAGAATGGAGGAGGCAAAGAGATGGGTCTCTGAGCACAGCTAGTTAGTTCAAAATGCATCAACAGGCCCCCCTCTTGACTCAGGCGGTAAATTAAGGGGCAGGGCCAATTTTCCTCAGTGGGAACCTTAACAGGAATTCACTCATGCGTGGAACTAAGCAGCCTGATGGGTTTTCAGCTTCAAACTGTCACAGCATTGAAGAGGAGAGATGAGTTGGACGACCTCTTTCTATGCAATGCAAATTGAACAGAAAGGAAATGTACCTGACTACCGGGAAACTGACCCTCTATCCAGAGGAAATGTGTTTGTGCATGTTATATGTTATTGGACATTCTGGGTAAGCTGAGGTGAAACTGTTCACAAGATACAGTGAGAAGTTTTTTTTTACTGTGGCGGTATGTAAGGATCAAAAATGCCAGCAATGCTTAAAACAAAAGGGGATGAAACGTCTGAAGCCATGTTCCAACAGCCATGTTGACCACATTACAAACATGTACTGTTTTAGGGGCCAAGATCCACCTTGACATGCTACAAAAGAAAAACCACCTAGCTTTTGAAATAATTTTATCATTTTTAATGAATCTAATAACCAAGGGAAGAAAAATCCCATAAAATCTGATTGTGTTTCTCTTACGAGTTCCATTGGTGGTAAATTTATCCAACAGCTGGGACCCAGTGAATCAAACCTGCAAGGACTCATTTATGTTGAATATCAATTCAATGCTCAAATGCATTTCTGAAAGCAGGGGCAATTAACAGGCTAATTATCAGTACCGTGGAGAACATTCTAATCAGGGGAAAGAGCTTAAATGAAAAAGTGTTGTTAATGCTGGCTGGGTCGGGGTGAGTGAGAGAGGGACTATTACAACCAGGACCTGACCTTTGTCAGAAACTTGTAAAAGTAAGTTTGGGAATGCTGAATGGTTGCATATTATGGTCATATTTACTCAGAAAACTCCAGGAAATCTATGCAACAGTGTACCCCTAGTGTTTTGGTTTATACAGTACTGTATACTACACTATGCCAAGCATGCTAGCAGTTCATGGCGCTCTACTGTCATTGCAACACACTCAAAGGGAATGCAACATTTGAGCTAGCATGCTAACATTTTAGGAGATATAATTTCAGCAGATTTGGGTGAAATAAAAGGTGCCAGTTAATCAGAGGGGCTGTGGGATGAAACCTGAGTACTTAGAAAACCCATGTAGAAGTTCAAGGATCACTAAATTCATTATGATACATTGTCTGGAAACCATTAATGTCTTAGAACAAACTGAATAGAAATCCAGCCAATGTGAGACATTTCACTCAAGCACAGATGCCTCAAGTGCGGCACATGAATGTCTGCAGCCAATTCAATCTATTACAAATCCAAGATTTGTTGAAATGTCAGTCTGGAACAAAAGGGTAGTGTCAGGGCCGCTCGGCGGCCGCTGCCTCTTCTCCCTCTTTTTCTCCTCTA
>NW_018127896.1:4815168-4837089 GCF_001952655.1 Monopterus albus | reverse complement strand
CTACATATTTTGGTAGAATGCTACGCTGACAGACACTGTGCGTTTTGGCTTGACTCTACCACACTACCTACGAGCTACGCTCATTTACACTACACTACATATCATACATATCCAAGTACTGTACTTTCCCATGTTATGTTCTTTTGATACTTTGTGTTCACTTTCTTTACCTGCTACCGTCATGTTTTTCCCCCTAGCACCTGGGTCTGCACACTTGGACACCTCAGTTCTCCCTCACCCTACTGGTGAGGGGGGCTACCATAACAGGTGGACAAACGGAGTGCACTTCAAGTGGCTAAAACATGTATAAACTTGGTTGAAGTTGCAAGAAGGGGGTTCTATATTTGTTGCTGAAATTTCGAAATTGTGGAGATAAAAGAATTTCCACCTGCACAGGCAATATGTCAGTCTACACTGAGTTCTTTGATAGCTTTTGCACACCATTGGTTTGCTTGAATGAATGTGTAGAAGTGGATGGCAGAGAAGTATCATTTTACACTAAGCATGTTTGTCAGCTGTTGTTACATGTGCTGTTCTCTCCAATATTTGACTTACTCTGAATCAAATTTTAGGTGACACCGTGCTCTTCAGCTCCAGTTTACAACAGATACAGTGAAAAGAAACCAATGTGTGATTGGTGTGTTTCTAGATGGAGGGAAAAAAAAACACTACATAGTCAGAGGACCTGTGTAAACAGCTCTTAAGTCCGTTTCTTTTTTTTTTTTATTCCATTAAATTTGGATCCCTGCATTGATTAGCATTAAGTACTCTGGACTGCTCTTTCATTAACTGTGCTTGCTTCTTTTGATCTCCTGCCAAATGATAATGAGGAAGGTGAAAAGTTTAGTTTGGGGTGGAGAATGCATCTATTAAGGTTTTATTGAAAACACCTGACCACCTTTAACACAGCACCAGGATTAGATACAATGCAAATCTACTTGACCTGAAAGAAAAATGGAATATTTTACTTCTCACCATGTTTAGTTCCAGTCTGAGGCTTCAGAGTATATAGAAACCTTATATAAATTTGTCTCATGAGGACAAACAATGAATTATTACACATTTATCTGACGGAGCGATACATTTATGTATTTATACATCTCATCTACAGAATAGCTGTACTGGTTTAGCCACTTGAGAAATTTCTCAGGCAGTTGGTGGCCCATTGCATTCAGCTGTAAATTTCCTTTAGTCGGATGCACTCATCTTATTTGTCTGTAATTTGCCCTCTTTCATTTCATAGCAGCTAAAGCCCTGGAGAAACAGTTAAACATGAACATGGGTTTTATGTACTGTACTCTGTTCATCCTGCTGTGCAAACATGAACAGCCAGCTATCAGATGTCAACATCCATCTCTTCATTATGTCATTATAAATCCTGAGAGACTCGCTGCCTGCAGTTGCCTTGGTTTACATCACAGTGCATGTAGTCTGTAGAGCCCTTTTCAGACAAGACTGGAATTATTTAGAGATTACTCGGAGGAGCTTCACACAAATGTCCGAGTCAGTTTACCCAAACGTTAAGCAGACTTTACCCTGGCAGCTCCCTAGTACAGGGTTGCCCAACCCCCAGTCCCCGGACCGGTACCAGTCCATGGATCATTTGGTACTGGGCTGCAAAGAAAAAATTTTGTGGTTAAAACTTTAGTTATTTTTCTTTCATTAGTCTTAGTTTGAAAAACAACTGTTTCTGCCCTTGCCTCACTACCGCACTTGACTCTCGCACGCCATTTTACACATTAGCAACACAAGCTAAGCCTTTAAAAAAAAAAAAAGAGCCAAAAACAAAATGCACTGGAGAGCTTTTTCGGAACGAGCAAACGATGGGACAGCAGAAGGGTCACAGACTGCCAGCAAAAAGAAAGCTGCATTTAAAAGAAAATACCACGATTCCTACCCAAGTTACGGGTTCATCACAGCAGATGATACACAAGCTCCACACCCGCTATGCATAATTTGTGGTGGCCGACTAGCTAATGAAGCCATGAAACCCTCAAAAATGCTTCGCCACATTGAGACAAAACACCCTGCGTTAAAGACAAGCCCTTGGCATTTTTTTCTAGTTGCAGGGAAACAAGCCCAGGGCTCCCACTGACTCTAAATTATGGTGAGTTGATATTATAGTGTAGAATTATTGTAATTGCCTAATATAAAGTGTAATTGTTGCATTCAGATTACATACTATGAACTGACAAAGGTGTTTGTTATTGGAACCCCTGTGCCTCTACCTGGTCCGCAGAAAAATTTTCATGCATGAAAGCGGTCCCTGGTACAAAAAAGGTTGGGGACCGCTGGCATAGTACAAAGTCCGCGTGAAATCCAAGCGAGCCCATGTGAGAAAACAGTAGCAAATACTCCAGAGTATTTACACTGAGCTAGTGGACATGCTGGTGATGTTCCATCATGTGACTGGCAAGAAAAACATTTACAGTGGAGACACAAGATTTGGGATCTTCTGTTGTTAAGAGCCAGCACAAGAACTGTCAGACAAATTTAATGTATGACAAGAGACTCAGTTGTTTATGACCAAATTACGAGACCACGTCATGTCCTGCCTCCCGCATGCTCTACCCAGACACACCCCCCACGCATAAACCAGAGTATTTCCAGTAGGTGAGAACGTGTCTGACGTGGACTATCTTCTGTTGTGTGCGACATGTGTGAAAGGGTAACTCTGGACAAAGTCCAGGCATGATTCCATAGACACAGTCTGGAATTTCATGGAATGAGAGAACAGACATTTAAGTTTCTTGACCTTTCTCTCAGGATTTTCTAATGAAACAAATGGAGTAAAAGCCCCCAGAGGTTGATTAAATGAACATTCCCCAAAATTACAACTACTGTCCTGCAAACAAGCTTGACAGCATCAGTTGTTTCAGAAAGCTAAAGCTCCAAAATGTCATACGATTATATTCAGGCAACAAAGTTTTCTAGCAGTTGTAGGAATGGATGCATCGGAGGAGTTCAGGGTGGATAGATGGGCCATGAAAACACTTGACTTCACATTTTAAGTTTAACCACAATCCTTCCCTAACATACGAGTTCAAAAGTAGTTGGGGTGAAGTAGGACATGTCACAGAGGGATATTTCAAAACCAGGAGAAACTATCCACAGGAGTAGAGAACACTGAGTGGGAGTGAGATTTTTAATTAGATTTATTTTAAAAAATGAGGAGACCTGAGCCTACTGTGCCTGAAACATAGCTGATGACAGCAAAACATTTTCTGTGTAGACAGACTGAATTGTTAAGTTCTGTACCGGTATTAAACAGGTAAGGATCTTCTCCAACATTACCAGCTCTTCTTTCTCACACTGTATTGTACTTTATGTAAACAGGCAGCATAATCACACAAGGCACACATTCACTGTATGTTGAGGTTAGAAAATAACTGGTGAACCACTGCACTTGTAACTAGTTGTACTGTAAAAAAAACATCATCTATATGCCAAAAAATATAAATGTAAGCTCTCACACTGATTTCCTTTTGCGTAAGTTTAATTTAAAAACTTTTAATTGAAAATTTCACTTTTTATTAACTAACAAGCTTTCTTTATTTCTGATCTATTTGGCAGATTCAGGCTTCATCTACTTAAAATGTATGCAGATAATTAAGCACTGGGGACACAATTAAGTAGACAGGTATGTGTGCCTTTGAGTTAACTGAGTGATTTAAAGAGGGTAAGTGTAGAGAATAATGTTATCTGCTTGGTTACTCATAGCTGGTAGCTAGATGTCCACACAGGGAACATCATTTATCTTTTGATGGCACATACACTGACCTGTTGTAGTGTGGAAAAGTAAACAAAAGTTTCAAATGCCAGTAAGCAGACAGCTAACAGCATGTTCACGTAATGGTTATGCCCCTCAGAGAGGATATTAACACTGCAACTTTTTTCAGGAAGATACTCCAGAGCTAAAGTGTCTCAATCTATTCGTAATGCAAATGTATGCTACAAATTATATTAAAAAAGGGTGTGTTACATTAGTGAGCAATTCATCAAATCTACGCCTGATTAAATATATGTTGGAGGCTTACGGTACATCACATCATGTCAAACAATACTTAAACTTTAAACTTAAGCTTTCAGTAATGTGAGCCTAATTCTGAAACGCGGGAATTATTTTTTGCAAAAGGTTCACGTTTCTCCAGATATCTACAATCTGGCTATTTATTCATGGCACATCACAAACATCTCTCTCCCCATAGGCAGTCACTGAATCATTTACTGCATGTCACTGATTATTCTGTAATCTCTACATGAACAGAGTCCTGATTTTTGTTCTGTATTTTGAGTCACATGTGGCATTTTCAGTGATAAATGACCTGACTGTCTAGTTTATGAAGTAATACTAATACATTAGAGAAGCTAGTCTTTTCTTATGATTTTTACATAAAAATTACTTTTTTTTTTTAGGCTCAGTGAAAATTGTATTCTTATTCAAGCTGCACTGTGTTTTCTGTTAATGTTTTGAAATACTGGTTGTGAATTTTTAATAAACCCAGACGAAGATCAGCATAAACATTTTTCAGTAATGAAAATACAATTACGGGTCCATCATGGGGCTTTTTCCCGTTTGTTCTTATCAACAAATCCCCAAGTCATTAAAAGACTGCGGAGAAAAGGGAAAGATGTACTTTGACTCAAGTCACTATCAGACTTGCATATGAATAAGCCTCTTTCTACCCAGATCAGCATGTCACTTGGATACCCCCATTGCTGTCTCATCAGCATTCAAATAGAGTGAGTTGAACACATCTTGGCATAGAAAACTGTCTGTAACACGGTGTCATTAAGGAACCCAGATTTGACACTGAATATCTGCACAGTGAAATTTTGGTTTGGAATTTGTAGGTCTTTGTGGAAGCACTGGCCAGGATACTTACATTAAAAAAAAAGTCATAATAGCAATGATAGTGATGCTTAAACACTAGTTTTTAAATAGTTTTGGTGGTGGTGCAGTATATTGATTTTTTCAGTTACAGACTGCTTTGCGTTACATTTGCTGCACACTTATTCCTAGCTTGAACATTGATTTAAGTGGCAGATGTACGGCTGACACATTGCGATGCTGCCTACCCACTGTGAAACACTCCCTTTTTTCAATTTGTGGGTACAAGTAGCAGACACATACTTAACTAGTAATTCATTATACAGCTTTTCTTAGCAACTGTGCAGTAACTCATCTGGCTTTCCAAGAGAGTGACCATTATTTAATCAAATGCATAACTTGCAGCTTTCAGTCCTGGGCAGAGCTGGTAACACCGACTTCTCCTGAGTTTACTTTACTTGGAAGAATTCCTTATGAGCTTTGAAGAGGTTATGATTTTACGTAGCTGGATTCACATTTAATATATTTTTGGATAGTCACTGCACTATTAGACTTTCTTATTTTTATGTATTTTCTCTTCATTGCCAACCACCCAGGGATAACATGGCTTGTACCCATTTGAATAATTACTGCATATACTTGGCAATTCGGGTCTTTTCAGAGCCTTGGTGACTGTTTTCAATAAAGAGCTCAACTTATTTAAAAGATGTTTTTCTTATGGCCAAGGACAGCCTAACAATTATTTGTGAGCATAAAGAAGCTCTCTCCTTAACCCTAGAAACAAGAGAATTAACACTATAATCAATGAGAAAAAAAGCTACAAACTACAAATTTAATTCAAACCCAGAAAATAATCTAAATTTATAAAGGCTATGTAAAATTCTCTGTTATCAAATCCTAGGGGGGCAAAAAGCTATTCCCAGCTTGGGAGCTTGTACATAGAAAAGCACCTCACTCCTTAGTGCAAAGTAATTATTGGTCTATTTTGAACTCAATATCTTTGGAAAGCTTCAGTCTGACCCATGGGCCTACTACAACACAGACAGCATTTGTGAAGGTGGCCAGTGATTTCAGAATCAAAAGCAGTTCCAAGAAGCTGTTTTCATGCTGCTAGACCTGCCTGCTTTAATTAATACAGCAGAAGATGACATTCTGCTTGATGGACTGCGTGAATAGAATGAGCTGTCTGCTGACGTTTTAATTGGTTTAGATTATTTCTATGAGCAAGACATTTTAAGCAACTAAACCTCTTACTGGAACCCCAGAGGGATATTATTCCACTTTCATCTCTTTTAGTAAGTTGTGCCTAGAAAACATAGTGATCATACATCAATAAGAACTGATGTGATGGACCTTTCAGAATTTAGCAGAGTCAGATCAACTAAGCTGGTATCTGTTCCAAAACTGAATATGACTATGAATCTGCTCCTGGTCTGATATGAACTAAGCATGTTGAAGGCAGGTCTTAAATATTTTGTCATGCCAGCCCTTTTCTCATTCTCATTCATAAACTTGAACCAAAGTTACGAAGCAGCATTAGCACTGATGGCCTCAGCCTGTGAAGCAGTCTCACCGAGAATATCAGGGCACCAGGACTGTTGGCATTTTTAAAGAGAGGCTGAAAATGCACCTTGCTAACCTTGCTTTTATCTGTGAAAAGACTTACACTATAATAACATTTGTTACTTTTTTCATTCATTTCTCTCCTTCACATATTAAATTTAAACCGTCACATTTCAACCCAGCTACTTTCTAATTCCCTTATTATATAATTCTCACCATACACTAAGTCTGTCTAAACTTTTGCCGTCCTTTATTTACCACGAGAGCACATGCAGTATCAATATCTTCTCTGTGCATCAAGAACAGAACAAATTACCATAAAAATTATGTTGAACTTTTTGCCTTTCAGCTTTTGACAGTATGGATTTTTGCAGGCTGAACCATTTAAGCAAGAATTGTCTAACCAATCCTGAATCTCTTGTTACAAAACAAGGATGCGTACCTCATTTGAGTTTAACACCTCTATTACTGCACTGCTTGGAAATGATTTGTAATTCATAGCAACATTAAACATTTATTGACTGTAAGTGACTGCAATATAAGAACGTAACTCAAGTGTTTAGGCTTACACTTGTTCTGAGTGGGATGCTGGTAATTAAACTGGTTCATGGAGAAGTTCTAGTGATTCATGCTGCCTCTAGTCATAGTAGCTCCATGAAGTATTGATTAAAAGGGCAAATTCATGATCTTACAGTCTTAGACAAATGTATCCTGTGTGAACCTGTGTAAAAGGGAGACCCCAAAGGTACTTGGACCCCATTTGGAGAACCATTTATGTGTTTTATATTGCTAACCTGTTAAAGCTCTTGAGGGAGTTGTTGTCATTTAAGTCTGCATATTAACTGAACTGTGCAGGAGCCAAAAAAGAAAATACTGCAGTATAATCTTATTTTAGCATGGACATAACATTAAGTACTTACTAGGAGACTTAGCAGTGAATATTATGTATGCTGAGCAAAGCCTGTTCACCAGGGTCTCAAGACTGGAAGCAAGTGGAATCAGCCTGCTTCTGGTATTTTGCTACATATGTTGGTAAGGCCTAACACAAACATAATTATTTGGAGAACTAATATGATTAACTTATGAGAATATAAACCTCTGTGGAGTATGAAGAGGAAGCGCTGAATCAGCTGTAACCTGATGTTTTTAGTTTGAGGTGATATACATTAATCCTCCTCCTCAGCGTGGGAGCAAGATCACACTCGTCTGGGTTACGTTTAGTACTGTAGCTGTGCCAAAATGGGGGGGGGGGAGACGAGTGATGGTTGAACTTGGTTTGACTGCAGAATGTTGACTTTTTAGCATGAAAAACAAAACTACTGTAAAGTAGTCTTCACATGAAAGCCATTCAACTTTTTAATGAGGAGGTTGCGGTTATAGTGCATTTCTAAATCAAACTGTGCATTATTCAACCTTTGGAGTTCAACTCTTGGATTGATTGGGCTTGTGGAAATTCTAGACAACCTTGGATGTACACTGCTGCAAAACTGCAGGTCTCTGTGGCCTTGACATTCAATGAAACTACTCTCTCAAGGAACTGGACGGTGGGTGCTATTAGCAAGCAGAATTTCAGGTCTGGAAAATGATTATAACATGCTGTATTCAGACATTTCTTATAATTAATTTTGTGCCAATCAAATACCAAATTCCTGTAACTGTTTTGTATAGTATAAAGTTTAAGACCAAAATGGCAAAATATGGTGTGCTGCTCTCAAAGGACCAGATAAAAGGGAATTATGTCCACACTGGTAGAGTCAAAAACCCCTAGTTTTTCTAGAGTTAATTATCATGAAATAATTTGGTGAACTAGGTTTACATCAAGTACAAGCTAAATGAAGTGCAACAGTTTGCTCTGCTACTCTAAAGCAGAGATGAAGAGCAGGCTGCAGAGGTCACTTTGTACCTCCACCCCTTTAGTGTTTATTTTTCTTTTTTTTTTCCTCTTGAGACTTGTCTTCAAGATGAAGACCTATAAATAGATATTTTAAAAAATGGTGGGACTCAAAAGAAACCAACACTGATTTTTGGTAGGAGACAGGATCTTATGTCAAAATCACTCTGCACTGAGCCAACCCATCTGATCCTGCTCACCCTTAGCAAGCTCTTCTACTTCTCTATTTTCCCTTACACACCGTTCAGTGCTTTGCTGGTGCTGCAGATATCAATGAGCATATAGGTTGAAAGAGATATCAATCTCCCAAAGTGCTTGTGGTCTCAAAGGCAACACTGTGTTGTGCTCTTGCAAAGTCCAGTCAACATCTGTGGACAACTTTGTCTTAAAGCTAGAATCAGGAAAACACAGGCTGTTACTGGGCAAACTCACTGTAAATTATCATAGCGGCTACACAATGAAAAAGGCTCTACTGTTTCTAGATTCTTGATGGGAGTGGGAGTTAAATTAGTTCCTATTTAGAGTACTGTCAGTAGTCTTAGATAGCAGATGTAGTAGAATCATATTTGTTAATATTTTTCATTCACAGGCCCTGAAATATTAGCATAATCTAAGCTTATTCTCAAGCTATTCATTGACAAATGTGTTTGTTTTTTTTTGTTGTTGTTTTTTGGCCTAAATTCTGTAGCTTCTCCAAATAGCAAAGTGTAAACCATTCCTTTCTCCTCAAACCACAGCATGAAAAAAAATTACTAAAAGAGCAGGCACTGTTTCCATTTCTTTTTCTCCCATCTCTTCCTCTTCCATTTCATTATGACATGTTATGGGTCACTGCAGTATTGCTACACTGAGCTGCCAACAAGCATATAATTTTCCATTAAGATCCCACTCAGTGGTTGCAGTGGCATTATTGGCAGAAGGAGCAGAGAGAGAACAATGGATCTAAATGACGGCTCTGTCATAAAGACACTTGTGGAAAGTATCCTATACTGTAGAGCTGTAATAGACTCAAGTCTTTTTGAATAACAGGCAGAGAATGGGGCAGTTGCTCAGTCACGATGCCAGGTTAACTCAGACATTATGGACTGCAGGAGATTTGGTTTTGAACTGAGGAAAAACGCAATGCACTTTCTAGAATGGAAAAGTGAGCTTGTTGTGCATGTGGATTATTTATTTCAAATCCACCTTCCCACATGAACATATTAAGTGGTGGACCAGACCACAATAAACACACAGCATGCTTAGCTTAGTCAAGCCTCTGGCTAGCCAACATCACAGCCAAACATTGTTTGAAAGGAGAAGCCAGAAAAGTTTCCTTAATCATTAATGGGCTATCTGGGAACACTTTGGCTTCCTAGTGAAATACAACCATGTACTAAAACAGGTGGATAAGACATCTGACACGCTGGAGGGACTATCTCTCTCGGCTGGCCTGGGAACGCCTCGGCATTCCCCCGGAGGAGCTGGAGGAAGTTTCTGGAGAGAGGGAAGTCTGGGCATCTTTGCTTAAACTGCTGCCCCCGCGACCCGGTCCCGGATAAGCAGAGGAAAATGGATGGATGGATGGATGGATGAATAAAGTGATTCAAATCATTACTTACTTCTTCTGTGTCTGTGGAAAAACATAACTCTGATGAACTCTCATGGCAAAGCTCACCAGCACCTCTGTCTCAAAGATTTAGACCATGTGGCACTTGCTGAAATATGGTTGCCCACAATATACAGCTGTGATTGATTTCACTCATCACGCCTTATGTGTAAAAGTACTTTAATTTATACTTTGTTAATCTTTTGTTACCGTGCAGAGGGTGTGGAACCACTCCCTGAACCTAGCATGAGCCCTGCTTAGGACTAACGGGAAAATATGGGGTCATATCTGTTGGCTGTTGTAAACACTGAAAACAGAAAAACGTCCTGTTTTGCCCCAGAAAGATATGAAAGTGAAATGTAATTACAGAAGCTGGTAGCGTTAACATGTTAATCACAATGGGTTAAAGTAGTTTACCACTTCTAAAAGTGGTATATTTAAATTAAACCCTGTGTAGCAAATAAAACATCATGATGATGCTCAACAACTTAGAGCAGAAATGGTAAGAGCCTCAAGGACATAAGTCTAGTCAGAGTCGTACTGAACAACATGTCTGAATGATTTTTTTTTTCACTTTAATGCAGGTTTTTAATTAGCTACCTACATCATTGTTTTAATTCAAGAAAAATAAAGATCATCATAAAAAATTCTTAACTAGCAAATTTTCTGCAGTCATTTTATGTATGCCACGGTAGAAAACCTAATCTTGGTTAAACCAATATTGCTTTGTTTCCATTGCCAGTCGAACTACAAATGAAATAAAATGACTTCTATCAGTGCAAAAAGTAAGTTGATTCTAGTGACATGAGTATGCTGTGTCTGTTCAGGGTTTAAAGGTCAGTGTTATTTCTATTGTAGTACCACAAAGAACAAGAATGGACTTGGCATATGCGGGTAGCCTTTGGCTTTGACTTATGATTCAGGTTTACCCAAATCCCCAACTGCTGACCACAAAACAGATGATTTAAAATTTAAATTGTTGACTATAAATCATTCATACCTCTCTGCACACAAGCTGTGAAGCTGCTACGTGAGGCACACTTGACTCTGCTTCCTGATTGAACCATCTTTGACAACACCACATATCTTTCTTTGCTGCAGCTCCATTGTGTTATTGAAATCTGACATAATACATCTTGAAAAAAGAAATCTCTCATATTATATGCCAGTGTCAAGGATCACATGTAAATATTCATTATGTAAACTGTGACCCAATCATCTAAGTGTAGTATGCTGCTTAATAGCTTTAGGTTGCCATTTGGTCCCTTGTTCATTCTCTCCCATTATCCCTCCCTCTGTGCACTACACACACACAAACCTTTGCACAATAGACGGGAGTATAATTAACAGTCAGCATTTGAGGACAAGTAGTCATCCCCTCTTTACAAAGCAGCTCCATCGCTCAGAGGGATACACAAATACACAGCACACACACAGTTCACAAGGGCACAATCTTCCTTCCACAAAAAGAAAAAGAGTCGATGGCAAAAGGATGGACAGCATCTGTTTCTAAGTGTCAGTCGACAGCCTGATGCTAATTGCAAATGCCAGAAGATACAAAACCATGGCAAAGGTCTAGTAAATTTCTTCGCCGCTCTGTTTTCCCCCCTTTATGCTCCACACTGCAAAAAACCTTTGAGAAAGTAAAATAATCTTATATTTAAAGTGCCACTTTTTGAGTATTGTTTGGATCATCTAACGCTGACTATGACCATGCTTTTTTTGCTTTTAATATGCAGGTAATGAGTGTATTGCATATCGGTGCAATAATGTCAATTTCATTATTTCTTTTTCTTTCTACACTTCAAAACTATTTAATCTTGCAAAAACACATTTGTCAGAAGGAAGAACGACTAGTACTCCTCAACTCCTTTATAGCACGAGTATATGAGGTGTGCTAGCCCACCAACATGGGTTTTCAGCATGTCACTGCAGAAAGAATGACAGCGCAAATAACATCCCAGTAATAGCAATAGACCTTTTAGACTGTAGGAACCTAACAACTTCACTCTGTGGTTTAGAGGTAAAACAATGACTTCAGTGAATTGACTTTGTGCAAAGGAGCAAGATGTCACATTTCTGCAAGTTGACAAACTGCTCATATAATATAAATAATAATAATAATTGTATGAGCAGCTGTTTTACAAACTGCTCATATACTCTGCGCATAAGATTCAGGAGCATTGCAATCTCTGCTCAACCATGGTAGCTAGGTAGAATGTCATATCGTAAAATAAAAGCAAGAAAAAATACAATATTTAATTTTCTGCAAACAATGTTATAAAAACAAAATCTAAACAAGCCATTGTTCTGATAAGGTTGAATGGAAGCGTGCACTATCAGTGGGTTAAACCTAACTTAAAACTCACTTTGTATTGAGCAGTCTTATCTTGCTGTCATAAGTGCTAATAAAATAACCAGATGGACTCATTTTCATTGCTGTAAAAGAAAAATAAAAGAAGAAGCTGTTTTATAGCTTCTCTAGACTTTACGACCCTAACCTTCTTTCATGACTTACTGAAGTGAAATATCAGTGGGCTGTGTTATGTTTCTGAGGTGAGGAAAAATAATGGTGAGCTGAGCTGCATGGTAGAAACTGTCCAAACTTCAACAATAGCAGCAATTCAAAGAAATTTCTTCCAAGTGGTGTCTTCTGTTATTCAGTACTTCTAAATTCTGATAAGTGGTTGTTGGTAAGGTTGGTGATTTAGAAATTTGGACTGGAAGCACTTAATTGGAGCAGGTTTCCAAAGGGATAAGAATGCAGTGACTGATCCATAATGGAGTGAAAGTACAGCACAGTGGCAATTTGACCTGAGATCCCCTGAAAGCTAACAACTGTGGAGTGAAAAATAAGTCACCTGCTGTATCCTATACAAGCCTCACGGTGATATTATATTAGATGTAGCTAACGTAACTACTGCACACATTTACCCAGATATCAGAAGAGTACTGTAAATTGTTTCCATGCATGGATATGACACCTAGAGTAAGCTGAAAATTGTCCACATTAAATAAAGCAAGACATTAGGAAAACAACGGAACTAAATATCAGGATATAAGTTTACTTTTTTAATTATAATAATGTGATTGGCTGAAGGGTGAGAGCATCAGTATCAGTGACTATTATATAAAGGCTTCTTTAAAATTAATTTATTCTATAAAATGGTGGGAATTAATTTAATTGTAAAGTATCAAGTTCTTATTTACACTTTAAATTTTTATTTTCCTCATTTATTTCGTCTACAACTGCTTGATGTCTTCTCATATCACCATGCAGGCAGTGATCTGGACCACTTTATGATTATGCATCCTATGATTGCTGACATGAAAGGTCTTAAACTACACCGCACAGATCTGTTCAAAGGTGAGCCACTCACAGCTTGACACCAGGCTATTACAGCTCCAGGCTGGCTATTGGCTCCACACCAGCCAGTAGCCAAACATTTAATGATCCTGGTAATATGAGAGGAATACAACTTCAAGCAATATCAATATAAAGGTCACATGCAAGTCTACAGATGAGTTTCTTGTTCTATATATTAAAAGTGTTACCTTATTTGTGGGAGAGAAGACTTGTGTTGTCTTTTAACATGAAACCTTTTAGGGCAGATGGATGTGAGGTTTAACAGCATAAATTAGAATTAAGCCCTGCGTAGACTTGGTTTTATAACGTTTTTATAACGACAGTTGGATCACAAGTCAACAACAAGACAAATCACCGTTTACGCCTGTCAATATACATGTGTTTCCAAGCGTTCAGCTGACCACTTGTGTTCAGGGTTTGCTACTGTTGCAACACTTCCACTTAAATACTGAATGGCCAGGGGTACAGTTATTACTTTATTCTGTAATCAGACAGGCACCAGTACTCTCCCTAACCAAAGAAGAAGCAGAAGACAAGACTTAGATTTGTACATGGATGTATTATGAAAGCTTTCACAATACACTGATTGTTTGTATCTGATGTTTCTCTGTGTTGTTGAGCACTGGCACACTCTCACCAAAGCAACCGCCACGTCCTGCACTGATGAAGTATTTTTGTAACGGTTTTGTCAGAGATGCATCAGGATGCATGAATGTTTACACTCCAATATGTGGCCAAATGCATACCAGACCACATCCGCAGGTGGTTTCAGTCTTTGCGTTTGTTTACACTTGCATTTAACGCTGTCCCCTTGTGATCCGATCACTCGGGATGCATTAAGATGCCTTTTAATACCAAGTGTAAATGGGGTCTTGAAGTCTTCATAAGACTAAAAATTGTCTCTGGTCTTCACTGTGGATGTAAACTTCCCAAGGAGCAAGTGAGCCATTTTCACACGGTTTTTTCATTGACAGAACATGAACCTCAGGACAACAACAAAAATAAATAAATAAAAAAAACAAATATTTTGGGATTTATTTAAAAGAAATGTAAATAAATAAATCACACGATATAGACCAGCATATTGTGGTAGAGATTCAAGGCTTCATTATTCATATATGAGCTCAGTTACATTTCCAAAGTAGTTAACACGATGGTAAGGAAAGAGCAGTGTGCTCATAAATGATTGGCAAGCCTGGGCTTTGGTCTCCAGCTTCACTGTTCACTTCACTTACTTGGCCATAAACAAGCACAGCACGAAATCAGAGAAACACTCAGTCCACAACGGTACCTTTGATCCTGTGGCAAAGGTTAGACTTTGCATTTAACTTTAAAGTTAAATAATTTAGTGGTCACTGCCTATACCTCAGTATTTCCATGGGTTGCTAGCACTGGGATTTTAATTTCTCTGACTCTACAAATGGCTTACTGCAGATATATGCATCTATATCTATCATTTCCATAATAGACAGAATGAAATAGTTTGACATTGTGCATCAAATATATCCATTAGTTGCATGAAAATATGGAGGGAATGTGTGCTGCATCTTGTGCACAATGACCAATTTGTACAGTACGCTGTGCAACATTTTACTTATGCTCCTCTTCCAGTCCTGTCAAGACTAGAAAAAGCTGGACTTCATTCTGTTAAATAAGATGATCCTTCCATCTTCTGTCAGCTCATCGATCATACCAAAGTTTCACAGCTTATGCTTACAGGAACTACAGGTTTTCCAATAACTGATCATTATTGTTTCTTAGTAATATATGCATTTTTTCCCCCAGAAATCCTGGAACTTCTTGTGAAAAAGACAAAATTGCAGATGAAAAAAGGACAATTTTTTTAGTGTTCCTGCCTAAAATCAATACGTTTTTTACCACATGTCCTCCAAGAATATTCATCTCTTTAATCAATTATTTGAACTTTCTGATGGACTGGGGCAAAATTTTGTACAAACATCCATGGTTTCCATATTCTAATCGCTAATGACTTAGAGTAGGTGATCTCGACTCCCCTCCTGGACCACAACGAGGTTAACACTTCAGGTTTTGAGTGAAATATCTTGACAACTATTGGATGGACTGCTGTGAAATTGCTACAGATGAACCATTATCAGGTCAAAATATCAATTTGTCTCAAAACTAAGACTGTAGCATTTACAGTGTTTACCCTAGAAAATTTTTCAGGCACATTGTGAAGAGGATGATGGAGGTTTTGCACTAAAACTTTAGGCTTTTTATTCTGCCACAAAACCAGACTTTTGGTTGGTAATTTCTACATAAAGGTCATGTAAAACAAGGAGAGTATTAATAAGATGCATTTATTGCACACAAATAACTGTCAGAGCTCCTAGTTTGTTCACAAAGAAGTTAGAACATCAAATAACAAAAATGCAATAAACTCACGTTAGCGCAAACTGCAGTTTTCATAATTACTGCTTATCCAAAACTATTATAGCAAAAATGTAAGCTTAACACATTTCCATTAAAAAACTAGATTTAAATCTATGAAGTCAAATTGGAACTTATAACCATGGCTTTATTTGGGGTTCTTTCCCAGCAACTTCTGTGCCTGCTTCTATCTGCTGGTTCGCTTGCAGCTTGTGTTGTAGCCTGTATACCTGCATCACCCATGCTTATGCTAACACCAGAGCTCTTGCAACCCCACTTCTACTTTCACCTCTCTACCCTCTACCACTCCTCAGCCTCTCCTCTCTTCCTCATCTTCATTTGTCTCCAGAGTTTTAGAGAAAAATATTAATAGCTTTGGCTGAGCATCCCCTGGTTTCTTCTTGTTAGATGGTGCCATGCTCACATTAGCATTAATAACAATCAAATTACTTGCGTTTTACTAACATTAGTTGATTTATGTGTAATCTCACATTTAATCAAACTTCAGAATCAGAATCAGCTTTGTTGGCCAGGTGTCTTCACAAGGAATTTGTTTATGGTACAGAACCGAGGCAGCCATCTGCGGCGTCAACTCAACCGATGGCTCTAACCATTGGGGGCAACTTGGCGGTTCACTGTCTTGCCCAAGGACACTTCAACACATGGACTGCCAGCTGAGAAGAATCTGTGGGCATGAAGCGCTATTTGGGATTCCCATCCCAGTCATTATCAATTTGTTCATTCTCATCCAACATGGTTATAGGACATATTACGGGGTGGAAGAGAGACCTCAGGCCACAGTTCGTTTGCCCTTCTTCCCTCCCTCCCCCTTGTCCTCACACATACTGTATCACATGCAGGCACACACACACACATACTGACATTTGTGATTACAGTGATTACCAAGCAGTGAAATAAAGTCATATTTTTGTTTCCAAATAACAGATTGTCAAAGCAACAATGAATCTGCTCCCACCAGTGGCGCAAAAGATACGTATTATTTTCAAATTTCCATTTATTTTCTTATGAAGGCCGCTGTCTTATGTGGCTGCCACTCACACAATTGTTTTTCTCGATACCATTAGCAATCAGGCAGTGAGATGTTGCCACAGTTTGTCAGAAAGGGCTTATTTTTCATCTGTCACAGCCTTTGTTGGAGGATGTGGTTAAATCACATTCAGATGAACATATGCTGTGTGTTTACAGAATGTGCATGAATGGTTTGAAATTAGTGGGACCCCCAGTGAGTTTTCAGGATCTCCCATGATGCTTTGGTTCAAACCCTACTTTGTATCTTTTCTGGTCATTTTCTTACTGAATTTAAACTCTCAGGAGGATCCTGAAAAATACAGGACATATGATATTTCTTTTTTCCCCCTGTTTTTTGTATTTTAAAACAGGTTTGTTAACTAGTATCTATTTTTATCTATCAAACAATTAAAACTCAACTAAGAGGGTGACAATGAATACTACAATTTGGTATGCCACTTTTCATATCACCCTAGAGCTTAACAGTTCATATTTGACCCTGGAAACAGCAGCTGACAAAACAATGTCCTCTTACTTGCTTGTTCATGAGCTTTTGACCAAAAAACATTGTCTTCATCAGAGCACCCAACCATAACCCAGCTTCCAAACCCAGGTCAACTCTTGCAAATTGCCATGAAATCTAAAAGGGTTCTAAAATACCTCAAAATATTGGAATTTAAATAGATAAATCCATCACAACAGAGTAAACTCTATATGCTAAAGATGAGCATGTTCTATGGTTGAAAGCTGTGCAAAAAGGGAGATAAGTGGATATGAAGTATATTCTTAACTTACAATAAAAGAAGAAAAACAAACTTTCATTTAGACTAGTAGCATAGACATCTTTCTCCCATTCACGTAAAAAAAAAAAAAATACACAGTGGGCCATCCACAAAGCAAACTGCTATCAAGACTGTTGTATCTTCACTGTCAAACTAATGATTAAAAATGGAACGATGCTCATTACAGTTTCAGGCATTTCTCTGTCACCAAAGGCATTGTCACAGAGAAGTAATAAAGAAACCATGAAACTGGCTGACAGATACCAAGGCAAAACAATTTCTTTCTCTGCCTGAGATGCAACAGAGAAACAATTGATTTCATACTGAAACTCTTACTTATTCATTACGGGGGATATAAAACTGCCAAACTACAGGGTAACTTGTATGATTTCAAAATCCTCCAACAAAGCGGTAAGAAAATCCTGACCCATAACCATGCCCCACTCTGATAATGTTTTATCCATAAGTGTCTCAATGTAAAGCTGGTAAAATTTCAATCCTCTAAAAACCCTTTGGACTTGTATTGATTGTTTCCTTTGACAAAGTTATTCTTTTTCTTCAAAGCTCTTCTGGTTTTCAGTGTCATACAATCATAACAAAAATGTATCATCTGGGGTTTATTCTGCACCTTTTATGTTTCAGTATATCGACAGTCTAATGTCCTATGAAGAATAAAAATACAGAACAAATAATGCAGCAGGAGTTGAACTGAAAAATAAATATGTACACAAATATAACCAAGCAGCAATAAGCAGCATGTGGTAGAGTTTAAGCATAGATCAACTGATTGCTATTGTGTAATACCTTGCCCAAGTCTTGCTGTACCTTATCACATCCGATAAGGATGTTTAGTCCCCCCCCCCAGTGGTTAAAATAAACATTAAAATAATTTTTGCATTAAAAACCAACAGTCTTTTGATGTGTTTTTGTCCCACTCTGTACCTCTACCCTGTGTTCAATGACAAGTAGATGAAAATGAAAAGATGAAGCTGTGTGGTAGCTTTTGGGAGGACTCAAACCTGCCCAGACCGAACCAACTTTAAATGTTTTAACAGATGGTACATTAGAACACAGGTTTCCTGTGTTTGAACCTGAGATTTCAGTCTTGTTTGAGTAATGGTGTTACTATTTGGATTCTACTGCAATCTTCAGGTGTAGAAAATGTGATTATTTCTCTTTGTCTGGTAACAGTCAATAAGACGTGCTACAAGCAAATAACAATAAACAATAAACGCATTAAAACTAAAGACCATTGCCAGTTGTTGTGCATAGTGCAGCAAATGAATCTTAAGGGGAGCACAAGTCAAGGTTGATAACAAGCATGATTGTTTCCACTAAACAGTCCCAGTGTCATACTTTTAGCTAAGTTTTCATATACTTCATTGCACCGGGTCATGTACCGTATTGTGCTACAGGGTAGATACATGGACATATGAGCAGTCATTTTTATAATCTCCTCCCTAAAAGTGCACTCAATCATTAGATGCATCTAATGTGCATCATTAAGATCTTGTCAAGGCCAATTTAATGTGCAGAGAGAGTGCTGAGAGTTGCTTATAGTTGCTGAGTTAGAGTTGCTGAGTTACTGTGTCTCCTGCCCCAACCTTGCTGCTCTGATTAAATGCTTATTTTTCTGATCTATTGGACAACTGCACACTGTTGATCTATTAGCCAAACACATATTTTCATCAGTCCAGCTGTTACAAGGATTGCCAGCAAACCTATTTAGAGGTTTTTAGGAGAGAAAAATGTTTCGTACTGTGGATTCTTGTGATTAGCATCAAAATTGAATGAATGGAATGCTATCCTGTACTAATACAACAATGAAGCGTCATATCGCTTTCATATTTATTCAGTTGTAAATGTATAAATATAATGTCATTAGCATAATGTAGCATGTAGCATAGCAAGACAGGCTAAAGGTGTTTAATACATGCAGCAGGCTTGAGGCCTAGTTCCTGGTGGTAGCTTGAGCAAGCTAACGTGAGGGCATAGTAAATGTTTTACTGGTTTGTTAGAATGAATACTAACACAGGGTGGTTTATGATGCAGTATGAAAGGAAGCAGAAGTCTGGCTAGTTATCCGGGGAGCTATTTGAAATGTTTGGTGAGTTATTTTAAATGTCTGGTGGCTAGAACAGTAGTTGAAATGTTTGCTAGTGCTAATGCCTGTTTAGTAACAGTTATCCTGAATTAGCCTGAGTAAATGAAGGGTTGTGCTGGGTGTGTGGGTGCAGGCAAAGACGGGTGATTCTGGTACGCTGGAACACATTGTTGGGCCTTGTCGGTGTCGTGGGCCCAACTCAATGAAACACCAGTTAGTGAGAGGGGGCCCACCTGCTGACCCTGTAGACTTGCCTTCACTCCTACACCCACACTGTAGAAAGAAATTCTTGATAAAATGATATAGTGCTATGTTATGTATTTGCAAAATGGTTCAGATAATTGTTTAATCTGTTTGACCTTTGTAAAGACTTGACCTGTGGACATGAAATGCTGAGTGAGTAGGTGCAGAGAGACTCAGAACAACAGGAAGTTGTGCAGATACAGACTGAGATGACTAAAAACTGTCTTCAAGAAAAGTTGTTTTGGCTTCAGATTATCAACATTATATGAAATTCTAGGATTGACATTATAATCTGCATTAGCAAATATATCTACATGTTTACTTTAGTATCATATGCTTTATGATTTACTTTCATTTTAACCAGTTCACTTGTCTTGAAGCATATAGGAGACATGTGTGGGCTGCAAGAATCAGACAGGAAACCACACAAAACTACTAGACCAGGTCGCATAGCAACACGGGCGCTCTTCCTAAATCTGCAAACAACAACTAACTGTTTATAAGGACGTATGTAGGAGTGTAATGTCTGGTTCAGAAGGTCAGGATGTATTCTCAGAAATTCACAGATCAAAATCTGCCTGGCGACAAGATCACCAAATGAGGGGTCAGAACGAGGTCAACAAACCAACCAAGGCAGCACGGATGACGTCAGATCATTTGCATGACTCTTATTATAAATTCTCTGTGCAGAGGAAACTCGTGGTTCCGGCTTCCTGCAGCAGCTATGCACTATACTTCTGTGTGATAGGGCTTCAGATAGAGACGGAATCCAGAGCTCTGTATTGCTTTTCGTGAATATTGTAATAAACATATTGATTGTAATAAATATCTCAAAAGGCAGATTTGTCTTTGAGCATTCTTCATAAAAAGGCCACGCAGGACTGGTTCAGTCCAACACTGTTCAGAGAAACCTCCTTCCTGCAGGAATAAATATGTAATAACTTTCAGAATTGATGTTAAGTATTTATTTTACACTCACTGAGCTTTAAAAGATATTTTTTCCACAACAATTCTGGCGACGAGGATGGGATCCCTCGAGTGGCCGTCTATGTTGGGGTGGAAAAAACCACTAACCAGCCACTCCCCGGGCTATCGTTTATTTTATTTTCTGTTGTCAAAAAAAAAAAAAAGGAGTAGCAACACAGAATGTCAAACTACTGTCAATGAACAGCATTTTAGTGCGTTATCCTTAGAACATACATCCAAGTAGATAGGGTGAACACAATACCTTTTTTAACGCGCACCTCTGTCCCGGTTCGTTTTCAACATGCTTTCCACGCCCACCACCAACCGCTCGCATGGCTATGCTGCGGTTTGTAGCCCCTTCTGTAATCATAGATAACAACACAGTACACGTTTTTAGAGATAAATAGCGTTTTTTTGTGTGTGAGAGAGCACGACTCGGGGTATTATCAGAAACATACGCACCGCTTACAGCAAGCCAGAGCTCTTTTTATCACTCACGACAGCTTAGGTAAGTGATACATCTCATAAACTCCGTTATAAATACCCGGGCTTTAAAGAATGGGTATAAAAAGTGTTTTTAGAGGTTTCCAGACAAGACCAGCATGAGCACAGGTAACTCTGCAAGAAAAACAAATACAATTATTTTTGTTTTACTAAAAAGTATGTGTGTTAACGCTACCGTTTAATTCGCACCAGCGGGGTCCTACAATGCTATTAACGGAGATCCTGTGGAAGACCGATTCAGTAAGTATTTTAGCTACTACTTTTTATCTACTTACTCTACTCTATGTATATTCGTTTCTTTTTTCTGAAAAAACTATTTTACACCCACCAGGCACCTATTTTCGTGTGTATGAACGAGCCTTTCGACAGCAACAACAACAAGCGTTACTGACCACCCTCCCAGGCATTTAAGTTTAAAGAATCAAGACTGGATATTAAAAAAATATATACAGTGCCTTGCGAAAGTATTCGGCCCCCTTGAACTTTGCGACCTTTTGCCACATTTCAGGCTTCAAACATAAAGATATAAAACTGTAATTTTTTGTGAAGAATCAACAACAAGTGGGACACAATCATGAAGTGGAACGAAATTTATTGGATATTTCAAACTTTTTTAACAAATAAAAAACTGAAAAATTGGGCATGCAAAATTATTCAGCCCC
>NW_018127896.1:4812307-4813586 GCF_001952655.1 Monopterus albus | reverse complement strand
CAGCATCCTGTATTAACCTTCGTTTTTATTTACCCCTACAGGCTCTCGTAGGAGAAGGAGGAGGACGGCCCCCCAGGCGCCCGATTGTGGATGTCCAGGAAGGTGAGATGACCAGAGCTTCAATCCGTACACTAGGTGTCACTCGAACACACTAATGATGCATCTGAACCGACTGTTCTGTGAATCCTTTCAATTAATGGGTGATATTCTCGCTTGTTATAGCAACAACAGTGTTATTAAAAACTAAGATGGATGAAGATCTGAGTAACGTGTCCCAGGATGAATGTTTTGTCAATGTTCCGCCATCAGAGGGGTCTAATACACTGAGCATATTAGAAGCACATGTGACTATGCTACTGCAGGAAATAACACAGGCATCCCTAAACCATATTGACAATGTTCAGCCAGTAGATGGGGGTAACACCGTAGACATATTACATGCCCAAGTGCATTATTGCATGAAATAAGAGATGCCTCTCAACGGCAAAGGGGCCAGGGTTTTAACCAAAATGAACAAACTGTTGCTCACTCAGAAAGCACCCAAAATGAACAAGAGACCCCCTCAACGGGTATAACAGTCCCTGAAACCACAGTTGTAAATAGGGCCAGATTCAACAACGTTGAAATGAGGCGTTAATTATGGACAATTTTATGGCAATGTAATGGGGAGCGTAAACGGTCTTATTCATCAGGCTATAAGTCAATGTCGCGAGGGGGACCTTATCCAGGTAGAATTACAGGGTCAAATGCTTAGATCGAGAGCATCCGTGATCGCTTCCGCCTCTGAAGCGCAAGACATAACGCAGTTTCCAGACCTACTAGACAAAACAATCCAATCCAACTTTTCTGTGTTAACAGACGCGAGCTTGGAGCTAGTTGTTCAGATCTGGGTTCTCTATTATGATACAAATAGTTTAATCTACACCACTAGAGAAGGAGAGCGTGAGTTAAAACTGGGAAACGACCTCGGCGATCTCACAGACTAATTAAATTCAGATTCCATCCAGGAATTTGTCTTAGCGGGTCCCAAAAGTTATGGTTATCAAACCAGAGCAGGGGAGGTTGAGGTGAGAGCTAAAGGCATAACCCAGTCGTACGAGTGCTGCCAACGCATCAATTTTGATACGGTCAAGGATCGAGTGGAAACCTATATTGAAAATTCAGAGGTTCAAATCTTGAGGGCCCCCCAGCATAACATTACCCGCAACAAAGCAAGTTTTTGTTTAAAAAACAGCTCTGTGGATAAAAGATTCAGGGTTGTGTTTGACAAAAGACGCCT
>NW_018127896.1:4812064-4812241 GCF_001952655.1 Monopterus albus | reverse complement strand
AGGAGGTGAATTTTAACCAGGGCCTAAAAGTCCCCTTTTCATGTATGGTTGTTGGACCGAGCGGTGCTGGGAAAACTTTCTTTGTAAAAAGATTTTTAGAAGACTGTAAATATGTGAACAACAATGTACATGATAATATTGTTTGGATCTACACATCGTTTACACCTATGTATGCTG
>NW_018127896.1:4809503-4811138 GCF_001952655.1 Monopterus albus | reverse complement strand
GCCTGGAAAAGGAGAAGAGTGCTGAGACTCATGAAATCACCCTGGCTCTACCTAAAGAGACTGAGCCAGCGCCCGTAGCACCACCAGCACCGGCCGCAGAGGGCGATGAGAGACCCTCCTACGATAAAATAACTCAAGATGTGCTGACGAGTGTTCACCCACGTTTTTACAAGAAAACCAAGTACATTCTACAGTCTGGAGCGCCCGTGAGATGGAGTGACACGGGGGAGTTTATTTACAAAGGGGAAGCGGTGCGCGGTTCACATATGGTCGATATGATCCGACATCTCAACGTGACACGTCACACGCCTTACAAGCCTGTGGGGTGGGACTATTTTCTGCATACCTAATCGGAAATAAATCTCCCACTATCGATGGCGGCAAATAAACACGCTCGTGGGCAGATGCAGAACTACAAAGATGGCGGAGACCCGGATGTTGAGTTTGCATCACCCGGAAGTCCGACCGTGTGGAGCGCGCTGAGAAAGAAACGTTCCGGACAGTCACCCCCGGGGGGATCAAGATGATGACTACTCTTTCAATAATAAGAAAAAAAAGAAGCGTATCGTATCGTTATCCCCTCGTTGGGTTTCATGTTTCTTGAAAATAAGCACAAGCGAGCATGTTTTTCTTGTTTTAAATGAATAAAGGAGTTTTATTGAACGTAGATTTTTTTCTCAGAGTATTCTTACAGATTGTATTTTTAAAATAAACATATGCAGAGTCAAAAACTAAAGTAGAATATTCTTACAGATAGTTTCATTTTAAAATAACAAAACATATGCACAGTCAAAAACTAAAGTTGAATATTTTTACAGATAGTTTCATTTTAAAATAACAAAACATGCAGAGTCAAAAACTAAAATTAAATATTCTTACAGATAGTTTCATTTTTTAAATAACAAAACATATGCAGAGTCAAAAACTAAAGTTAATCTATGCTATAAAATAATATTTAAACAAGAATCATGAAGAAAAACATTCTATAACTTGATGTTGTGGCACTGTGAGAACATGTTTAAAGAACACACTCGCATGCATTCTATAGAAGAAGAAGAACAAGAGGCTATACAGTTTTGATAAGCTTTTACAAAATCAGAGACCATAAGATCGTTTCTGATGGTGTCGTCTCCATACAACCTCAACACCTGTGAATAGGACAGGCCTCGAGCTCTGTGAAATAGATAATATGTACAGTGCTTGCCACAAACTACGGATAAAGAATGCTGCAGGGTACGGTTGTGATAAATAATTACCCCACCCCCTCTCTGCAGAAAATGCAAGATAGTTTTAGGGTAATAGGGGAAATCAGGTGCAAAGCCAAAAGAGTCAAAGAATGTGCTTCCACCGTTTTCTTCCAGAGTTAGCGCCAGCCAGTGTTCACCTGGGAGATGTCTAGGATGTGAGTTTACAATGAGATATGCTGGTCTGTTGAAAGTGTGTAGAGACAGTTCATCGGACGCCCACAGTATCACCCAGTAAGGGGAATAAAATGTTTTCCAGCTGAAGCCCGTTCATTATTATTTTTCCCCCTCCTCCTCAGTAGTAATCCACTAGTACGTTCCGTTTAGAGTCAATCTCAAGGATAGAATCGTGACAGGCGTACACTATAAGGGTCACGGTGTGTGGCAGGGG
>NW_018127896.1:4807834-4809297 GCF_001952655.1 Monopterus albus | reverse complement strand
TATTCCCTGACGGAGAGGTTGTTTTCAAACTGCGGCTGGAAAGGCTTTGCTGGAATCTGACGACCGTCCTGACATAAGGCCAGAAACTCTAGGTCAGCGTGTATAAACTTGAAGGGGTTTAGATTACTCCAGCTTGTAAAAGCCTCATGGTTTATGAGGGCTAGCACCACGTACTTGGGTAAAGTACCCAGAAATAGGTTTTCCTGGGTGCATATTCTGGAATTTGCAGGGATGGAAAAAGTTTTAAGGTTGATTCGTGAATGAGGGTACAGAGCGTTGCTTTTAGTCAGAGCAGAAGAGTGACGTATGCATACAGCCAGTGAGACTGTGACGTTTTTCACAAACAGTGAGGCTCCCAGGACGTGCAGGTGGTAGTCGGCATCTGCAGCATGCATGAGACAGAAAGAGTCCCTGGCTCTTGTGAGCTTAATTCAACAGCAGTCTTTCACAGAAAACTATATCTGCGTGGAGAGGACCGAGCAAATGAAATTCTTGTGATTCAGCGGTGAACTTTGCCCTCGCCACAAGCCCTCTGTTAAGCCCATTATTCACGATGAACGAATCCATAGCACCCGCTGTATCCTGATAAAATAAACCAGCACTGAATTGACTCTTTAACGTCACTGGGGAATAGTTTCACAGTGTCTCAATCATTGCACAGTAAGGGTGGGTTGCACTGGACTGTGAAATTAGCCTATACCCCAACGTGACATCGCACTGGCTGAATATGGTAGAGGATAGTTTATGATGCCTACAGCCGCATCTGGGGCCAAATCCGTTCCGTCTGCGTTGGTAATTTTCAGTCTTAAAAACAGAGTTTCGTTCAAATCAGTGGATAGCTCTCCTTCGGCAGCTATGTAAAATTCGATAGGTCCTCGCTCTGTGATCAAAGACACGGGGGAAACTTCAATATATTGTTTATCTTCTACACTGAGTTGTGAATAAGAACAGGAAAATAGATCAAGCTCCGAGATTATGCATTCTGATGATTTTTCGTGTAAGAGCCATTGTGATCTAAACAAAAATATCAGCATTCTTTTAGGAGGAGCTTCGTGGTTTACGTCTTCCCGCAGTGACTGTCTCTCTTTTGATCCACTCTTCTCCTCTTGACAGGGGGTAAACACTGGCCCGGGGGGCGTCTCTTGGCTCTCCTGGCCAGAACCATAATCCCAGCCCCCTCCTGAGCTGGTTCGGTGTCCCGTTTATCGGTAATTCTGCCAACAGCCTTGCTCAGCATGTCAGAGGCTATGTTTTTAGCAGCGGAGGTTAAATGAGGTCTAGCCACGCTGAAACCTTTTTTCACCAGAGGCATAACGAATCGAAACAATTTTGAAAACATAGATCCGAGACCCCGCCCATACTGTGTCAGGGCACCCGTGAAGTATCCATGCCCAGAACCGGCCTGACTGTCATAATAAGCCACAAACCGGTACGGGTCTGCTTTATAGACCCAAGGCGTCATG
>NW_018127896.1:4807222-4807617 GCF_001952655.1 Monopterus albus | reverse complement strand
AGTAAACCATTTGTCTTTTTCCAGACCCAGTATGTAATTTAAGGGGGCTGAAAATTTTAGTTTGTAGAGCCCGCTCGATGTCTACATATAAACACGCGTATACCAGTCATAACTCAGTCTGATGTCCGTAATCCTTTTTAAATGAATATTCAATTGATTCAAAATGCTTTCTCTAGTGTATACTCCACGTCCCAGCCGTTCATTGTGTACTTTGTATTTGACTTCATCAGCGGCAACAGGAACTTCAGGCCGACCTGGCACGCCGAATTGCCATGTGTCTTACCAATAAAAACGGTCTCCTTCTGCTGGTATGGTCAGCAAAGTATTTGGGTAACAAAAGTCTGTCAAAGCAACCTCCCAGTCCCCTTTTAAATCTATAGGCTGGGCTCGATCAC
>NW_018127896.1:4806471-4807206 GCF_001952655.1 Monopterus albus | reverse complement strand
GTATTATCTTTAAACACAGCAGCACTGGCGTTGGAGGGCAGAGAAGTAAAAACCAGAGCTAGCCATTTTTCACGCTTTTATCACATCGGCTGCTTTTACATAACTGTTGAACTTTTCTGGCCAGTTGACGTCACTGGCTGTGCTAAAGTGCTCTATATTATGTTTTTTCATGAGAGCCTTAAACAGCTTGTTGTAAAATTCTCTTACTAGGTCAGTTTGAAGCCATTTGGGGGCGTCGCTCTCATCTAGAACGGAAGCCAAAGCATCGCACACCTCTTTAGCAGATTTAGTTTTAATAGGCCTAACATATGCCTTTTTAGAGAAAACATCGATCACGGTCAGCAGAAATCTGTAACCATCATTGTAAAAAGACAGCCTGCATGTCGCAGAGATCGGCCTGAAATTGGTTTGTGCATTGGTTGGTGCATGTTCATTTCTGAGGAAGAGTGAAAGTCAGAAGAACCTTTAAAATATTTATTACAACCTTGATGAAGAAAAGCAATACAGAGCTCTAGATTCCGTTTCTATCTGAAGCCCTATCACACAGAGAAGTCAGTGCATAGCTGCTGCAGGAAGCCGGAACCACGAGTTTCCTCTGCATAGAGAATTTATAATAAGAGTCATGCAAATGATCTGACGTCATCCGCGTTGTCCTCCATGCTCGTTCCTTGGTTGGTTTCTTGACCTCGTTCTGACCCCTCATTTGGTGATCTTGTCGCCAGGCAGATTTTGATC
>NW_018127896.1:4801819-4806253 GCF_001952655.1 Monopterus albus | reverse complement strand
ATCTCAGTATGTATCTGCACGACTTCCTGTTGTTCTGAGTCTCTCTGCACCTACTCACACAGCATTTCATGTCCACAGGTCAAGTCTTTACAAAGGTCAAATAGATTAAACAATTATTTGAATCGTTTTGCAAATACATAACATAGCACTATATCATTTTATCAAGAATTTCTTTCTACATCCATTTCTTAAGAATGGATAAATGAAAAGTAGCATACAGATAACATCTTTATTTAACACGTTTTTTAAAGAGGCAATAATACAAAATAAACACAAAGATGACTGTAACAACTCTTTTTTTTTTAAGAAAAAAGCATTGAAGATGTATACCAAAAAGAAAAGGGTCGATCCAATTAGAATGAAAAGCGTTACATGTTCTGTTTCTTAAAGAAGAATACAAAAACAGTTGGATGAAAATATATATGAACACATACAGTGATGGATTTGCTTGATTGTTTTTAAAGAAACACTTAAGAATGGATAAATGAAAAGTAGTATACAGATAACATTTTTTTATGCAACATGTTTTTTAAAGAAGCAAAATTATAAAACACAGATAACTCTTTTTTTTTTTTTTTAAGAAAAAAAGCATTGAAGATGTATACCAAAAACAAAAGGGAGGATGCAATTAGAATGAAAAGCGTTACATGTTCTGTTTCTTAAAGAATAAAAGGCTAGATGAAAAATAAATCACACAAATACCACCCAGCTAGCTATCAGCAGCAGCAACAACAAAGGGGTTGTTAATCCTTGCCCTCCCAGAACTCCACAGCCTCTTGAAAATTGTTGATTTTTAACACAGAGTCAAACACATCTCTGTGTATTTCATTCAGAGCATCCTCCGACTTCTCAGAATCTTGTAGACAGTGCAAAATGTTCTCAGTGGCCGCTCTCACCTCAGACAATGTGTTGTTGTATTTTCCCAGCAACCTCAAGGCCGCGATGATGAAATGGCTGGTGAGCACACGTCTCTTGAGCTCCTTGTAGTGTTTCACCAGGAAGGAATTGGGTACACTGAAGAGGCAGCTGTGCTGAACTTGGCTTGGGTGCGAAACCTGACACCCATAGCAGAGAAATTCGGTGAGTTCGCGAATCACTATATGCAAAACGCGGCTCACGAAGGATTTCAGTGTGTCCCAAAACACCTTACGTGTGGGTTTATCCTCCTCAAGGGGGTCGGTCTCCTCAGGGATTGTAGTGAGGTCTTGCGGAGGATCCTTTGGGGTCAAGCAAAACGGTTGCAGCCCTTCATCGCAGTAATAGCCTTGGTTAACATCATCTCAGCGTAGGATGCACTTGCATCGAAAGAGGCCATAGTTGTCAGATGGAGATAGTCTGGTTATCATAGGGTGAGTGAATACCACCATCCACGGTCTCTTTTTATTCTCCTAGAGGGGCGGAGGTGGCCGGGGCTCAGTTGGGCAAACAGAACTCTCTTCAGCATAACCGTCTCTTGCCACTCTTGACTCGTACGAAACAGGTCGGTGATTTCATCTCCCCATTTTTTTAATATTTCCACCCAGGCTTTGCATGGCATGTTGAGGGTCAGTTTGAAAACGCCACATTCAGTGTTGAACCGCTTCATGGACATGGTGCCATTTATGTCTCCGGGTGAATGAGCTGTGATCTTGTAGTACCAGCGACCAGCCGGTGTAGTCTGTGTCTCCCAAACAGCTTTAAACACTTCAGCATTTGACCGTTTCTTTCCCAAAACCTCGGTCAGTCGCACCTTCATGCCTTTGGCCTGCTCCATAAAACGAGGCATTTTCCTATCCGGTTGTCTATCATAATCCTGATCAGCATCATCACGGCTTGATTTTTCATAACACTCCTTAAGGTATTCTATAACTAGACATTTTAGAATACCCCAGTCGCTAGCTGTGATGGGGGTTTTAACAGTCTCGGGGCTAAAAGTCTCGCCCTCGTCCAGCTGGTAAAAAGACAACTCACCAGTTCCGTACAGAAAAATATAGCCGAAATAGCCTGATTGTAGTTTGATTTCACCTCGAAGCGAAGCTGCGGGCGGTTTCTGGACTCGGACAAGATGCATGGTGGCTTTCTTTGGTGCGTTGAATAAATCCATTTGCTCTGTGATAATCACAGGTGTGTTGCTGATGACTCCATCCAATTTCTCGTGAGAAAAAGAAGGGGAAGCCATTTTGTTTTTTCTCAGACATTAATACAGCCTATTTGCTGAATGAAAAACTTTTTCGTTCTAGAAGCCTATGAAAATCCCAGCCTTTTTATAAAGAGACAGGCATGAGTGTGTGCTTGCTGATAACGGTATGTCTGGGTTTATCTCTAAAAACGTGTACTGTGTTGTTATCTATGATTACAGAAGGGGCTACAAACCGCAGCATAGCCATGCGAACGGTTGGGGGTGGGCGTGGAAAGCATGTCAAAAACGAACCGGGACAGAGGTGCGCATTAAAAAAGGTATCGTGTTCACCCTATCTGCTTGGATGTATGTTCTAAGGATAACACACTAAAATGCTGTTCATTGACAGTAGTTTGACATTCTGTGTTGCTACTTTTTTTTTTTTGGCAACAGAAAATAAAATGAACGGTGAGTGGCTATACCATCATATGTAGGAGCTGTAACCTATATCAAATACAGTTATATTCTTATCTATATAACCACATGTGCGTAGAGACTGTAACCACTGTCTGTTTATCTTTTCAGATGCGGTTAACCACGACTTCCTTATCTTTGGCTGCGGATGTGTCACGACTTCCTTATCTCCAGCTGCAGATGCAGGGGGGTCGGAGGGTACCCCTGGGGGCCACGTGGGACTAGGAACCGGAAGAACGAATCTGATTGGATGGGGCGGGACTAAGTACTGGATAAACGATTCTGATTGGCTGGGAGGAGTAGGGGGCGGGGCCACCTGTCAAATTAATTCTGATGAAATGTGGTACCTTTATTTTGTGTGACCAATAATCATACCACTACAGCCGTACTAAAAGGTGAGCAGAAAACCTTTTTAACAAAAGTTCTGCATATTGAATATTTTAAAACAAAGTGGTGTGATTCTCTAAATATGTCAATATTTTTGAAAAGCAATCAGTGAAGTGACGTCAGGGTTGGAGGCCCTTCAGACATTAAGTTCTGATAAATTCCGTGGGTTGGAGGCTCTTCAGACATTAAGATCTGATAAATTACTTGGGTGAAAGGCCCTTCAGGTTCCAGACCTGATAAATACAGGTATTCCCGGGGTTGGAGGCCCGTCTGATGTAATATGGGATAAATTCCCAATTACAAAGAACATTTAGTTCGATTCTAAAGCAAATCATCTGGTGATGTGTTCTGTAATTGCAATCTGGTACCAAGGGAATAGGGTTGGAGGCCCCTATTTAGAAGAAATACAAAGAGCCAAGAAATCTGCGCAGTAAAAACTACATGTATTTATTAATTTCTTGTCTGAATAAAGATTGTTCCTTTTACAAGTTCTATTTGAATGTGGTGTCGTGAGGACAGAAACGGTGATAACAAAGCTCAACTTTTGCAACTTCAGAAGGGTCTCGGTGAGACTGGCCACATTTAAATTGTGTACTTTGTGTTTTACTAATATGTTTTTTTTCGTATACAGTATTGTGGGTGGTAGAACTTGGTAGAAATGAGTTACAGGAGGAAGAAAGTATCAGAGAATGGTGGAATGACATTAAAACAACTTGAAAGTGGGATGAAGGAGTCACAGAAGCAAAAAAGATGAAACAATATGAGACACTTTTTCAGAAAACTACAGAAAGATGATAGGGTGCTGAGAGATGGAAGTAAGGAAAAGCTATTGCTTCTGTTGAGCAGGGTAGAGAAAAAGGAAGTTGCAAAGTATGATGTAATAGGGCAGAGTAACAGATGGAGAGTGAACAGGAAGGTGTGCAAGAGAGACTTTTGGAGGCTGTAAAGGCGCTCCAGCTAGTACAAGTGATTTATTTGGGTTTTAAAGCAAGCTGCAGTAGGTTTTGGGACAGGATGAAAAACAAAGGAAAACGTGGCAGGAAAATTTCAAGGTGGTGTTATGAGCGTGCAGGAGAAATGACCATCCTGACTTTGGACTCTAAACTCTGACTATCTCCTTTGTCTAATAATGTATATATTCAATTGCAGGAGGAGTGATTCTCCCAGAAGTCGGGTGGGAGACAAACTAACTGGGTTTATTTCACAGGCGGAGAAAGCACTGCTGTTATTATAATGTAAAACTAATACCATGACTAACTGTTGTGAATAATTTGTTTTAAATGTTTGCAGGATACCGTGGAGTGGCTGTTCTGATTACGTGTTCCATGTTTGTCTTGATGTTTACCTGTTGTACTGTTCTATGTTCGTTGTGTTGGATAAATACGGCCAATTGAGCGCTGATTATCAGTGGTTAATGGACAGCGATTAAGTAAGCTGAATGTTCGCTATAAATGTGTCTAGATTGGTCTAAAGCG
>NW_018127896.1:4796752-4801766 GCF_001952655.1 Monopterus albus | reverse complement strand
TTCTCCCGCTTAGTCCCGGAACGGGGTCACGGGTGGGGCCGGAGCCAATCCCGGCGAAGGCGGGGTACACCCTGTTCAGGTCGCCAATCCATCGCAGGGCTAACACATAGACGAACAACCACACATACACGCACACACTCCTATGGGCAATTTAGAGACACCAATCAACCTAAGCTGCATGTCTTTGGTCAGTGGGAGGAAGCCGGAGCACCCGGAGAGAACCCACGCAAGCACGGGGAGAACATGCAAACTCCACACAGAAAGGTCCCAGGTGGGGCCCGAACCCGGGACCTTCTCGCTGTGAGGCAACGGCGCTAACCACTGTGCCACCGTGCTGCCATGTGTGCGCATGTGTGAAATGAAATATAGTTAATCAAAAGAAACTCAGTCATTCAGAAAGCCGACAGTAAATATATACCACATGGTGATAACAAAGCGGAAAAAAAAAAAAAAAAAAAATAAATATAAAGGGAAATAGTGGGCAATTACAAAAACGAAAAGAATATCAAATACTTAACAGAATGATATAATGACGACGTGTTATAATGATACAATGCGTAAGCTACATTTTATTTTATTTCATTTGTTGGTTTTAACATTATGGGATTCACATTTGACAATTTTGGGGACAGCTTAAAAAAAAGGAGAGAGAGAAAAAAACATATTGTAACCAGCCTAAGAAAGGGGGTAACGAGTTACTTTAGTCATTTCTGAGCAATGTTTATCTTTATTTTACGTTTATAAGTATTTTGGGTATTATTTTGAAAAACGGGATGTTATTTTGACAAAACAGGTAGTAGTGTACGACATTACTCCTGTTAGCTTAACGTTGTTAATTCACAGATAGAGCACTGTCTCTTTTTTCCGTGTTGGGCTGAAAACAAAAGCGAAGGTATGAAAACCAGTCTTTGTCTTCATTTTAGGTTACTTTGATACGATTACAAGAAGTTGTAATGCGGCGTTTGGTTTTATCTCATTTGTTTTTTACACAACCGAACCTATAAATAGACGACTCTAGGAAGCGGAAAAAGCAACCAGGTTTCCTGATAACAAACATCTGCCCGACTTGAGGAGTTGTGGCATGGACGTGTAAATTAGTTAAAGGGAATATAACACCTATTTACATCGATACTCACTGTGCGCATCTTTGCACAATAAAGTAAAAATTCAAGGCACTGAGAGCCTCTACAAGAAAATAATCAACAACAGAGATCTGTTTAAATTTCTTAGGTGCTATACTCTTACCAACAAAAGTAGCAATTTATAAGTGGCTGACACACTTAAGGGCACAAATCCCTTACCATGCAGCAACTATGAAACTAATGATAAAGCTTAGAAATCAACAAACAGAAGTGCTGACAGCAAATCACCCATCTCCATTAAATCAAACCATCTTAACAGATATGCAGAAAGCCTACTAAAGTTGAGTGAATCACAGTTAATGTGACCCAGAGCTTTAGTTGTTAGTCAGTTTGAAGTATGTGTTTTGTTTGCTACAGGCTTCATAATGATGACAGCCTAACGCAGGCAACCAAGTTGAGCCAGTCATTTGACCAACATATGAAGTTTGCAACATTAGCTTTAGAATTATTTGTTGAGCCGGATTGTTTAATATGGTTAAAAGACCAAAAAAAAAAAAAACCACATGATTTGTCTGTAAAAGAGGAACATGGATTCCTCATGGTGTGGTTAGAATCTGCTTGTTTGCTTCTGTCTCAAATCTACAGTCAGGAAGTCCCGGCCCAAGTTAGCTTTTGACTGAAAATGGCGCTACTGAAACAACAGAAGGGGGTCCTTATCATGAATTTCCACTACGAAGGCAGCCTCAAAAGCTGAGTGGCAGAAAAGAGAGACAACCTGTAATGAAATAACAGAATTATATGAATCACCAGAAGAGAAATTTATCGTATCAAATAGTAGTTCTTTTTGGGTTATGCTGCAATTTTGAGACATGGACAGAGTCATGCCTCAAAAAGGGGGAGATGAATAGAGACAGGGACAGCATAGGAATTTTCAAACTACTCCAAAACTTTTTGTGTTAACCGTACAATATGGGCTTGCCACAATGCAAGAGAAAAACTACGAACTAAAAGAGGTCAGTTTCCAAAACCACAACTCCCATTTCAACACATCTGCATGGACTCCATAAATTTAAACACAGATACTTGAAAATTATATAGTGACAAGTTGTATACTGTACAATACCATTATTAGTCCAAAATATTACACAGAGACCTGACCCATGCATATCATCCACAACCTGCAAGGTTAGTAGGAAGACAGAATGGCACTTTTAAAGCACAATTAAGGAAAACAGGGGAAGGGAAAAAAAAAAAAAAAAGGATTTATTATCTACCATTAGGACTCCTGCACGTTTGTGACCTCACACTATTTCACAATTAAAACCTTTCCAGTGTCCAGATGAAGAGGCTGAATAAGCCTTGGAAGAGTATATGACATAAAATGCTAACATACAAGAAGTTGTTTGTGCTAGTTTTATTCCAGGAGGACCAGTGGAGCTGCAAATCAAAACTATGCAGCTACCTCCATTAACAGGCAGGTGTCACTTCTCCTGTTTTCTTTGGTAAACCATTAAAAGTACATTTAGCCATTTCAGGAGTGGATCCTCAGGCTCAAACCACTTCTCCCAGTGGCAAAAACACCCCTGATGGTGTCTTACAGGCGGACTGGACATCTATACCTCCCCGTTTCCTTATAAAATATTAAACCTTGAAAAAGAAACTAAAGGAAAAGAAGAAAGAAAACGTTCTTTTACACGAATTATGTCCTCATTTAAAACCAAAGGCCATAGATTGGTAAAGACGTCTCTGACATGAACAATTAGCTTCTTTGGATAAAGCAATGTCCAATCAGACCACAAAGCACAGAACATCTTAAGACTGTGTTTATAGAAGTGTATAAGACAAACCCTGTCAGCAATGACTTCATAATGTACATTTGGCCTAGATATTAATATTTGATTAACCTGCCTCCTACAGGGGAACCAGAAGCAAGCATGACTGACACCGATTAGAAATTAATTAGAGGTTATTTTCTCACACATTTCCAGCAGTCAGGAGGAAAAATGCAAACTCTCACAATATCAACTTACTGTAAACTAAGAAAATCGGCTCTAATTAGCTTGACGGTCCTGTTTGTGAACCCAGAGGTAGATTTCTTTCTGAGCACAGAGAGGAGCTTGTGGCTTATCATCTAGTGTGAAACATGAAAATCACCAGAATATGTCATTTCGCTCGTTCCATTCAGCGCCAAATACTCTATTCATCTTTCAAGGAGAATTTCAAGAAGCAACACATGCAAACTTTCTGAGATCGACATGTCAAGAGCACGATGCGCAAACATGGACAGACAATAAGATGTGACTTATCCTTTGCATTATTACGATTCATCTTCTTTTCAGGTCACTTTAATTATGTTTGCCCTCCTTTTTTTAACCCGAATCTGTGGCGCCTGCTCTACAAGTGGCAACTTGCACAGTCACACTTGACTTGGACTAAGACACTGAGGCAAAATCAAATGTGTTTTAACATGACTGTTGGTTTCTACTGGAGCAGGCTGCAACACGTGGCCTGTGCTGCATGTTTGATTTTTCAGGTTGAACTTTTAATTTTGCACACACGGGTCAAACACTTGACAGTCACATAAGGGCAGAGCGTTGTGTTGAGCAGCTTTGCAGGTGAGATATCGTGCCTCTTACCGTGTGCGTAACTGGCTCCCTCACCGGGTCTTTGGCAGCTCAGACGAAGCTGAGGACCAAAATATGTAAATAGCATGATTTATTAAGACAGTCTTACAACACTACAATGCAATTTCTTTAACCTGAGCAGTAGCTGAGCCCTCCATGACCGGATACTGAGTGCAACTTCCTGACGAAATGAGGCCACAGGGAGGCGCTGGTAAGCTTTCATCATTAGACACTTGCATTACAGTTTTTCTCTATCGCTTTCATTCATTTCTCACAACAGAACTGCATTTCTCAGAACTACTCGTTCAACCGTCAGATTCTGTTGTCAGTTGTTCACATCATATCAGCAATTTCTTGTTGTTTTCATCAAATTGCAATTGCTTTTGGACAACATGCAAATGGTTCTGTACATCTGTCAGCTGTTTTTGACAATTCTTGTTGCTTTTGTCCAGCTGTGCAAAATAACTTGTCCTGGTTCTCAGCTGAAATGTCACAACCACCAAACCAATTAGTCTTTTTTTCAGGTTGGAAGTCTGTACTATCAAAATGAGTGAACATGTTCTCAGAATTGTATGTCTGTACAGATTTCTACAAAGTGTGAGTAGATGTTTGCTAAGAAATATGTCCAGAATTGAGAAATTGCTCTCAGGTGAGTCTTCACCTTTGTTAACGAAGAGAACCACCTCACAACTTCATATACTTGGATGAGGCTGGCTTCAACCTGGCCAAAGGCAGAAGGCGTGGTAGAAATCTAATCGGCCAGAGAGCTACTGTTGATGTCCCAGGCCAACGGGGAGGAAACATCACTATGTGTGCTGCTATGTCAGACCAAGGTGTGCTAGCTCATATTCCTATTATGGGACCGTACAACACACAGCATCTCCTTACATTCTTAGACAATCTCTATAGAAATGTCATTCCTGAAGATGAGAGGGACCTCAAGCGAGATGATGTACCAAAGTATGTAGTAATTTGTGATAATGTCAGTTTCCATCACTCTGACAACATCAGGCAGTGGTTTGTCCACCACCGCAGGATGCTGATTGAATTCCTTCCACCCTACTCCCCATTCCTGAACTCACTGAAGAGTTTTTCTCGGCTTGGCGGTGGAAGGTTTATGATCCTCAGCCACATACGCGGATGACACTGCAGGCTGCCATGGATGCAGCATGTGAAGACATCTCAGCAGATGCATGCAGAGGCTGGATTAGGCACTCAAGAAGATTCTTTCCACGGTGCATAGCAAGACAAAATATATGTTGTGATGTGGATGAGAATCTGTGGCCCAACAGACAGGACCGACATGAC
>NW_018127896.1:4778114-4794906 GCF_001952655.1 Monopterus albus | reverse complement strand
AACAGTGTCAGTGGTTGGACAAATGAGCGGACCCGGCTCTCAGGATATTTATCTACTGTACCATGCTAAATGTAAGTATATAAAGTAGAACAAAGTGTGTTAAAACCATAGAGTCAGTGGCTAGAGATAAATGATATGTTATCTTTTCTCTAGTTTTCTAATATACCAGGAAAATGCCAGGGTGGACACATCCATAAATAGCATTGTACTGTACTACAATAGCTCCCCTGTTTCCCAGGCGATGGCATCCACTTCCTCTATAAAGACCACAAGTGACTCACCCACACCAATGAAGCTGCTTGCTACATGGTAAAACAGCCAACTCCAGGGCTATGTGACAAAGTTTTACATGGAGCACAGCCCCCATTCCAGACTCACAAAACAGCAGCACTTCCACACCTGATAATCTTCCAGCAGGACGCAAGATGCCCGAAAGCCCTTGTCTCGCCTTCAGTCCTCATTCAGCATGTAGGTTGACCTGTGCACCCCCACAGGTCACACAGGCAATGGGGTGTGTCCTGCTGATTGGCCACAGGCAGTTGTCACTCCGTTCTAAATACTAACGCTAAGGTGACGGGGAAACCAGATAGAACAGCAACCTGCCTCTCCCGGGTATGTGTCAAGGGAGGCAGAGCAGAGGGCAGCTAGAAGGGAAAACCCAAAGCTCACAGCAGGTAGCTCATTATTTTGTAGTGTTTAAATGTTTCATTCCTCGTCAGAACAAAAGGTTTCAACCCTGGATTTCCTTGTGCACTTTCCAACTTGTGTACCACACAGGTAGCTTACTATACAACTTCAGTTTAATTTTGTCTGACATATGACACAACATGGCCTAGGATGGTAAGAGACTAACAGTTTTAAGATCCCCTGTACGCCATTAATTAATTTGTTTCTGATTGGCTGTAAAAACCCATTGCTCTGCCTTGAAAAAAAAAAACAAAAAACACTAATACTGAGTTGTGATGCAATTGCAGCAACATTCACAGACACAGGATCCAGTATATGAAACTACAGAACTACATTGTTAGCCTATTTTGTTTATCAAACTGTGGAGAGCTCATTTTAGGACAAAGTTAAGTGATGTTAAAATGACCACAGATATACTCCACAAAATGTGGCTATTATATTGTTGTTATCGTACTATCACGAGAAACGATGATTTGAAAGTTAGTCTGACTCAATCAATACACTAGGTTAAAAAACCTGTATGAATGCAAGCTCTATTGTGGCTAACAAGCTACCTGCTAGAAGAATGTTGGCCTTTGTATTATGAATCACTGATCTTTCTGTCTTTTATGTACCACAGTTTATACTGTATGTGACTCCTCCACTGACACAGTCTTTTTCTGTATTCTGCTCCCATCAGTTCATCTGGCACATAATGTGTTTGTCAGGCACGGAGGCCCCCAAGCTCAGCCAGGCTGAACTCCAGCCATACGTCTTTCTTTCATTACTTTGTCATAGGGATCCAGTGGCCTCCCAACACTGGCCATTAATCCTATGCCATGTTTCCACCTCAAAGTCCCAATTTTGTTTGCAAGTAGAGCCTTGTCTGACCATGGTACTTTCACTGAAAATGAGAAGTACCATAGCCCTGAGCCTTGGTATTTTCCCCTCTCCTTTCTCTAGTATTTGCTTGTCAACCATGTGAAACATTGATTTTTTTTGCTAAAGCAGACATGGCCCTCTTTCATATTACTTAACTACAGCATACAAACCAAGTCAAAGTTCCCAGTTGTTCCCAAGCCACAACACTTTCAAAATCACATTGCTGATGAGTGTATCAACAAAACTTAAAGCGAATGAAAGCTTTTTCCCCCCAGACTAAAACATCAACTGCTTTTAAAAAATACAAACAGTGCATGCTGCTGTCAGCAAAGCCATCTAAGTGATGGATCCTTATTGTATTGTGCAGTGAAATGCAAGAGAAATGACGAGCTGTATGCTTAATTGCCTCTGGCCACAGCATGTGCGGTTCATGCTAATTTGTAAAAGCCATCAGTGGATCAGGCATTTGGTAGAAAGTACTTTTGGGTACATTTGTTGATTTACTGTCTCTGTACTGGGTAAAATCTGCTAGTTAATGCCTCCACGAAAATGAAAAGGCTGCAACATTTTAGCATCATTACACTGCTATACTGTGGCTATGCATTGCACTGCTGTTGAATGTGATTACAATATCATCCATACTCTTGTGAAATCATTCAAAATGGATTATTATGTAGCTAGATACTGTAATTCTTATCAAACCTTTTCAACCTTTGCATAAAGGGCTGCTGCTTGGGTTACATGGCAAGCTTTCTCATTAGCTAAATTGTACAGACAATTGTGCATAATTTTGGCGGCTGATGATTCATTTGAAGTACAAATGGTGGACAAACCATCGCTTTAAACAAAACTGTGCAACCATAACTGCACCAGAATTGTATTGTGGAAAGGTAACAGGAACATAGGTGGAAAGGTAGCATAAATAAATCCCAGGTCATGAAATGGAAGTCTCAAATCTTTTGTGCAATTAGGTTTTGACACAATTACAAAGTGGAATTCTCAGTTTTATGGTAGCAATAATATGGATCAGATACCATGTACATTCACTCTATACAGCTTTTGGTCAAGTAGTAGTTTCAATTAGTAGGCTAACTACTTGTGTCATTTTTACAGTAGGTGTATGTGTGTAGTGCACGAGACTGTGCAAATGTTGAAGTGCATCTTTTATTCAGCTATGCTGACCACATGCAATCTTAAAATATTACAGTAATAGACAAGTCACTGGACTCAACAGCAAGGGTTGCTGTTTGTCTTGACCTATGTGCTATCATTTGTTGTCTTCCAAATGAAAATGCAGAAGTAAATCTGCACACCTTAGAGATTAATCAAGGCAAAGTAAACATCACAGCAGCCTCATTAAAGTTATCTCAGCTTTCAGAGCCTAATGATCCCAATTTTTCAAAAACAATTTCAGAAAGATTAATTAACTTGATAACCTGTGAACTTTAATGACCTCATTAGTGACCGACAGGAATTCCACAAAACTGATTTAAGTGAAGACAGAGGAGGATGTAAGGAGAGGCTTGAAATTCCAATCAGTTGAGCAGATTTTGTTCCAGCCATGAGCAAAATAGAGAGTTTTGGTTTAGACATGCCAACATCTAGTGGCATAACTAATCCTAACATTACCACATTAAAATGCCATGGAAATTCAGAGCATGACTTAATCCATGAAAGTACAAATTAGAGTGAGAATGATATATTAATATTTATTACTTTAGTTATATAATTAAGTCTTGTCATAGTTATTTAATGTTAATATCTTCCCTGTGATGAATTGCGAGGATAAACGTGGATAAAAACCATGTGTATGTATCTGCTTAATTTGGCATAGAAAATCATTGAGAACATTAATAACTACATTGTGTTGTCAGCCATACTTACTCTTCCCTGTGTAATGTGATGGGTGAAGCATTAACACTATCTTCTGAGAATGAAAAATTCATGATTTAGCAGCACGTATCCATTATATGATTGATGGTTAAGATCACAAAACAGAGGGAGACGGGGTGGGGACAACCTCTGAGTGACAAATGATGATGGTGATGTAGTTTTGCCAATCTAATTGTTTTTAAGAAATGATTATCCTGGGTAAATTAGTCTTTTTTGACCATTTGCCAGGCAGAGTTCGGGATTAAAGCTAACAGTACGACTTCAGTATTTAAAACTCTTGATTACATGGTATACCATAATGAATCCGATTCAGAGCTTGCTGTTTTACTCACTCACTGAGAGTGATTGCTTCCAGAGATCATTTGTACATAAGTGGCAACAAATATATTCCAACCTCTGAGAGGAAGGTGAGTAGCATTATTGAGCACTGGGATTATCTTTGTTTACCGTATTGCTACCCTTAATCTCTCTTTATAAGGAATCGCCCCCACCCCGAGTATGACAACTTTCTTTATAATTTGGTTAATTTGTGTAAAGACGTGTGTACAAAGCAGCTCGATTTGCTTGAATGACCTTCACTTTCAGTGGCGAAAACAACTAGGAACACTCCTCACTCATCTGCTGTTTTCCCATGCATACCAATAGACCCAATCGATGGCATCTTTTAATTGAAAATAGATGGAGCCGTTTATATGCAGCCTGATCTGCTGCACCTTTAGCCTTGTTGCTCTCATGCACCACGATTGCAGATATATGATCTAAAATGTTTGCATCTGTTTGTTTGAGGTACAAATTTGCCAGGCCTATTTCTCAGGGTAAGGAGCTTTAATACTATGAGAAGCTGAGGCCTTAATGTCATTAGTCAAAGACAGAGTGCTTAGTCATCCCTCCACTTGGTTATTGATTTGCCATTAGTCAACAACTATTTAAAAAAAAAATCTTTGAAAAGAATCCCAAGCATCAGTCGACACTGTCTTTTAATCACCAATGGATGATTGTCCAAGTGACCTTGGACTTGTTTAGTCATATCACAACACCACATCATGTATTACAGATACTGTATCTCACCTCTGCACTTCCCCAGGACTATACATCATTGTAAAGTGCCCAGAAGGCTCTCTTGATTGTGCTCCTGAGAGCCCATAAGAGATTCATGTGAAGAAGAAGATGCTATACAGCAACACAATGAAAACAGCTCCCAGGTGCACTACTAGTGTGTGGCAACTTTTTATTTTTCATCACTGGGATTAAACCTTGGTGCCTTTTGTAAAGACAGAACATGTGGAAATAATTCTGAAGTCAGAAATCATTCTCCTGTTTGGGTTTCAATCAGAGAACTCATACAGATTTGCAGAGCTTTGGTGGTTTGCTATATTTGACTTATAAATACTATTCCTTATCTATACTTGCTCGTCTTGTGCAGGGTTCACAAGGGGCTGGAGCTGATCCCGGCATTCATTGGACACGAGGTAGGGCACACTCTGAAGAGGTCTCCTGTTTATCTGACACACAAACTGACAGCCACTTACACCAACAGGCAATTTGAGTCACCAAACAATCCAGCATTCAAACATCTGGAGAAAACCTGCATAGCCACAAAAAGGAGAACTTGCTCTGGGGCAATGCTCAGGGCACTGTGTCAGACTGACTAGATATCTAGTCCAGTTGATCCTACTCCTACTTCTATACATGTGCTTCTCAAAGTCTCATATTGGCCTCAAATATGGGTGTATTGTACATTTCATCATCAGAATAACCAGAGCCAAATAAAAAATTGATTTTCATAAGTGCACTTAAAATTTTGATAGATTACATGTAAAATTTAGGTTTGCAAGTCAAAATGTATTTGTTTATATTAGGTTTAAAATACAAACACAATCCAACAAGGATGGAAACTAAGTTATTTTCACTGTCAATGCATATACTGTTATTTTCTTGATTAGTCAATTGGTTTATAAAGTGTCTGAAAATGTGCTCTAGTTCACCACTACCAACAAGGAGTAACGATGCAATGTTTAAATCACTTGTTTGTTCAAGCATTTTTGCTTGAAAAGTGATGGCTCAATTATCAAAATAACTACGTTCGTTTTGCCAATTTAGTAATTCATTGATATTTCAGCTTTAATTCCAACTAATCAATACCCTCTGGTTTTTGGTGAACTATGGGTATACAGTAACATCCTAAACAATAAGCAACAGGCTCAATATATTCCTGTGATACTCAAGTTAGACTTTATCCCTAAGTGGCATCTTCAAAAACTTATTTTCAAATCCTAGAAATCTTGGGTAAACATGAGCTAAAATCTAGTCTGATCTGTTATAAGAATATTACAACTGCAATCTCAGTGTACTGTCGGTCTAATCACTTTGTGTTAAAGTACTTCTGGTGTGCACACAAACATATCACATGATGTAAAGCTCGCCTACATGGTATGACAGATGGCTTTAAATGCTGTCATCTGGCAGATGTTTTGTTTGTCTCACACCATGATGCATTGCATGTCAACTGCAATTCTAACCTAGATTTCTCTCCACATGAGCACTTTTGCCTTGATGTGGGCATGCAGTGTGAACTGTAGTGCATCCCCTGTCAGGATGACGTATGTGAATCAGTGGTAACTGCTCGACTGGCATCTACATAATCAATATACATCATGATCATTGGCTGATGGGAGAGAAAGGTTTGAGATCAAATTTGATCATACTGAAGTCCCATGAGAGAACTACCTCTCTTTTCCTTAAGATACAGATCCACACTTTCAAACATATTTTCTCTTCACCCACACAGGATGATAAGCTAAAGGAGTGGAGATTTCAAATTCAAGAAGAGGGCATGGCTCCCTGGCTCATGCAGATTTCAAAGTCAGCTGTCACACAGATTGCAGCACAGCGTGACTTCTTGTCACCACCGTGCAGAGCAATAATTATTGTGTTTGACATTTTGTACTTCTCTATGACTTCTTAAATTTCCCCTTAATGCTCTAACACTATGCAGCACAGCAGCATGGCGTTAAGCGCTGTCACCTCACAGCATGCTTTGAATCCAACTGGGTCTTTCTGTAATGAGGGTGCACACTCACTCCAGGAATGTCAGAAAAAAAGCTGAAACTTTAGCTCTAATTGTGTCTAAGCTTTGTGAGAAGCTGGCAGCGTCTTACAGGGGCCACATCTGCAGTGTCCCCATCACATCTGGTCTACTGCATGTGTCAAAAATGTTGCTAAAAACAGCACAACATCATTAATACTGTACTTTATGTGATTGATTTTACAACTCTAGGAGTTATACTGTCTGCTATCATTTTGGCAGAATTAAAAGTATGATGAATTAGTAATTAACAGGCCCCCCTTTGCAATGTAGCCAGTAATCGCCATATTACTTTGATGCTAAAGAAAACCTTAAAACTAAATGATTCTTAAATTCTGGATTTATAAGGAGCATCTTTTTCAAGATTTCTAAGCAGATTTATGGATATTTATTCACGATAGACACAGACAATAATGCACACTGAAGCTAAAAATACATCAGGTCTGTGGGTTCAGATTTGGCTGAATTATAACAGAGTACCTGAAATGCATCTTAAGCAAACCTCTGGTCTAAAGAATAATAAATCGATGGATGTTTGTCTTCAGGGCCACTGTCTCAAACAAGCATGACACAAGCAGAAAGCGCGTTGAATGAAGAAATGTACATAGTGTAAAAAGTATAAACAGACGGTGAACATTTGAACTCTCAGAATTTTCATGCATGGCCTCTGTTTGTATAAGCAGAAAACATACTGTACTGCAAAGTGACAGATCCATTGCCTGGTCATGGCTTTGTTTGCGTTTATAAAACCATGTTTTATAATAATAATAATGAGCTTTGATCAGCTATACCAGCTGCAGCTTGTAAAGCCCAGCTGAAGCAGCTGGGGGAAAGCAAAACAGTAGCTTTGCCTTTCCCCATCCCATCACCCACGCCTCCTCTTGCTGTGTCTTGCTTTCTTTCTCTCTGGTGGAAATAAACTGTTCTTTTTATATCAGGAAAAAGCCACACAGCTGGTCTGCTGTCACATTTTGACTGATTTTTCAAGCCATGCGATTCATTATCATTGTGATCAATTATCATCTTGTTCCCAGATGACCGTTTCTATTTGGTGTCCCCTCTGTGGCGTTCCATGCAGCGGTGGGAGGCCAGATAATTTAGGACTATTAGGCATATGAATAATTGGTATGCAAGACATTTTTCCTGATACTCCCTTTCACTTTTCATACTCTGGTGTCAAAGACCATTTCCATGCAAATTCAGATTCTAGTAATGACTGATAATGAGTTGAGGTACATTAAAAGTAAAGGCTCTGCCGACTTTGGTCTTTACAAACCAACATGGCTAGTTCCTTGCTGAGACTGCATGAGGGTTAAAAGAATGGCATCATTCATGCATTTAGTTTTTTTCCATCACGGGAACTTAATGAGCCGTAACTTGAAGCTTCCAATACCCTCTTTTTTGTTTGTTTGTTATTAAGAGACTAGCTGCTGTATTCTGCATAGTTTGCAATCTTTGAATAGTTTTTATTTATGCATGTTAAAAGACCATACATCTTTCCTCTGCACAGATATTTCATGTGAATTTTCTAAAGTTAAATATATTACTGCTCCTTTCTCCTCATTTAGCTAGAGTTTCTGCAACAGCAGCAGTGTCATTTAACAAGGGGCCATATAAAATGAGCTTTTCTTGTTGATTTATATTAGCGCTAATGACAGCAGTCCCGAGATTGTTATTGATATTGCCAAAACGAGACGGGACATTTCCATGCTGCAGAAAAGCTGTCAGTGAGCATTTCAAGGGTGTTCATGCTCACTTACAGTGACTGACATCAGTGAAGATGCTAATGCTTCGGGACATGGTATAATTTTCAGCCTTGCTGTGTGTGCATGTGTGTGTGTGTGTGTGTGAATGAGCTAGAAAAGAAGAGAGATTGGTTGTGTGTGTAACAGGACCAGCAAGAAGAAAGCCCCCTGCCAGAGAGTCATTCAGGGCGAGACTTCTCATGCAAAAATGTCAACATCACTGAAAATGAAGTCGAGCTAAGTGTGTTAATGGACTCATTTGCGAACTGCCAGTGTGTCAAAAGCAATTTGGTAGAATGAGAGAGAGAGAGAGAGAGAGAGAGAGGGGTGATTAATTATTTGCACATATTAGATTAGCACAGCAGCTAAGGCTACAGCAGCCTCTTGACATAAAGTTAGTCCACAGAGGTTCAGCCAGTCTCCACACTAATAACGGGATCATCATCTATCAACAATGTCCTGTTTTCATCCCTATCAGACACTTACAGAAATGAGCTTAATTAGTGACTCAGTAATAACTGTGTGCAGCCTCATTCATCTGATTTATGGAGGGGGCATTTTGACACACTGACTCATTCTGGACTCGTATACTAGGTGTCTCAAGGTTAATACTCATTTTACATTTGGTAAGAAAAGTTTGAACAATTTTCTTTGTTCCAATTATACCTCTTGAAGGAAATTTTTGGTGATGCTTAGATATATCCAAGGCACTTGCAGAATGTGAATTTTTCCCTCCTTTTGTTCTGTCTCATTTAATGTGAGAAACTCCTCTGAGAATGACTTGGTGTCCTCTTAGAAGGAGGGTGAAAGAGTATCAATTAAACCTTTTTCCCCGTCTTCAAAGGGCAGAAGTTACAAGAGGCAAAACAATTCATTACGTTTCCCTGCTGTGGAGAAGGTTGATGAGCAGAATGGCAGGAGTTGTCCTACCAGAACCTCAGCGAGTGGTCCCGATATCCTTATCATTACATTTTCTTACCTTGATTTCATAAATTCACAAGTGAAAACTATTCAACTGAGGCAGAGTTGTAATTACATTTCACACTGCATCTGTACCAATTGGGAGGGATACTATAATTTAGCTAAAGGGGTTTTGTTTCCAAACAACCATCATCCTGAAACCCCTGGGGTAGTATCCTTCACCACCTGCTGTGGCAGTGATCACTATAAGCATGGTTTCTCCCCTGACTAAAATGAATACACTGTGTGAGTGATGTATATTTCATACAGGAGATCAGCATTCATGCATTTCTTTTACCTATTTTTTTTTCCATGGAGTAGTTAAACTTTCAGTCCACGATGCAATGAGACAAAATATACATGAATGACGACAGCAATACTTGAATGATGTATGTGTGACATCTGTCATGGTTCGCAACATTGTAAAAAAATAGCCTCATGCACAGCTGATGTGTTCACTGTTGCTGGTTGACACATCAACCAACATGAAGCAGGAGGAGCTCTGTGAACATTCAGTACGTTATGAAGTTAGTTTATCACTGGAGAAGAAAGCATCTATTTTGTTATAGTTTTAGGAGGCATCTGATGACTGGTCATGACAAACTTTGGGTCAGGGGTGGAGCTTCCATTTTTCATAATTTGGGTGGGCCCTGTCCCCCATGGAGATTACACTGTAGTAATAAATGTATCTATGACTACAACATTCACCCTGTGACAAATGGCTACTGATTCACATTGTTACTCTGCCACACCAGATCATAAACATTTGATGTGTGGGGAATTAAAGTTGCCACTGTAAGAAAAGTGTTTGCATGTCCCTTGAAACAAGCCACGACTTAACCATGCACGTGCAGGCCATAGCTGCACTCTGGTACTCCATCAAGTAGCACTACACCTCTGGTTTTAACCATTTGTTTCCACTACAGGAATGATAGCAGGGGAAATAAAATGAAAAGTGTGGAACCAAACAAACAGTTAAAACACAGTACACGGACACATCCACAAAGAACTGCATGGCTATGGTAAGCTATGCAACGGATTACCACTACAGTGCTGAAACTGGGAAATAAAATGAATATTGTAGCCTTGCAAACTTAATAAATTGATGCTTTGCAGTCTTCTTAGGAGGAGGTTTAAATTAATTTCAGATCCTCAAGGTATTTGCAGTCTAACAACATACTCAGTGCTAATTATGAATACAAAAAAATTCATGAAGTTACATGGAAACTACAGGTAATGTTCAATCATAAACTGTAGATCAATTGTTGATGCAGGGGGCCTAACTGGAAACTAAGGTCAATTGTAAACCAAACAACCATTAGTTTGATTACTGCAAAGAATAAAGATGGTGAACTTGGTCCTGCACTTGCCCGATTTCTTATTTGTAATCCATCCCGTCTCCTGTGGTGTGTTATTACAATTTACTATGAATATGATTGGGCTGGATGGTAAGATAGCAAGAACTGAAGTAATTCCAGTTACACAAGAAGTGGGAACAGAGTTTGGTGTGCTAGTCAGCTGATGTGAGGCATCCATCTCTGTAGAAAAGCCTCACCATCAAAGTGATGATTATACACCTGACCACTACACTGTACAATGTCAATACACTGAGGAGAGTTACCCAGCTGCTGCTATCTTTTCCCTTATTACCTGCCTTTTTTCATGCCTACCTTGGTTATCCCATCATTCTAGAAATGTCATTAGTGCTGCATTTAGAAGTGATCTAAAATGTGTAAATATAGAATTCTGACAGTGTGTGACATCTTTAAATACAAATGCTTTCAAGGTAATGTCAGGAGATGTTAACCACATTTACTTTCTGCCACACTGCCAACTTATCAGTTTGTCAGCTTCCCCTCCAGAAAAAAAACATAAGCTTGGAGTTACTGTATGCAAATCCAAAAAATGTGTACACCTTCATTGTCCTCCCATAACTTGGCAGATCAGACCACACCCTGATGATCCCCACCTACACACACAGTGTCCAGCAGCAGCAGCAGCAGCATGTGACCAAAAGACCTGGAAGGAGGTGATCACAGGAAGCTAATGAGACTCACAGATGCTGTGAAGCCACAGAAAGCCACAGAATGGAGCATACTCCGTTAGCCTCATGAAGAGGACATTGATTCCATGACAGATTGTGTTACACAGTAGATAAACATCTGTGTGGCCAATGCCATCTCTAGAAGGACAGAACGCTGGTCTGCTCTTAATCTTACTTAACAGTTAATTTAGATTATTCAAACAACTTTTGTTGTAGCATTGTACAGTATACCGTTTATATTGTCTTTATAATACTTTTTTTTTTATTACTTATTTATTCCAAGGTGTATACTGTGTATATTACTACAAGCCTATTTTAGGCTCCATCTTCATTTAAACCTTTTTGTAAAATGTTATTGCAGAGCTAATGTAACACCAGAATTTCCTCTTGGGGATTAATAAAGTGCTTTATCTATATCTAGTATCATGTGGATCCTCATTTGTAAAAACACACTCCGGCCTGTTTGGAAGGTACATCTGTTGAACGAGCATCCATTAGAAGCTCCACTAGCCACGCTGTAATTGGCATATATCCCATTTCATTGGTACATCCTGGGTAGTTAAGTATATTAAATTATAAGACTGGCAAAATTCTGTTTTCCTTACTATCAGTAAATCCTGTGAAAAGACCAAAACCAACAACAAATTTCCTTGTCAAGTACAGGCATGATTATTGCTTAGCCGGTGTGCCACAGACCAAAACATCTGTGAGCCACACTGTTGTATTGGCTGACAAGTTCTTTCATTACCATGAACATGAGCATTGCAATTCATTTTGCATCAACTGCACATACTTCTTTTTGGTGCAGTTACAGTAATATGCTGTTTTCTCCTGTTCAACGAATGTTTCCTAAAATGAAAACTATGCTATGTTTTAGGCAATGACTTCAGTTTTCTTGAAAATGAAACATATTTGTGATTTGCTTTTCAAGATTTACTATAAAAGTAAATAGAAAGTCACTTTCAGCTTTTACCATGTCTCTACATTGTCTGTGGCACTAAACCCTAAGTCCTTTTTTGTCAGAAAGTATTAAAATATCATACAAAATAATTGCACACTGTTCATTTGGATCTCTACACTGAAGTTCTCTGAAATAAAATTGTAATCACTGTCTCATTCTTGCAGCTGCCCTGGTCAGCTTTAATGTCATGATGAAAAAATGTTTTAAGCTTGCCATCTACCATCAAGATATTAATGTTAAAAATACAACCTCTTATTGCCCTGTTACTCTCTATGGCTCTTGGCAGTAGTGCTAATATTGTGCACCATAAGCAAGGCATTTGTGACTCTGATTGTGCTTTTTGCTTCACATTTCATTCATAAATGCAAGGGTTGAATGTCAAGTGACAAAATCTATCCAAATAGAAGAGTGCTGTTAAGCCCCGACACTGCACAGATTAATTTTATCTATGTTGTTCCTCTGCAAAAAATGTCAAACATTGCTTTTAGGTATTAGTTAATACAACAATCCTTAAGCTAGCTAGCCATTCCACAGTATCAACTTGACACATTTACATCACTGAATCTCAGCACTGTGTGTTGAGCAAGGTGAAGGGACTTGGCAGTCCTTGAGCCAGACACAGCATTTATCCATGTTTCTAGGCCAAAGCAGACAATGAGGCAGACTGGAGCTGTTTCAGGTAATTTATCTAAATCTGATACCAGCCTAAACTGTCAGCTGCTGTTGCTAATGACTAGAGGAAGAAAACAGTGAGGGCATGTAAGAGATGACTGGTGTTACTCAACAGGAGCAGAGCATGTTAGAAAGTACTCTATAATTCTGAGAAATAATACTTTTCATCATCTGATTTATTTTCATCACCACTGATAGGGTGGGGCTTTATTTGTACTGTTTCAGTTGTTCCCCAAAGGGAAGAACATATGAACCTCAGAGAAACTTTACATACAGAGCTGTACTGCTCATTGGCCACCACCATTCTTCAGTTAATTTTTCATTTTCTTGAAGCGATTCACACTAACAGTGTTGGTAAAACGTCCACTGGTCTCATCCAACCTACAATTTGGCACAGCTGGATGTGGTCTCAATGTCAACAGCCAGCAAATCAATGTAGCTTAACCAGCTACACATAAGCAGTGTGATAAATAGGCCTGCAACAACATACCCTCAGTTCTGCTTTTTCAGGGCCTAAGTCAGGGATCACACCAATGGAGCTTTCATACAGTCTAAATTGTTAAAACTTTTTGATTTAGTGGGATATAAGACTGCAGTGTTTATGTATAAAGCCAGGAACAAGTTATTACCTGGTGGAATTCAAAAATTATTTAATGAAAGGGAAGGAGGATACAATTTAAGGGGTCAGTTAAATTTAAAAGTTCATGCTACGTACAACCAAAAAAAGATTTTGTATTTCCATAAGTGGGGAAAAACTATGGAATAATTTAAGTGGGGACTTAAAAAAATAGTAATAGAATTGACGAGTTCAAACGTAAATATAAAGGTATGTGTCAATCAAGATATATGCAAGAACAGGTTTAATGATTAACCAGATGGAACATTGTGGGTGTGGTGTATATGTTGTAACCATTCTTTAGTATATCACTTGTGTGATGTAACACTGTTATGTTCTTTTTTTAGTATAATATGTGTGTGTGTAGAAGTGAATCATTTATTGCTTGCAAACCAATGATGGTAAGATGATGTCATGGGGTAGGACTGGATAAGTCTGACTTCTTCCTACTCCATTCAAGCATGTACTAGGTATAAGCAAATTGATATTGGATTGTGTGTAAAAATGTATGTTGTTATATCAACTGTTTTATATGCTTGAAAGAATAAATAAATCAAATCAAGTCCACTGGACAGTAGCATGCCAATGAGCATCAAATTTCACTGACTTTCAAATTTCCATGTTGCTTGTACATGAAGGCACAAACTGAAATGTGTGTTGTATACAGTATGTGGTCTCTAGCCACTGCCTACTACAGTCTTTTCCTAGCCCAAAACACAATTAACATTACATTTGCATTATTAAAAAAGCCAATTTACCCACATGAGGATCATTTAATTCCCCTTTAGACCGAACACAATCTATTACCATGGCAAATTTCCATAAACTAGATTTCATGAAGGTCACAACTGACGATCTATAAAGTTGTTTAGGGAAAATGAATCCACATTACACATGCAGCAAATAGAGCCCAAGCAGATTAGTTGGAAATTTAACCATTCATTTTCCAATTAATCTTGTAAAATAAACGTATTGTATTGCATGTAGTGCATTAACAATTATCTAATTTTATCTTCTCCACTGACAAACCCATTTGATACATTTATTCTATCACTTATTTCCATCAACACACCAATAATGAATGTCTCACGCATCTGTGTCCTAGGGTGTCTTTGGTATTCTTAGTCTGGCCTTCTTGTTTATCGGTCTTAACTTTTCCTGGGTTGGAATAATCTAAGGATGAGCTAGTTTTGGAGAGGGGTAGTGAGGGAACTTAAAGTGACCATGGCATGCTTATTTCCAGTCTTGAAGTCCTAGTCTTGGGTACCTTTAGATTAGCTTTGCACTCATCACAACTCCAAATAGTCTGTAATTAGTTCACTCCTGTTGCCGGTCAGGAAGCTAGGACAATGCATGAACAAAAAAAACTGACAAATAAGCCACGTTTGACTGCTGCACATGCTGCTCCCATGCAACATACATTCTCTGTTATATTCTTTTATTATATTGCTGCATTTCTTGCTGCTTCAAGTGTCTTAGATTTTGTGTTACATGCATAATTGCGCAATGTTTTATTATTATATTGCTGCATTTGTTGCTGCTTAAAGTGTCTTAGATTTTGTGTTACTTATTTATCTACTTTATATTTAATTTGTATTTTGTGGCATTCATGTGGACAGCAAAGTAAGAATTTCATTGTATAGGGAAACACGTTTCCCAACTGTGCATATGACAAATAAACACTTTTAACGTTTTCAATAATGACAGTACCTCAAACACTACCTGACATGTTCAAGCCAGGATATGAAAGTGGACAGCATGACAAACTACAACAGAATTAATTTGAATTTCTCCTCCATAGAAAGGTAAACAACGGTATATGAAAAGAGATGTGCAACACTAAACAAAGCAGGTAATTGGGAAACCCCATATGTTAACTGGCATAATGCAGGCATAGTAACTTCTCCAGCCTTACAACAATTCTCTCCAACGTTACAGAAAGAAGGCATTAACAAACATGCAATGCATGTTTTTTTTCTACTTAAATCCTACCAAGTAGTAGAAACATCACTCCCCAACTTCATCATGCAGAAGATAAGGAGCCTCCTTGATATAGGTTGTATAACAAAATGGAAATGAGGCACCAACAGGAAAAAAAAACACGAACCACACAAAACCATGCCACCATGCTGCTGTAAATGAATTATTAACATCCAGCATATGACATGCAATACATGCTAGAGACTGTGTACTTGGATTGTCTTAAAAAACTAAACTAAACAAAAAAAACTACTGTATATACTGTTAAACACTATATTCATTTTTTTCAGTCTGCATTCTCCAACTTCATCATCTGTGATTAACATCAGTCTCTAACTGGCACTACCCAAAAAAACAACGTACAGCTACCACAGCTTCTTTATTTAATTCCTCCACAGGAGTGGACTCCATGGGCACCTTAATGCAATCAACTGTGTGCTTCTTCTGCCACGCACAAGAACCTTTGCCACAAGATAATCCCTCTCTTGTGTGATTTTCTAGCTGTCAGTGTGGTGATGGCAATTATAGGCCCGAGGGTGCCATGCTGGTGGCCTTTGAGTTTTAAATCAGTCAGTCAGCCTACAGGGGCCATTTAACCTAGCCTACCTGACTTTTTGTTGGAATCTCTTTGAGGAGAAAAAAAAAAGAGAGGAAAAAGAAGTACAACTTATCCTACAAGTGCTTGGCAGTGTGTACCGTCTGACCCACAATCAAATGCCAACAGACCTTTCCCTGCTGTTTCCATCGTCTTAATATTAAAGTAGCTCAAGTGCCATCTCCGCATTAAATATCTACAGTCAGGGAAAAAATAATTTGAACCCCAGCCGATTTTGTACGTTTGCCCACCAACAAAGAAATGATGAGTCTACAATGTCAATGGCAGGTTTATGTGAACAGTTAGAGACAATAACAAAAAAATCCAGAAAAATGCATTACAAAAAAGTTAAAGTAATTTCCATTTTCATGAATGAAATAAGTATTTGATCCCCTATCAGTCAGCAAGATCTCTGCCTCCCAGGTGTATTTTATACAGGTAACGAGCTGACATTGGGAGCCCTCTCAGCTCGTTACCTGTATAAAAGAGACCTGTCCACAGAAGCAATCAATCCAGATTCCAAACTCTTCACCATGGCCAAGACCAAAGAGCTTTCCAAGGATGTCAGGGACAAGATTGTGGACCTACACAAGGCTGGAATGGGCTACAAGACCATCGCCAAGCAGCTGGGTGAGAAGGTGACAACAGTTGGTGCGATTATTCACAAATGGAAGAAACATAAATTAACTGCCA
>NW_018127896.1:4769778-4776252 GCF_001952655.1 Monopterus albus | reverse complement strand
GGACAGGGAAGATGGTTCAAATTGATGGGAAGATGGATGGAGCCAAATACAGGACCATTCTGGAAGGAAACCTGATGGAGTCTGCAAAAGACCTGAGACTGGGACGGAGATTTGTCTTCCCACAAGACAATGATCCAAAACATAAAGCAAAATCTACAATGGAATGGTTCACAAATAAACATATCCAGGTGTTAGAATGGCCAAGTCAAAGTCCAGACCTGAATCCAATCGAGAATCTGTGGAAAGAACTGAAAACTGCTGTTCACAAACGCTCTCCATCCAACCTCACTGAGCTCGAGCTGTTTTGCAAGGAGGAATGAGCAAAAATTTCAGTCTCTCGATGTGCAAAACTGATAGAGACATACCCCAAGCGACTTACAGCTGTAATCGCAGCAAAAGGTGGCGCTACAAAGTATTAACTTAAGGTAAAGGGGCTGAATAATTTTGCATGCCCAATTTTTCAGTTTTTTATTTGTTAAAAAAAGTTTGAAATATCCAATAAATTTCGTTCCACTTCATGATTGTGTCCCACTTGTTTTTGATTCTTCACAAAAAATTACAGCTTTATATCTTTATGTTTGAAGCCTGAAATGTGGCAAAAGGTCGCAAAGTTCAAGGGGGCCGAATACTTTCGCAAGGCACTGTATACTGTATAGTGCATACTAACACATACAGTACATATACACATAATGTACATATACATTATTGCTTAAATTAAATTAAATTTTAATTGTATAGTGCCAAATCATAACTAAAGTCATCTCAGGACACATTACAAAGTAAGGTCTAGACCTTACTATTATTAAAACTGAAGAGGAAAACCCCAACAAATCACCCTCGAGCAAGCACTCGGCAACTGTTAAAGTGAACTAATAGCAGCCAATATATGTACAGACAAGCAAAAAAGAAAAAGAAAAAATCAGCTTCTTGCTGTGAGAGGTGTGATTTTGACAGTGGACTTCAGGAGAAGTCCCCACCACCGCCACCATACTCAGCAGCACTATATCAGCAGTAAAGTCCTACCAGTTCCTGGGCTCCACTGCCTCCCAGGACATGAAGTGAGCATCCAGCATCAGTACTGTCACCAAGAAGGCACAGCACAGGGATGTACTTCCTGCGCCAGCTCAGGAAGTTCAACCTGCCCCAGGAGCTGCCGATACAGTTCTACAGAGTAATCATTGAGTCTGTTCTCTGCACCTCCATCACTGTCTGGTTTGACTCAGCAACCAAGCAGGACAGGAACAGACTCCAGTGGACCCCCACGACTGCAGAAAGAATCATCGGTGCCAACCTGCCCTCCATGGAGGACCTGTACACCTCACGGGTCAAAAGGAGGGCGGAGAAGATTTCTGCAGACCCCTTACACCATAGACAAACTGTTTGAACTGAGTGTTACACATCTCTTTTCATCGGTACATATACCGTTGTTTACCTATCTATGGAGGAGAAATTCATATTAATTAATGCTGTTGCGGTTCGTTCTGCTGTCCACTTGCAACACAACAGCAACAGGAACCGTTTCTTCATCAACTATCCTCTCATTTTAAGGAAGAGGCTTTCTGGCTCTATGATTCTGAAACAATTACCAACTATTTGGAGTTATGATGAGTGCCAAGCTAATCTAGAGGTACCCAAGATTAAACATTAAGTAAAGTCTTGAGCATTTGTGGATGTGTATAAACTGAGCTGCTTCTGCATAGAAATACTAGAACATATGTACACGTCATTTTTTTAAGCTTTATGACACATCTAAAGATGATAATTCACTGTTGTAACATGTTAGATGAGTCGGGAAACAAGGAAAAGCATGACAATGGCCCTTTAAGCTGTTAAAACTGAAGTGTTGATGCATTCAAAATAAAGAGCATTTTCTATACTTCAGAAGTTCTCTATTCAGTTTAACATTTGTCAAAGTAAAGGGCAGCACGGTGGCGCAGTGGTTAGCGCCATTGCCTCACAGCGAGAAGGTTCTGGGTTCGGGCCCCACCTGGGACCTTTCTGTGTGGAGTTTGCATGTTCTCCCCGTGCTTGCGTGGGTTCTCTCCGGGTACTCCGGCTTCCTCCCACAGTCCAAAGACATGCAGCTTAGGTTGATTGGTGTCTCTAAATTGTCCATAGGAGTGCATGTGCGTGTGTGTGGTTGTTCATCTATGTGTTAGCCCTGCGATGGATTGGCGACCTGTCCAGGGTGTACCCCGCCTTCGCCCGATTGCCGGCCGGGCCTGTATTTACATTTTTTTAAACATGTTTTTCAAAAACTGAACATTCTTGTGAAGCAGCTTAGCTTATATTCATGGTTGTATTTTTAGAAAAACATTTCAAAAATAATTGGACAACATCCACCATACAGCAAACCCAGAGGTCAGGTAAACTGACAGGAAATACTGTATGTTAGTTTTCAAATTTCCATTAGCTTGTCCAGTCTGGTGTTCCAACTACAGCCTTAATGGCTTTTTAAACTGCCCTGAATATTGCATTCCATTAGTTAGCAACTATTCTACACAATTACTACACTTCACCTCATAAGACATTTGCAGACAAGATTCAGCATAATCAGAGCATGATTTGTTCTCTTCTGTTCTCAGGCTTGTTTTGTCAGTGCTAACATTTTGACCTGTTTTTGATTAATTTGGTCACTGCTGGATATTTGAAGTATATTTTCACATCAAATCAAATTAAAATGTATTTATATAGCACTTTAAAAACAATGTACTTCACAAGCACAAGGTAAGAACTAAAGTAAATAAGATCAATATAGAAATAAAACATAGGAACAAACACACAAATTACACAATCAATAGTTAAAAGAAGGAAGCATCAGACAATACTATGCCAAAGTGAATAAATATGTTTTAACCAATGATTTGAGTTAACAAGTCCATAGACAATCTAATATTGGGAGGTAAACTATTCCACAATTTAGGAACTGCAACAGTAAAAGCACGGTCACACCAGCATTTGTATCTGGCCCTGGGAACCTCTAAAAGAAACTGGCTTGATGATCTGAGCAATCTTGTAGGTTCGCACCACCTCACCAACTCAACGAGGTAGGGTGGTGCCAAACCATTAAAAGCCTTAAAAACAAAAATCAATAGCGTAAAATGAATTCTAAAACGGACTGGAAGCCAGTGAAGAGAGGCCAGTACCAGGGTTACTTGGTCAAATTTCCTGGTACTTATTAGAAGATGAGCAGCAGCATTTTGCATCATTTGGAGATGAGTGAGAGATGACTGATTAACACTGAGGTATAATGCACTGCAATAGACAAGTCTGGAGGTAATAAAAGCATGGATTGCAATTTCAAAATCATTAAATGAAAGGAATGGCGACTTTACTTAACAACCTCAGGTGAAAAAAGCTAGAGGAGCGGGCCAAAATACCTGTCGACAGGTGCAGAAGTCTCATTGGGCATTACAGAAATTGCTTGATTGCAGTGATTGCCTCAAAAGGTTGTGCAACAAAATATTAAGTTAAGGGTACCTTCATTTTTGTCCAGGCCAGTTTCATTAGTTTGTTTTTTTTAAATGCTTCTGTTGAACCACAATTCAAAAGCAATGACTGATTGTCAGTTAATTTTCAGTACATTTTTATTTATTATTACTTTTGTCAGTTTCACATTATTTCATTGACCATTGTGAGTTTCTCTTTGTTTAACAGAAGGGTACCAACAATTTTGTCCACGTCTCTATATCTGGATGTCATCTGCATAACAATGAAAGGAGAAGCCGTATTTCCTTTGGACCGATCCCAGTGGAAGCATGTACAACAATAACAACAACAAAAAAACAGTTGGGCCAAGTACAGACCCTTGGGGGACACTACAGGAGAGGACAGTTGAAGAGGAGGAGCAGTTATTAATATTAATAGTAAAACTTCTATTGGTGAGATAAGATCTAAACCAGTTAAGAACAGTACCTTGAATTCCTACACACTGCTCCAAACGAGATAAGATTCCATGATCCACTCTATCAAAGGCAGCAGAGAGGTCTAAAAGCACCAACACAACTGGATCCCCCAGCATCCCTAGCCAACAAAATATCATACATTTTTAACAATGCTAACTCAGTACTGTGTCTTGATTTAAACCCAGACTGAAACTGCTTCTCTGTGCTGTTTTCTGTCAGAAAAGACAGGAGTTGAATAAGAACAATCTTCTCTAGAACTTTTGACATAAAAGATGATTTAGACACTGGTTAAAATTAGAAAAAAGTGAAGGATCCAGATTTAGGATTTTTAAGTGGCTGGACAATCGCTGTTTTAAAAGCCTCTGGAACTGAGCCTGTACTTAAACATAAATTAATTAGAACCAGAAAACTAGGTCCTATAGAATCAAAAACATCCCTAAATAATCTTGTTGGCAGGCAATCCGGAGAACAGTGAGATGTTTTCATGTGTAAAACCACTTATTATAACATAGGCAACAAACAGTCTTAAATTGGTTAGCTGGGTCAAAAGAAATGATACAGGAGAATTGCCTAATGCTAGCAACATGTTAGTAAAATAATGAAGAAAACCCTCACATATTTTAATTGAATATTTCAATATTCACATATTTCCTGATGCCTCAGGATGAGAGAGGTAAGGTCCTCAAAAAAAAAAAAAAAACTGAAGAGATGAGCCGCAGTGGTTGGCAATGGTTTCTCACAACAAGGAACTAAGAGCTTCTAATCCTTCTTTCTCCAAGTAGTTATGTGTCGACTTTGTGTGCACAGTAGGATTTCTCTGTCATTGCAACAACAACAGTAAATTGCCCCTCTAGCAATGGAGTGTAGATGTATGTTGCTGTGCCTGTGTGCTGGCCCTCTGTGTTCTTTCACTTAAATGTCTCACTTGAAGAGACAATCTCTCCAGCTATGACTCAACAGGAAAGGTCTTTTTAAAACCATTATCTTAATAACGTTGATACTAAGACTTGCAGCTGTCCGGATACTGTCATACCTCAGCTATAATTTTCTGCTTGTCCACTGACAGCAACTACACCACACAAAAAGATGTGCTATAAAGAGGTCAGTAGCTCAGATTTTATATTTTGATTATATTTGTGCTGTTGCTATTGTTGCTACCTGTTACAAACTGTATTATTCAGGTAATGACTTGAATTACACCATTTAGTTCCTCAACTTTTTTGTTGCCACTATTTCTGTTTGTTGCCAATATCTTACATTCTGTTTGAATCACTATCAATACCAAGTACTGTTTATCCAATCAATATTAATATTAGAAAATTAATAATAGCATAATTATTAGTTTTGCTATAGTCTGACAGTTCTCTGTCCTTATTTAAAATCACAGAAGCTCTGCATTAACTGCAATAGTTATTTCTCCCCTGGACTCCCACTGGTTATTCAGTTGATATCATCTCTTTCAGCAGTAAATTATCAGTATTCTGGAGCTTTTGTCATGTGTCTGGCTGCAGGCAGCACAATGTTTTTAATACTCTTTGCATATATAAGGGTTTTCTCTTTACCTTTCTACTCTCATAAGTACAGCCCTAGCTAATCAACAAAACAGCATGTTGTGGTAAACATGGCAGCCAGTAACATCATGCTGGCATGGTGTATGTATTGATTGCCATACCGCATCACAGCTTTCAGCTCCTGCTGCATACTTATATGCATGCCTTCACACTAGGGAGCAGCATAGCTCCTGACTGCCTGACCCGAGCAGTGGTGAATCATTTTGACATGTTGTTGAGGTATCACTGGGTAAACATCACTTGTCCTGAACTTTCCAGCTGTAGGTCTTCTTAAAACATTGCAACACCATGACACAGCGCTCCACTCCCATTAACCTCTGTCTACAAACATGGCTGTGACAGTGGAGGAGGGGCTGCTTTGCATTTGCAGTGCAGGTTGGGCGACAAGGAGTTTGAAGTAGACTGAGCATGATGAATGTTAATCGATGATACAGTATGTCCCAAAACTGCACAATGAGCTTGTCTCTCAAGTCCACACCTCTGCAAATAGAGTTTGGCTTCTGCTCTGTGGTCTGTATTCAAGTGTACGCGCCATTAAATCTGCACTTGAATAGCTAAAGGAATCTCAGCACACCAATGTTGTTCTCAGTGCTTCTGTCAAATTCTGAAATACTGCCAAGTGTAGTGTATGCCAGAAAAAATGACTTTTGGTGCTCTATACTCACCATTTGTGATTACCATAACATTCAACTTGCTGTAGCATTTTGATTCTTTGTGGCATTTTCCATCTGGCTGTCATATAAAAAAAGCAATCAAAGTTAGTGATCTGTGCTGTATTTGCTTTACTTTTATGTTTTTGTTGCTTCTGTCTTTTTTAGCTGCTGTAAAGTGAACAAGATTTTATCAAATTTGAAGGCTGAAATTTGACATGTAATTATTTTATAATCAGGCATTTTTTATTTGATTATTTTCCTGATTTGCTTTCAATATTTCACTGGCTGTACAGTCAAAACCACAGTTAATTTGATGAATGGCCTGTAGCATCTGTGTAGGGGAAA
>NW_018127896.1:4767201-4769752 GCF_001952655.1 Monopterus albus | reverse complement strand
AATAATTCTGGCTAAAATATCAAATCCGTTTGCTGATTTAAACCATTTTGTTCAGTTCAAAAATTCATAGTCTCACTTTGTGGTGTAGTTTAGAGCATCTCTCCCATCAGATCTCATTGTCGTGGTGTCACTTTGTTGAGTACAAAGTCATTAATCATGGAAATAATGGTTAAAGTCACATAAAAGTGAATGAATCACAATTGTCCTTTTCGTGGGTAATAACAATAGTGGGACCAAAGTATATTTTTAACAGTCAGCAATACTGAAAGCAGAATCTGGTCAAATACACATTCTTTTGAAATTCAAGTATTATGCAATATCTTGTAATATCAGAGGTCAGTGTAATTTACTGTATCCCTTTCAGTACAGAAAGAGTAGAGGGTGTCATCTTTCAAACAACAAAGGTAATACAAATGGACACAGTGATGAAATAGTGTGAAATTAGTGGGCACCATGCTGGCTTCATTGCAAAGGCTGTTTTCCTCTTGTGCTCATCATACTGGCTGAAATGACTTGTACCTAAATGTGATTTGACATGTTTGAACAAGGCACAACAGACGAGCTGTGAAAACTACTCCTATAATCAAGACCTGGGTCAAATAATGTGGGGCTGGGGGATGTCTCATTTCCTCTCATTAGTGGTGCCTGTCGCTGCCAAGGCTTCTAATGCATCTGTGGATGAAGGCTTATCTTCACATACCACAGCTGAAAGTCAGACGGTGTATATTCATAGACTAATCTTACACCTCTGGAACAATCCTGGAAACAAATCTGACACAGTTATAGAGAGAAAATCTCAGTGGAGGAAGGGAGCAAATGACTATTACATGAATGAATGTGGAAGAATAAATGCACAAATGTATTATTCAAAGATGAGATGAATAAAAGCTTGACAAAGTAAAAAAGAAAAGAAAAGAATGAATAGATGACATTTTAATGACTAAATGAGAAAATTCATGAATTTGAGTTTGCACCAGTGACTAAGTGACAGATTGACTTTCACAGCAGCTTTGATTTTGGTCAATACAGGGCTTTGCTTTGAATGCAAAATGGTCACCGGCCTGGCTTTACTTCCCATGTTGTGACAGCAGGTATTTCCCTCCAGCACAGCTCCCAGTGGAATGACAAATTCAGAAAATAAGGGAGAGTTTAGTGTTGGATTCACACCGACCACTCTTGGCAGATGTGAATATTTGGAACATCATATGGGCCATGCAGGTTTTCCCAGATCTCACTGCAGGGGGTGGGTGATGTGTGTGTGGAGGCCATCTTGGACTACACTCAAACAGTTAGCAGTGAGTGATGGGCCCAAGGGATGTTTACCCCTGCCCAGCAGAGTAAACAGAATTTTTTTTTCTTTTTTTTTTCAGACCAATGCCCTGTACAGCTCAGAGAAATCCTGTGGGGAATGATCTGGTCCTAGAGCCTTAAGTGGTACACAGAGAACTGGCCCTCAGCCTTGGAGGGGAAGACAAATGCATCAATAGCATTTTATGTTGAATTGATACTTTTATTAATTGCTTTTTCTCAACTTCCTCCCTAAAAAGGAATGTTTTCCAAAAGCACTGTGTTAAAAGATACAATCACTTAGATGTTTCACCAGTTCATTTCAGGCTGCATTTACAGTGAAACTGCTCCTGAATACTCTGAGTACCATTTAAGACAGCATTCTCTGTCACTTACTGTAGTGTTAGCCCTTGCATTAAATGCTCAGAACTTAACACTTCAGGTGTAACAATATTAGCATGAATATACACCAAGTCCAGTTTAATACCAAAAACAGTATTTCTTCAAAACAGAATTCTCAAAATAAAAAACACTAACCTTGTTGCAGCAGATCTCATGGAAGTCTACTGTGTAGTCTACTATTGTAGTTGTCAGTGAGTTTGAAGAACATCTCAAAGTCAAAAAAAAAAAAAACAACAGGTAACATTCTGTACAACTGTTTAATCTTTTGACCTAGTCATCGTCAGTTCTCTGCTGGGATCAAAGATCAGCTTCTCATGTCACAGCAGTACCTCTGCCAGCAAAGAGGGAAAAACCCCTCAGCGCCATCACACAATTGTTCTTTTTCCCGCTATGTGGAGATGATTATGGATAATGATACACCGGTTAATAGATTGGAGGATGTAGTAGATAAGTTTAATAGGTTCTTTGTGAATGTTGGTCCTGGTTTAGCAAGAAACATTTGTACAAATGATACATCCGTCATTATAAATAATAATACAATCGAAAGGACCATGAGTTCTATGTTTTTGAAGCCCATAGTTGAAAAGGAAATTATAGAGATAGTGAATAAATGTGGTAACAAAACATCTAGTGATAGTGATGGTATCACTATGACAACTGTTAAATGGGTAATTGAGGGGATATGCAAACCATTAACCCATATTTTTAACATGTCGTTTCGACTTGGGCAGTTCCCCAATAATATGAAAATAGCAAAGGTTATTCCACTGTATAAATCTGGTGATAAGCACAACTTCACAAATTATAGACCGATTTCTCTGTTGTCACAATTTTCAAAAATCTTGGAAAAACTCTTTAATAA
>NW_018127896.1:4757653-4766199 GCF_001952655.1 Monopterus albus | reverse complement strand
TTACTTGTGTGGTGTAGAAGATAATTATTTAAGAATGTAATTATGTAAGAATGTTAACACTCTGTTATATTTTTTTAGTATATTACTTGTGTGGTGTAGAAGAGAATTATTTATGTAGAGATACTGCTTGCAAACCAATGATGGTAAGATGATGTCATGGGGTAGGACTGGATAAGTCTGACTTCTTCCTACTCCATTCAAGCATGTACTAGGTATAAGCAAATTGATATTGGATTAGCATTTGTTGGATATGTGTAAAATTATGTGTGTTGACATATCAACTGTCTTTACATGCTTGAAAGAAAGAATAAAGAATAAAAAATAGATATTGGATGCATTATATTGTGCTACTTGAGCTGGATGCTGTGTAGGATTTTTTTCTTCCATCCCATTTTGGGAGCTGAATTGCATTTAGCCTCTCCTGGATTTACTTTCATACTCAGCATGCACTGTACCAATGTTCAGTGCCAAACAAGGTGGGAAATAACAGCCTGGACTGGCAGTAAATTTAAAAAAAAAAAAACACCTGGTCATTTACACAACAGCCTGTGATTTTGCATACTGGTACATCATCAGTGATCCATCTAGTAATGTTTATATAATCTACAACCCAGCAATATTCTGCCCAAGCAATAATCTGACTGACAGATCAGATTAAATGTGATGAAATTAAAGCTGCATTAACTATAATTTAGCATAATTCAAGTTTTAAACAAAAGTCTATAAATGTCATCTCTTTGTTAACCCCACCCCCCACTGCCACCTTTCAGGCCCTGTGATTATTTCTATTCCTGTCTGGGCAGTGTTGTTAAAATCTGCACTGCACTTCTTTCACGCCTTCGCCAATCTAAGGTTATAAGATGCGTTTTTCAAACCAGTATGGCTCATTTTAAAGATGGATCGTGGAGACTCCCTGTACAGGTACAACCCAGGATGGAAGTGGACCTTTTAGACCCAAGAGGCCGTGTTCTGTAACACAAAAAGAGTGCAACAGAGAACAAGGCAAACCCAGGGTTAACGTCAGTTTGTCATGTCAGAGATGGAGAGCACTAAAATTTGACACTGATGTGGCTTTATTCCCGCTAGATGCACAAATACTGTAGCTGGCTAATGTGTATATGTCGGCATAATTAGCACACTAACATTAGCTTTTCACTTCTGTACTTAACAACCAGAATATTTGAGTACAAATCTGAAGTCATGCAAACTGACTGCAACATTATTTTACTGCCCAATTAGCAGAAACCAGCACATTTTCCTGGATTAGCAAAAGAAGTCATTTTTGCTCGGTTTTGGTCCAGTTTGTCAGACATAGCACTGCAGTCCATGTAGCATTTCACTGAGAAATTGTAAAAATTTAGGCCATCAACACAACTAGAAAAGTGGGGATTATGTTCAGCTATCAAAGCATAACATGAAATTTCTATTGTTTCACATACAACTCATGGTTATGCGTGTCAATTATGTAACATTGAACATAATGCAATAGTAGCCGGAACATTTATGCTGTATAAGTATTACTCGGACAAAAAACAAAATCCTTTGTTTAATTTGCTTGTTCTTCTGCAGATTCATCTGCTACAAACATTAGACATATGTATGCATATTGCTAAAATGTAAACCTTATTTGATTTTGTGTCGTTGTCACGCCATTGAAAACCACAGGCCCTATATTCCATATACATTAGTTCTGAAGCCAGTTGTTACTGCTGCGCTACCTGACTGCTACAAGTGCCTCTGGCTGCCTTGATCACATATGACCTAGTTTCACAGACAGGGCAGGAGGGGCAAAGAGGAGCAGAGGGAAAAGAGAAGAGGATACTGCTTGAGTTTGTTTCGACTGGCACTTTGTCCTTAACAGTCAATAATTGGGTGGATAAGTTAGTTAATGCAGCTTTAAACATAGAAAAGCCTTACAACTGATGCAATGGCCCCCAGAGAACCCTGATCTCAACATCATGGAGACAGTCTGGGATTACTTGAAGACACCACTGAGATACAGTAGCTTAAACCCACATAGGAACTGGTGCAAGTTCTCCTTCAGCAGATGCTTGCAACAACGTACCTGACAAGTACTTGACAAAGAAAAGTGCAAATGTGTACCTAGGAGATTTAAAAAAAAATAAAAAAAAATTCTATTTACTGATTCTCAAATATAAAGTAACAAAATTTGGAGCTACTAGCTGAACCATTTAGGCAACAAATTATCCCTCATTCGAGGTTTGACTGAGATGCAGTGTTTGCAGATAGGTAACATTTATACCCATCTCTAAACCTGTAATTCTAAGTGCCAAGATTTGAACACCGTTCCCAAACCTACCTACAGTCTTATGCAAAAGTTTAGGCACCCCTTGATAAATAACAGATTTTGGTGATTTTTTATTTGAACAGATGTTAACACACTTTCTCTTGGAAATGGAAAACATGCACAATATTTTCTGCAAACAGTGATGCATAGTTACTTCTTATGCCATAAATTGAACAAAAATAAAAAATAAAAACATTATTATGGCATGGTGCAAAAGTTTGGGCACCCTACACAATCAGTACTTAGTAACACCTCCTCTGGCAGATATCACAGCTTGCAAACGCTTTTCATAGCCAGCTAAAAGTCTTTCAATTCTTGTACTTGGGATCTTCTCCCATTCTTCCTTGCAAAAGGCTTCTAGTTCTGTAATATTCTTTGGTCGTCTTGCATGCACAGCTCTTTTAAGATCTACCCACAAATTTTCAATGATGTTTAAATCAGGGGACTGTGATGGCCATTCCAAAACCTTCAGCCTGCGTCTCTTGAGGTATTCCATAGTGGATTTCGAGGTATGTTTAGGATCATTGTCCTGTTGTAGAAGCCATCCTCTTTTCAGCTTCAGCTTTTTTACAGATGGTGTGATGTTTGCTTCCAGAATTTGCTGGTATTTAGTGGAATCCATTCTTCCCTCCACCCGTGCAATGTTTCCTGTGCCACTGGCTGCAACACAACCCCAGAGCATGATAGATCCACCCCCATGCTTAATAGTTGGCAAGGTGTTCTTTTCATGAAATGCTGCTCCTTTTTTTCTCCAAACATGCCTTTGCTGATTGTGTCCAAAGAGTTCTATTTTAACTTCATCAGTCCACAGCACTTGTTTCCAAAACGCATCGGGCTTCTGTAGATGTCCTGTTGCATACTTCAGATGTTGGATTTTATGATGGGGACGCAGATAAGGTTTTCTTCTGCTGACTCTTCCATGAAGGCCTTGTCTGTGCAAGCATCGCTGCACAGTGGAACGGTGCACCACCACTCCTGAGTCTGCTAAATCTTCCTGCAGGTTTTTTGCAGTCAAATGGGGGTTTTGATTTGTCTTTCTGACCAGCATACGAGCAGTTCTGTCCGAGAGTTTTCTTGGTCTTCCAGATCTCATCTTGACCTCCCCAGTTCCCCTGATCTGCCATCTCTTAATTACATTTCTTACTGTGGAAACTGCAAGCTGACAACGCTTTGCTATCTTCTTGTAGCCTTCTCCTGCATTGTGGGCGTCAATAACTTTCATTTTCAGGGTCTTACACAGCTGCTTAGAGGAACCCATGGTTGCTGGGTGTCCACAAGTGTGTGCACAAGGTTTGAAGAGTCAAAGTATTTGTACAGCTTTGAAATTGGCATTTACCAATGACAGCTGTTGCTGTGCATCAGATCTAACGAGCTGATTAAGGTCTGATACCTTGTGAGAGACTTTGAGACTCTGGAACTCTTAGGGTGCCCAAACTTTTGCACCATGCCATAATAATGTTTTTATTTTTTATTTTTGTTCAATTTATGGCATAAGAAGTAACTATGCATCACTGTTTGCTGAAAATATTGTGCATTTTTTCCATTTCCAAGAGAAAGTGTGTTAACATCTGTTCAAATAAAAAATCACCAAAATCTGTTATTTATCAAGGGGTGCCTAAACTTTTGCATAAGACTGTATGACAAATACTTATGGTTCCTGTGTGTCCATCCATCTCTGTGTAGTTTAAGGTATAGCAAACAGGTTCTAGATCAGTCCTTTGACTATCAGATAGTTGATAAATGTCATTGTGCACCACTACAGCCAAAGTTGACATTCTATGATCGGCGCACTCTTAGTAACAAAGTACAATACCATATCTTGTCTGCCATGTGATCTATGGCTTCAGACGCACAGTCACAAAGGCTGCCCGCTGCACTGCACCATGTCCCTAATGTTTCTAAAGAAAATCCATGAATTCAAATTTTAAAAGTTATGCCTGTGAGGCCACCTGATGCTTACAAAAATACTCATTTCACAAATACTGCGAAAAAGGAGAGTCATCTAAAAAATCATTTAGGGAGGAGTAACTACCATAGGACAGCTGAACTCTCTGTAACAATGGCAATGAGATTTTTAATAATATAAAATTGTCTTACCCTTAGAAGAGCTGACAATGCAAAGCTAACTGCATGTGGAGAACAATGGCTTGTGTGCAACACTCAGCTGTCAGTGGGTTAAATGAATAATTATGAGTCAAAATCTCTGTTCAATAATAACATGTTATCTATATAAAGAGAAGCTAATAAAATATAGTAGTCCAAACAAAAGTCAGAGCTTCTAGATACCTATGGTGGGTGGCTCACAGAGCTGAATCAATATCTCTGCTTCTTTCCTCGCCAAAGTGCAAGCCTCTAGAAGCAGAGCCCTCTCCAACCCTATAGGCAATCCATGCAAAAACCCCTGGTACAGTGTACAATACCGCTGTAATGATGCAGAAGATAGGCAGAAGGAAAAGCGGGATATAACAAATCTATCCTCCTTTGTCTTCTTGTGTAACAATGTTCGAGGTTTTGGTTTCCTGTGTAGACCAGCAAGCAGTGTGGAGCACTTAATTTATGCCCAAATGTAAATGTGATTTTATTTGAAGAATCAAGCCAATGTCACTTTCCAAGCTTACGATGTAAAAGAGTCTCTCTCTTTCTCTCCTTCTCTTCTCTCAGGGTGAGTGAGTTCATATGAAAACCAAATTTTAAATGCTATGGGTCACTTTTTAGAAGATCAACATGGATTTTAACTGACAGATTTTTTCACAGCAAAATTAGGTGTGTGACCCATGGACATGTGATTTCGTCTTTTAATTGTCTGAGCAGTGAGAAACTGAACTAAAAAAAAAAAAGAAAGAAAAAAGATTAAAAGGATCTTTTTAAAGAATCCTTTCAAGGCGACCCACCATCTCACGCGACTACTTTAGATCGCAGAATTCTCCTTACTACTACTTGAATACATCGACTGTTTTGGGACATTGGTGTTTTTAAGTAAGGATTTTACAATATGATGCTTTTGAAAGCAGAGGCATCTACATATGTCAGTTAATATTACCAAGTACTGAAATAGATATTTCTTTTATTAAAGAGCCTATTGTTTATTATTTTAACTATTTCCCCAGGTATCATACACCTAGGCTTCAAAAGCACAAAGAGATCTTTTAAATATAGGCCTAACTGCAGAGTATCATGACTAGTCTGAATTTCAGGTCAAAGGATAAAAAAAGTCTAGGAACCAAAAATTTCATGGCAATCCACCAAACACTTGTTGAGATGTTTACCAAAGTGGCGGACCAGCTTTCTAATGGGCATCGTCATCCATACAGCAATACCATCTCTAAAGCAACGGGAAGGGAAAAAAAAAAAAAAAAACAGAAAAAAGCTTGCTCTAACTATCATCCTCCATATGTGCTGTAAACACTGTATCTCTACAACCTGAGAGTGACATGACCTCCAGCATGCACTGGTGCTGGAGCAGTAGGACATGAGCCTAAAATGTCTGGTGGACTAAAGTGAGCAAACCAGCCACATGACATAACAAGCTACATCTGTGCAGGAGAGTGAGCCAGAACGCAATACAAGCGGACCCATACGCCTTAACATCTAAAACTGATGTGAATATCATGAAGTGCCTGCCATTTTATTTTCTATCATCATATATGGGCCATGTGAAGCAGGAAAACTCAAATATGGCTTTTATTTATTTTTGGCTCTCTCACCTGTTTGATTTAAATCTCACCAAGGAAACATTATCTGAGCTGATCCTGTTAAAGGTGAGATCCCACACCTGCACATCAGATTTCAGTTGGTGGAGATAATCCCCCATCTGATATCACTTTGGCCGCCTGCAGGCTTTAACTTAACTGTGCTGTTCCCTTATGATTTGTTGCCCTATGAGGTCATTTGGCTCAGGGACAACCCAGGCCAACAGGCAATGTGGTAATTGGCACCACTCTTTGTTTGACCTTTTCATCTTGATGGATTCGCTGGGAGAGGAAGAACAAGGAATCTGCAGTGGGAGCCAGAATAATGCCATATTCGTGTTTTCTCCAAGTGGTTAAGTGTCATTATAAGCTACGCTGTCAGTTCACAGACTGAACAGGAGATTGAGTGCACTGTATCTCTACACAGCGAGATGGTCAAAAGAAAATGCTTCCAGTTTAGGACCAAGTGGTTACCTGGGGCCAAAGCCCAGGACACATCCAAGCATACTTAAGTATGAGAAGATGCTCAGAGATCCATACTTCACTCAGGATAGTGATTACTTGTTAACAAGTGTGGGACAGAGGGGGTAGAGAGGGGCTATTACCTCCATGGATGAACAAAAACTACATGGAGGAAAGGAAACATCTTTTAAAAACTCTAGTCAGGACTCAGGGCGATAAGAAGCGAAGCCGCCATTGGCCTTGCATTGTGTGATGGGAAAACTGCAGAGGAATCCCAACAAGAGACCCCAAACCCCTACAGTTGGATAAGGACTCATTGTAAATCATCGTTTAACAGGGTGGCTGCAGCTATGTCCACTAATATAGTGAACATGTCCCCAATAAGCATTGCCTTGATCATGTTAATCATGTTTGCTTGAGGAAAAACTACATGGTTCACTACACTTGCATTTACTGTACAGTATACATGTTTAAATTGAATGTGATTAAATGTGAGACCCTATTTAATGATTTCACATTTGATGAGAAAATGATAAATGTTTCATACACTGCACACACTGATATTAAGTTATGCTTTCTACAGTATGCCTTAAATCAGGTAATCCCTTGTGATGACTTTGAAATCAGTAGATGTCTCAGAGCTGATGAGCAGTCAAAATCAAAAACATCAGGAAAAGAAGGTTTCAGGCCAACACCCCAAATAGAGCCTAGGTGAAACAAGAGCTTATTTCTTTGCAGACCTTGCTAGCTGGCTAACAGATGTCTTACTACAACCAATATTACTGTATCTGAAATTATATCAAAGTGGCCAGTAAAGCTGACAGTGAACTGGACCTCAAGATGAAATTTCAAAACTTTTTTGTCAGTGAATTTATGTGATACAGCAAGCTTTAAACCCAGCAGAAAACGGCCTCAGTGCAGCTCCCTGCAGGCTGTCACTCGCTCTCTGCAATGCTATGCTGAGACAGAGGAGCTGCAGTCCCTTTACAACAGTTTCAGTCCAGATTGATGGTGCTCTGGCTCAGCCGCCAAAGGTGGCACGGTGGGGTTGACAGGAAACACGGAAGGAATAACGGCAGTGCTGTTGCTAAGGCACCCTGCAGCTTTAAGGTTCAAGTCTGGAGGGTAAAAGATACCAGCTGGCCATATCTTTTATCCAGTGAAATTAAAGACAGTGGATTACAGTGTCTCTTCCTATAGTAGCTGTTGCTGAAAATACTGCCTTTTTATCTTTCCTAGGGCTTGCAAAAATAACAAAACAGAAAAAAGATGAATCTGTATGTGATGTTCTGGGCCTTGAGGTGTGAATGTCCAGGTGATAACAGAACATAGATTATATGATCATAATGCTTTATGGTATTAGCACCTTGAGCTTAGGAAATGCAAGTGGAAGATAGCTTGGTAAATCCAGTATTACATAACTGGATCTTCCAGATAGAGCACACTGGTTCTTTTAGAACACAGCACAACATTCTGTAGCAGAATTTAAGGTGTAGTGAAGGATATACGCAATGTGTTGAACTGTTTAATTAAAATGAATCTATCAAAAGAAATTAAACAATTTTATCTGAGTAATTCTTAGTTATTTTATCAAGCAAAATACAGAATATTATCTGGGAGGACTTATTACTGAATAAATTTAGTATGCTGTGGAAGTTAATAGCCACGCCACCAGGCCTTATGTCAAAAGCCCACAGGCAGACTGTGAGAAAATGGGCTCAAAGACAAGGAACAGGCTCTCAACCATTCTATAAGAGGCTACAAATTGTGCATGGTATGTAGTCTAATTTTGCATGTTGTGCTCTGACCTGGGTCTTCCCCGGGGCCTCCTCCCGGTGGGACATGCCCGGAACACCTCCCTAGGAAGGCGCCCAGGAGGCATCCGAAACAGATGCCCGAGCCACCTCAGCTGGCTCCTCTCGATGTGGAGGAGCAGCGGTTCTACTCTGAGCTCCTCCCAGGTGACTGAGCTCCTCACCCTATCTCTGAGGGTGCGCCCGGCCACCCTGCGGAGAAAGCTCATTTCGGCCGCCTGTATCCGGGATCTTGCCCTTTCGGTCATGACCCAAAGTTCATGACCATAGGTG
>NW_018127896.1:4737608-4757391 GCF_001952655.1 Monopterus albus | reverse complement strand
GAGGATGGAACGGGAGATTGACAGGCGGATCGGTGCAGCTTCTGCAGTAATGCGGTCGATGTACCGGTCCGTCGTGGTGAAGAAGGAGCTGATTTACTGGTCGATCTACGTTCCGACTCTCACCTATGGTCATGAGCTTTGGGTCATGACCGAAAGGGCAAGATCCCGGATACAGGTGACCGAAATGAGCTTCCTCCGCAGGGTGGCAAGGCGCACCCTTAGAGATAGGCTGAGGAGCTCAGAGTAGAGCCACTGCTCCTCCACATCGAGAGGAGCCAGCTGAAGTGGTTCGGGCATCTGTTTCGGATGCCTCCTGGACGTCTTCCTAGCGAGGTGTTCTGGGCATTTCCCACCGGGAGGAGGCCCCAGGGAAGACCCAGGGCACGCTGGAGGGATTATGCCTCTCGACTGGCCTGTGAACGCCTTGGCATTCCCCCAGAAGGAGCTGGAGGAAGTGTCTAGGGAGAGGGAAGTCTGGGCATCTCTGCTTAGACTGCTGCCCCTGCGACCCGGTCCCGGATAAGCGGAAGAAAATGGATGGATGGATGGATGGATGGATGGATGGATGGATGGATGGATGGATGGATGGATGGATGGATGGATGGATGGATGGATGGATGCTCTGACTTTCAAACAATAAATACTAACAGTCAACTCATACAGACAGATTTAAGATAGGCAAGGGTTTCTGTATACTGGTGACAAGGAATGGGATAAACCACCTCCTTTAATTAAGGATCAGCTAAGCCTTCTCTATTTAAAGCAAAGGTTAAAAAAGAATTGCCATTTTTTCCTAGCAGAAAGTGGATAGTAGCAGTGTACAATCATCTGTGTTTTCACACCATTTTGTCATTAGCAGTGATTGTTGACAGGTGATGGAATGGCAACAGGGGTAACTTCCTCTGTCACCACACATGTTAAATGTCAATATCATGCCTCCCACGGTAAATCTGAGATTTATCCTTTCCTCGTTCTCTCGGCCTTGTGTCTCTCTTCCCATTTCTCTCTCTCCCCCTAATTACACACATGAAAGGTAGCTCTGCAGTGCATAACTGAAAAATAATTTCAAGTCAACTGTCAGTAATTGCAGGCATTTACTGTATACATTCACAAGTGAATTTCAGGCCTCAGCTAGAGATGTGAGCCAGCCTGGCAGAAATGGACCCGGTACTTAGCGATAGTGAAGCGAAGAAAAGAGCTGCGGTCAGGCGTTGGTCACAGACCCAGCAGACAGACATACACTTTAGCTAGAATCAAGCAGTAGTACCAGGCGTATGGAAAATGAAGATACTGGGTTTTGCTACATTAGACAGTGCACATGTCTGCACTTGGCAGGTGGAACAGGGAGCACAAATTGTTGAAGAAGCCAAGTCCCTTGGGGTGATTAACAGTTAATTCATTTTTGGATTGGCAGTTACATTTATAGATATGTTTGACTGCTTTAAACAACTTAATGCAGAAAATGAAGCAAGTTTGACAGCTTCCAACAACTCCTAGTATGAACCACACCCACTAAGGTATAAATTCAGCAACCAATATTCTAATAAACAAAGATAAACACCAGTCTTGCCCCAGCTGTCTAATACTTTTACCTCATCTGCTTTGTAACAAAAATAAAACAGTCTGCCCACTAACACGAGAAATGTTTTGAAGAAAAAGGTAGCAAATATAAAAACAATAGAATTTATCACACAAAGAAGCAGAAGATGAGTAACGTTGCAAGGCCAGATATTGAAAAATGAAGAAATTAGAAATGAAAGGGGAAAGGAGCAGACAGCACTTGTTGATCTCATAGAAAAATCACAATGTGAATCACAGAAAGTTCTCTGTGATAAAAGTGCATATTTCAAGAAGAAAACATCTCAACTTGAAATGAATTTCAACACCTATTTTCACAGTGTGAGGTTGAGCTTAGTCTCAGCTTTAGGAAGTCCACTGGGTATCACTTCCCACCAAAACATCTGAGAACTCCAGTGCTCCCACTTCTTGGCTAGACTGCCCAGTGTGCCCTGAACACTCAAAGCAGATGACAATCTGAATAAACAAACAGGAACTCTGCCACTCTTTCTGCTCCCATAGGAAAACTACTGATTTGAATTTACTCTATGGTTGCAGATTATGATGTCATTCAGCTCAACTGAATGTGTAATAGACCATGATATATAATCACACCACATACCTGTAACTCACAGTTGAGTGATTCTCTTCCAAATTTCTATCAATAAGGTTATACAAAAGAAAATATAAAATGTTTTAACAGAAAATCTCGATATTTGACAACCTACCTGGCACAGCTTAGAATGTTTTGACTTAAAATTCAGGATGAATGATGAATAATTACCATTAATGATCTCTTTCAGGCTTTTTAGAGCAGGGAACTGAACCTTGGGTGAGTATAAACCGTGAATTTTAAATGTGCTTGTGAGCTTCAATCACAATCACTCTTAGGGATAAGGCTTACCTTTAGCATTAATGGAAGAGGAAAATATCATTATCAGATTGAAATGAAATCACAGACGTCTAATGGGGAAAATGAATCAACTCTAAATTGCTAGGTTTCTTAATAAAGTAGTTTTGATATCACATGCACTTATGCTTTTTACATTTTTTTTTTTAAATCAATTTAGAGTGTATTAAATGTGAAATGTTCTCCTTGACGAGGGGAAATGATAACAGTAACCTGCTATGTGGGTGCGTCAGCAGGGCTTCAAATTTCCTTGTTTTTTTTTGTTTTTTTTTTAAACCTACCTCATGTTTTCCAGTTTACATTTAAAAACCCAATTCCAGTGAAGTTGAGACACTGTGTAAAATGTAAATAAAAACAGAATACAATGACTTGCAAATCCTTTTTGACCCATATTTAATTCAATACACCACAAAGACAAAGATATTTAATGTTTAAACTGATAAACTTTATTGTTTTTTGCAAATATTCACTCATTTTGAATTTGATGCCTGCAACATGTTCCAAAAGAGCTGGGACAGGGGTATTTTTACCACTGTGTTACATCACCTTTCCTTTTAACAACACTTAAGCATTTGAGAACTGAGGACACTAATTGTTGAAGCTTTGTAGGTGGAATTGTTTCTTATTCTTGCTTGATGTACAACTTCAGTTGCTCAACAGTCCGGGGTCTGCGTTGTCGTATTTTGCACTTCATAATGCTCCACACATTTTCAATGGGAGACAGGTCTGGACTGCGGGCAGGCCAGTCTAGTACCTGCACTCTTTTATTACGAAGCCACGCTGTTGTACCACGTGCAGAATGTGGCTTGGCATTGTCTTGCTGAAATCAGCAAGGATGTCCCTGAAAAAGACGTCGCTTGGATGGCAGCATATTTTGCTCCAAAACCTGTATGTACTTTTTAGCATTAATGGTGCCTTCACAGATGTGCAAGTTACCCATGTCATGGGCACTAACACACCCCCATACCATCACAGAGGCTGGCTTTTGAACTTTGAGCTGATAACAATCTGGATGGTCCTTTTCCTCTTTAGCCCGGAGGACATGACGTCCATGATTTCCAAAAACAATTTGAAACATGGACTCGTCAGACCACACTTTGCCCCCTTGCATTAGTCCATCTCAGATGAGCTCGGGCCCAGAGAAGCCAGTGGCGTTTCTGGGTGTTGTTGATGCATGGCTTTCACTTTGCATGGTAGAGTTTTAACTTGCACTTGTAGATGTTGCGACGAACTGTGTTAACTGACAATAGTTTTCCGAAGTGTTCCCCAGCCCACGTGGTAATATCCTTTACAGAATGATGTCTGTTTTAAATGCAGTGCCGCATGAGGGATCAAAGGTCACAGGCATTCAGTGTTGGTTTACGGCCTCGCCGCTTACGTGCAGAGATTTCTCCGGATTCTCTGAATCTTTTGATGATATTATGGACTGTAGAGGATAAAATACCTAAATTCCTTGCAACTATATGTTGAGAAACATTTGCTCACGCAGTTGTTCACAAAGTGAACAGCGCCCCATCCTTGCTTGTGAATGACTGAGCCTTATGGAATGCTCCTTTTATACCCAATCATGACACTCACCTGTTTCCAATAAACTTGTTCCAAACAGGTGTTTTTTTGAGCATTCCTCAACTTTCCCTGTCTTTTGTTGCCCCTGTCCCAGCTCTTTTGGAATGTGTTGCAGGGATCAAATTCAAAATGAGTGAATATTTGCAAAAAAAAAAGTTTATCAGTTTAAACATTAAAAATCTTGTCTTTGTGATGTATTCAATTAAATATGGCTCAAAAAGGATTTGTAAGTCATTGTATTCCGTTTTTAATTATGTTTTACACAATGTCCCAACTTCACTGGAAATGGGGTTTGTATGTCATATAGAAATATGAAAATGCAATCACTTACAGAGCACATAAAACAGCAATGGATCAGTGTGGAGTGGCCATGCTATGGACAAAACTGTAGATCAAGCTACTGTAATTGTACTGTAATTTAATGATGACTTTGGCACAAATATTAACTACTTTTTTTCCTCTTTTAGATTTTTCCCCTTTTATTCTAGTCATTGGCGCTTTAAAACATTGGCTTTTTATTTCACAAAAAAACACCATAGTTGTAAGTGCCAGACTTTTGGGCAACTTTATATGCAAAACACGATCCTTTTTAAACTAACAAGAAATGTTGACCTTTTTTCAAAAAGTTCAGTTTGACAGCTAACCATCATACCTGCAATGTGGTCGGTGGTCCCTGCAGTAGCATCATGCTACTAAACATGCAGAGCCGTGTGCCAGGCAGGAAAGAGAGAAGACTCAATGACAACTTGATTTGGAGTAGCCATGACAGAAAACTGTATAAATGTTGAGATATTAGTCTGAACTAAAGTGTTAGCCAAACATCCAACATTGCCATCAACATAACTATGCTAATAGCATGATCAAAGACAAAATGAGTATAAGCTATGCATAGTGCCGTATGTTCTGCACCATAAGGCGCACCGGATTATAAGGCGCATGCTAAAACGTAACGGAAGCAAAACAGTGAGTTTAGTTGAACTTTATTCTACTATTTAACAATACACTCACATTATTTTTTAATCAATCTTCTCACACAAATCCACTTCCGAACCATAGATTCATTGATTTTGAATTCTTTCGCAGCTGCTCTATTCCCATTTACAACCGCGTAACTGATAGCCTGTAGTTTGAATTGTGCCTCGTAAGCATGTCTCTTCACTGGTGCCATTTTCGGGGGTCCTTAGACCGGTTTATCACTGCCAGCGTACGTATTACATCCCTGTGTCAGCGGGAAATGGTCCGACAGTCAATCAAGCGAAGCGCTTACCAAAGTCGCACTACAACATTTTTACAGATTTTGGAACTCAGTGCACACATAAGGCGCACCAGATTATCAGGCGCACAGCCGATTTTTGAGAAAATTTAAGGCTCTTAGGTGCGCCTTATAGTGCGGAAAATACGATAATTTGAAAGATGATCACTGCTACTACTGGCAGCAGGAAGCTAGTGTTAGGTAATTTCTTAGTTAGATAGATATTGATTAGAGATCTGTTGTATTAGAAGATGTTAGTGTAGCCAAGATGTCTTCCTCAGGCTGTTAAACGCAAGGTTAGTTAAAGCAGAGAAAGGCTGCCGTCAGGGATAAATGTTATTATGACGGTAAAAGTGACCATAATATTTGTCTTAATGTGTAATGTTATGTCAAATTGTTTTAGATACACACCACGAAAACAACAGCCACACACCTTGACTTTTCCTCATGTTTTGGCTAACGTTAGAGCCAGCTGCAAAGAGAAACGTCTCGGTTGACGTTTCTGTGGAGGAAGGGGCGAGCCAACTAAGTGATGATATTGTATAGCAATTCTGGGTTCTGGGTCTTTTCTGCTTCCGGGCTGCTTGGGCAGCCTGGGGGTTGGAAGATCTCTGGACCCGTAATGTTAATTCTTGCCTATGACTCTTTGAATAAACCAGCACGGTTATATTTTTTATATACTCAAGTGGTCTGAGTCGTCCCTCTGAGTTCCTGGTTTGAAAGAACCGGACGAGGCTTTATAATAGAATAGAGCCTATACTAGTGTATAAACATTCACCAGCCACTTTATTAGGAACAACTATATGCAATTCAATGCAACACTTTCACCTTAACATCTGCACTTATGAAGCTCAAGTTGTTTCAGCTCTTGGTGAAACTGTCACAAATGTATAAATTCAACATGATAGTGGCGAGTGTAAATGAGCCTACAATATTAATATGAAATACTGTTACAAAAACCTCCCATTAAATGACGGTAATATTCATTTGTTTATGTATTTTTACCTCATGCACTCCTTATTTACACTTGCCTATACTTTAAGTGTCAGCTGAAGTGTTTTAGGTAGCGGTTATGTCACTACTTAATTATTTCACAAAAAAGGTTCTCCAATGTAATTCAGGCCCAGAGGCTTTGCATTTGTTAGCATATAAAAAGAGGAGGCCCCAGGGCAGGAGAAGCAAAGGCCATTTTTTAACCTTCATCTTGATCCTTGAAACTTTAATTAGTTCTCTTTTGGGAAGTAGTCATGTGAAGTTTTCCTTACATGTTTTCATTCTTATTAAATGCCATCCATGTTCTAAAACAGAACCTTGATCATTCGGCTCAATAAAGTCTACTAGGAAGAAAGAGGCAATAAACTTGAGGTGTGAGCATTGCAAGAAGTGCTAAGTAAACATCACTGAAGCCTGGGCAAAAGCTCGGCACTGAGTCTTCTCATTACATCCACTGTCAATGCAAACAAAGTGGGAAGAGGCTTTCCAGCACACGTTCAATCTGTGTCAACATCCTGCTGGCAAAGGCCATCAAAATGCTGCTCTGTATGTGGCAGATGTGTCCAGAAAAAGTATTGAAAATGCTCAAAAGATCAGTCTTCGAAGTACTGAAGCCTTAATAATGTATGGCTGCATAATACCAAGGAACTACTAAAAACCCTATTCATAAACCTCCCTAATTTTATATGCTCTAGGCAATGTGAAAAGGAAAATATAGGCTAACATGTCATGCTGATTGGTGAATTTAACATCGAGTTGAACATATTTAAGCAAAGGGCTCCAATCACACACTATTGAGTTGCTGATGTGCAGCTGATTACAAATTACATTCCAGGATACTATGTTATCTTTGGCCTCAAATGCAATTGAATTAGACTGTCACCAGTCAGATATTTGAGCCAGCCTAAGTGTGTTCTCTGACAGATGTTCTTTCTCCAAGCCAGGCGAGTAACGCTGGCATCTGCATCACTTTTAATGATGCTGGCTTCTGCTTTGATGGGAATGTGCAGTTGTGTACTAAAACCTACTGTTCAAAGGAATTATCTCAAGACTGAAGTATATAGATGAAAATAAAGGCGCAGCTGTGTGTGCTTTTCTTCCACAACTATCTGTTTATTCTGTCTCGCTCTTGAGAGCGAGTGATATGAGACAAGATAGTGAAGAACAAATTAGGGCAAAAACTGTCCTAAAACTGCTTCTGTTTATCTGCCTCTCAAAGTGATTAACATGAATACAAAAGCATTACAGTGCAGGGAGGGGTGAAAACAAGTGCTTGAGCCTACTTTGCTCCTAAGAAACAGGGCTATTGATATGCGCATGTATAGATAAGCTTCACAAAAGAGGAAAAAAAAAGAGGGGGGGCAGGAAAGTTTAATCAAACCAGATCCCAACAGGGATGGGAAAATGGCTTCTACGACAGTGAACTTAATATAAGCTGAAATTGCTATAGAATTTCCATTTTGTTTGTACACTTTAAAACATGTAAAAAGCACTTATCTTGCTATGCAGTAATACAAATCCAGCCAGTTCTATTAAAGACTGAACGGTCAGGCATCTTTAATCACCAACTGTGTGCTGCCCTAGCCACAACAGCTACTACGCCAGCCTGTCCTGCAGCTGCAGTTGAGTCACACCCTTCAGGACAAGACACAAGGGGCAAACACAAACATCCTTATCACAGACATTCCCTGTGTGCTGCTTTCAGTAGGTTAGGAACCTGTTTATTGCCTGTGATTTGTTCTGACTTTGCACTTACACCTTGTCGCAATAACTTTACAAGGTATTTCTAAGAGATAGTATCATCATATTGTAAATGCTTTAATGATTGCCAAGTTTGAATCAATATCCTAACAAGTCTTTCATAGGCCTATAGTGAAAATTAAACAGTTGATAAACTCTGCAGTGGTAAAATCAATAGCCTGCTCTTTCTTCTTAAACACACCACATATTGCATGATGTGCACCACTGAGGCTTTTCATCACAGTTGTCACAATGTTCACTTGGAGAAAATGCGTCTTTCTGGATGTCGGTTTTCTTCAGTTGCTGTTTTCCATGTGGAGTTTTTAGACAAACACATTTTGTATGTTCTGCAGTGTATGTTTTCACAATGACTCCCTTTCCTATGTAATCTGCCTTCATGCCAATAGCCAGGGGAAGTGATAGGATTCAACATTCTGCCACACCAACAGGCGAATTGTGCATGTTCTAATCACTGATTCTGCTAAATAATGCACTATAATACATTAATTGCATCAACAGTGGCTGCAGCAGAACTAAGCTTCTTAGGAGAGCTGCTTGTATTGTGTCTGTTTTGCTCCCCCATTATATAAACAGTGGAGATCAATGCAGCGACCTAATGGCTATGCTGGTGTGGCAGAGCCCGTGGGAGCCAGTGGTATGTGTGTATGAGACAGAGAGGGGTCTCTGAGAAGGCTACATTCTCTACAGCAGGACCTTTGCAGCTGCAGTGTGTCTGCTAGGGCCTTTATACATGATAACATTTCAGCACACAAAAATGGAAGATGCTTATTCTGTGTGGCATTTAAAATCAGTAACAAGAGCACGATACATTTTGCGGGTCAATGAATTCTACATGGTTATAACATGCGGCCAACAAGTCATGCAACCTGGCACATGGGATGCATTTAAATACATTATTTATTTAGACAGATTATTCCAGTCATATCACTTTTAACAGGTCTTAAAACTTTAATGAGCAGGGTTTTTTTTTAGATTATAGCCTGCACAGTGATTTGATACTCCACAAAATAATTTTTATTCAGGCCAAGCTGCCACACCAACAAGGTTTCGACATTAAGTCTTCATAAGGTGTTTAAAATGGTAAATGGTCTTATATTTGTATAGCGCCTTTCTATGCTTTTACAGCACACTCAAAGCGCTTTCACATTATTCGACCATTCACCCATTCGCACTCCCAAGCACTCACGCATTCACACACCGGTGACATCACCGGGAGCAACTGGGGGTTCAGTCTCTTGCTCAAGGACACCTCGATATGTTGACTGGACAAGCCGGGAATCGAACCGCTAATCCTCAGGTTAGGAACGTTACAGCTCATCTCTCACCTGACATACATATAGACTCCGTCAGGAGTGACACCACAGCCAGACAATAACCTCTTAACCTATTTTTTAGTATACAAATGATTGCAAAGCAAATTTTGAACTGCAGAAAATTTCTATAAAGTTGCCATAATTGGAATTACAGATTGTTTACTAGTTTGTCCACATACTGACAAGAAACTCTGAAAATATTCCCAAAGTTTTTTCTCCTTCCTGCATGTGGGGTGAAGGTTTTAGGTACAGCTCCGTGCATTTTAGTAATTCAACCTTTACAAATGAGAAGGTGAGTGCAGCGCTGTACTTTTGACAACTTTTTTCTGGTGTTTCCCTTGCTAATGAGAAGGTACTAACTATTCTGTGTGAGCATTCGATGTGCCTATGGAAGCTGGAGCCTCAAATGCAGCCGCATTATTCTGTTTTCCTTGCGAGACGCCTACATACATCAGGATGATCCATCTCCAGAGTCATTAACAAAATCACTTTTGCGCGGTTCTGACAAGCCTCAGTGATTGCCACTAATGAACTTAGCACATCACAGATAAATCAAAGCAGAGAAAAAGACTTGGTTTATGCAAAGCTCCGAAAATAGGCAAATAATCTTTAGTTGGCCTGAGAGGATCAGCATTGTGTCTCACGCAGGCGCACAGATGCAGGACATTGCCCTTTAAGACTTCACTCATTCATCATGTAAACAAATAGGAAATTGCTGTGAAGCTGAACGCTTTGTTGGAATTAGCACACAAAATGCAGCAGCATGACGCTAATACTAACATTAACAGTTTTCATTCACAATGGCATTCTTCACTGAGAATGCAATGTGTTTTCAAGACAGCACTACTTTCTGTAAAATGCCTTTCAGAGACATTGCTCTAGCATTTTCTGCTTAATTTACATCCGTCAGTAAACTGACAACTGAGAAAAATGTTCCTGAACAGAGGGGTGGCTGTGAGCAGCACGTGCAAGTTTAATAAACTCTCACCACCAACACCCTCAGCAAAGATGTGTAAGCATTTTCAATAAGTCAAGCAGGTCGCACAACATCTTCCGGTGTGATTTATTTCCACCTGGAATTGTGCTCATCATTAGTATTCCTCACCATCAGCCTCTATCAGTTGCTCCAGTATAACTGTGTATTGGTAAAAAGTGTTTTCACACCTTCGGAGTTGGCCAGTGTGTGTGAGGGCGGGGGTCATCCTTGTTGTCTGCACAAAACCTCTTTTTCAGATGAGCTTAGTCTAACAGATCTTTGATTCATAACCTCATGTAAATTTCATTTTGTGCTTATTTTTCAATATTTCAGATACCCCTTCCCTTGTGGGTGGAATAAAGCATGCATTAGTCCAAATATTTGGCCAGTGCATGATATCCTTAGCATTTAGATATTTTTAACTGCTTGTTTCCTGGATATCCTTATTGCTACATGAATTGTAGCAGCTAATTTTCTTGTTTTGTCTTTTTTAGGAAACAGGAATTAAGTTAATGGAAGTACAGTAGCATATAATGTTATGCAGGATGTGAGGGAGCTAAAAGTTAAAAACAGCACTGTATTCAAAGAAGGCTCATTTTAAAAAGTCAAGGATGAAACAGAATGAAATTACCACCTAAGGATCTGTAGATCAGCAGAAAGAAAAAAACCACTGACAAGATCATTTATGTGGCATGAGCCCATATTCACTGTTCTTAAAACATGATCATGATAAGATTAGGAGATATTTTGATCTTTGACTCAGGGCCTTGGCTTATGAAATCATATGCAATCCATACTATATGTGAAAGATTAATTCTCAAACTGTTTTGGGATGTGCATCTATATTTTGATCATTTAAGTCATGATCTCTGTCCAGATTCCAGAAAACAAAATTCATTGTACAATTCAATGAGCAATTCCCTTTGGATTTAAAGATCTACAAAACTAGCAGGGATGTTTCTTCTTCTCCCCCCCCCACCAATCCCTCGATTTGGAGGGATAGTGATGATGACTCACCTCTATCTCAGACATAATCAGTTGTTTTACTACCACAGGCCTTGTACAAAGCCTCTCGCTGTGAATGACTCTGCCTGCTGCATTCTAAAGTAACACACTGGAGAGATTTTGACTAGACACAACTGACACTGCTCAAAAAGACAAGGCAGATTTTCCATCACTTCACCTCCTATGGCGAATCAAAAAAATTGGCAAAGAGGTAGAGCGTGAGTGGAGCTCACTAGACAGCAAGTGGTCAGCCACCTATGGCGTCACCCTCCCACTTTTCACTCAAAGTGGCCAAGCTCTTAAGTAGCTTTTAGTCTGAATATAGTTTAAACAGGCCAGTTTATTAAAAAGCTCACCCCCATACAGTTGGCATGGAAGGGGAAATTAGCTATAGAGAGCAAAACAGTTTTTTGTACCAGGCTGTCAGCCTACTACTACAACTGTAAAGTTGGGCGTTTTAACATGGGGACTGACTCACTTTTGGAACCAGCCTCAAACAGCCATTTGAAGTCAAGTCAAAGTGTTTATTGTCATATGCACACTAAGGAAACATGTTTTCCTGCACAATGAAATTCTTACTTTGCCGTCCACATGAATGCCAAACAAAACAAGGTCTAATATAAAGTAGATAAACAGTAATACAGAAGAATTGCTGATTTTAACACTTCTGCAATTACTTCATTTCTCAGCCTCTGAGGTTGCCGCTCGGTTCCACTGCATATGCGACGTGGATTGTCGTGCCTCCAAATCTGACCGGCACAGAACTGAAATTCTTAGAGTGAGCGCCCGATCACGATCAAAACCGTCCACTTCTAATCTCCACTCTACTTGCATTGAATGTGAATAATTGAACAGCCAGTCATAGTGCAATTAAAGATGACTAGAGTGAACAGTGAGGAGATGTAAAGGGCAAATTCAGAATACAATACAAGTCTTCACAAACTAATTGGAGCCCCAGTTCTCTCCAACTTTAACAATACATCCCTTCTAAACCACTTAACATATTTTGATTTACTGGACAAAAAAAGGCAATTAACATGAAATCAATGATTTGCCTCTATGACTAAAAGCAGCTTCTCTGATGCTTGGATTACCAAATGTTGACCTACACTTTTTTGTCTAACTCAGTTACCACAGTGATATTGAAACACAGCAGGAGATGCCTGATTCTTTGCAACAGCAATTTAGTTGTATGCAAAGATATTCCTTTATTAAATAGTCTACCAAAAGTTATCCTTTTACATATTTTTTCTCCCGTGCAATTTTAATAATAAACAATAAAACAACAAATACTTAACTAGTTGATGACACTGGATCCACCTCTAGCCTATCACAACCCTAATAAAGTGAAAAACCCATTATTAAAAACAACAAATGCCATGATTTACTGTAAGCTCTTTTTTTACTGCTTTGTTTTTTGTTATAGTTAACAGGGTAATGTTTGTTGGCATTTATAGCCACTGTTCCTACTGTTTTTCCTCATTTTTTGGTGTAATTATAATTGCTGTTTTCCACATCTAATTAATCAACAACAAAATCCCTCCATATGACACCTCTCATTTTAACAGCTCAATACAATTCACATCTTGGTTTGCAGACTCAAATATCTGTATTCTACATAAATTATTCTCACCATACATATTTACATTGTGTAATGAGTAGTCTTTAAAATGATAAAATCAACAATTTATTAGACAAGTGACCGTGTTCTTTTCACTAACAAAGCCTGAGCCCAAGGGCTTGCTGTCAGCAGGGAGACGCCGCCCCCATTTCAAACAGAATTTGTCCAGTGCATAAAGGCACCATCCCAAAAATTGCAGCTTAATGAGACACAAAGGATTTTAACACAGCCAGTGAGAATACATCAGACTTGTAAAGCAGATGCTTTGAAGATCTTTCACTTCTCTTCCGTCTCCGTGCCAAGTTACACTGTCCCCACCAGTACCTTCCCCACAGCAAGGCTGCACATTCTGCAATATGTTGATTAGGAAAAAGCACAGCAAAGACTCATGGTACTGACATTGTTTTAAGTGTGACTGATTCTGCCATTGATAAAACCTCGCAAGACCAACCATTTGTATTTGTAAAGACTAGTTAGTTACTGTCTTAGAGGCTATATTTCTAATCAAAATAATTGAAATATTCAAATAATCAAGAATTCCTCCGTAAATTAAGAGCTCCCCTTGGACTAGAAACAATAAAATCCCCTGAAGATTAGCTACTTGCACAAGTTCAAAGTGGATGTCAGGTGTTCAGCTTTTCACCAAGAGGAACAACTTTCATAACAAATAAAATACAAAATGCCGTTGCGTTTATAACAAACTTGTTGAATGAAGGTTGCACATTAAAATGGGGGGAAAGCTCTTAAAAAAAACTACACACTGTCCAACAATATAATCAGTAATAATCTCAAGCTTATTGCCAAATATGATGAATTTTTGTGATGTATGAAATATTTTAAGGGTCAGAATTTCCCTGTGTACTGTTCTAGTTCTTTGCACTTGTCAGTGTTACTGCCTTCCAGCAGCATCTAAGTAAAAAGACCCTCTGGGCAAATGTACCGAGGATTTGTGGGTAATTGCGCTACCACAGGAGACATCTTTTCTTTGAGAAAAGTCAGTGATTCTGACCTTGTGTCCCACTTGATGACAGAAGATTACATGGAATTTGAATAAGACTCCTGTACAGACTGATGCAGAACACTGAGCTTTCTTAATCAGAGAGCTGCTTTTGCATTAACTCAAAAAGCACACACCACCAGCACCCTGATTCTTGTGCATTATAAGAAAAAGACTGACTGTACTTGACACTGCTCTCAATTCTGATATATCAAGAGAACTTGAATCAGTTTTTGTCAATCCCCCACTACTCACGCTTACACCCCTGTTGCTGCTGCCTTGTAGGATAATCAATATTTTTTGTGTGTGCAGCCACAGGCCTTATCGCGGGCATAATAAGACTTAGTGAAAGTGTAAGCAGTGGAATGGAACATTCAGACTCCATGTCTCATGAGGAGACAAATCTTTCAGTAAAGGAGCTCGGCTGCAAACTCGGAGGGGAGTAGAGGGACCGGGGGCTAGGGCTGGGGCTAAGACAAAAAGCTTCCCTTGGTTAAAAAACACAGCTGCAGTCTTTGTTTTTGGCACTCATTTCACAAGTCTGATGGAAATTTGCAGCTGAGGCATTCATCCTCGAGTGCGTGGGGAGAGAGAAAGCAATTGAATGAGAGAAGAGAGAGCAGGGGAGTGAGGGGAAATACAAAAAGTACAAAGAGTAGTATGCCATTATTCATGCAACACAACATGTTGACCCATTTGTTCCAAAGATTTTTGAGAAACCCTGACTATGGCTTGTTGTGTGGATGCTGTAAAGCATCCACACTATGTTCTTCTGATTATTCTGGGATCTTCTGTCCACTTTTTGGCACTTTATAAGTCCAGCACACTTTCAGCTATACAGGCCATTCTGGTATCTACCTGTTCAGCTCTTCAAGGACATATTCCTGCTTGTATTCAACTTTTTTTTATAATGCTTGTATAACGGTTTTTCAGCTTTTTGTTTACAATAGAAGTCAAAGGGGGCTCAAAGTGCTGAGTCAATGACAGTGTTGGAGTGCCATCTGGCGGTCCATAAAATGCAGTGCAATTGATCCCTCTCTCCCTCACACTCTCTCACACCTACTTTGGGGGGACCAATTGGAATATTTTCACATCTTAATAAGTTCAGCATACTTTCAGCTAGAAAAGCCATTCAGGTATCAAAATGTTCACCTTTTCAAGGACATTCCTACTTGTATTTGCATCTCATCCTTCAGATTATTCAACAAAGACCTTCAGCCATTTCTTCTCAACTATTTTAACAAAGAGCTTCAGCCATTTCTCCTCATCCTTCAGCTGTTTCAGCAATTGATTTCAGGCATTTTCTGGACAATCTTTCAGCTTTTATCAGCATCCACACGCATTTTTGACAGGAAATGCATTTCTCTAGTGTCAGTAATTGATTCTCTTCCTTTGGAAAGGACGACCAGGCTACACGTTTGACTTGATTTAGAGGATTATTTAGCTTAAAATGGAGAGAGGCCTCCAACTCTACTGCCTCAAATGACAAAAATCACCTAATTTCCTACCCCCTCCTCATTTTGCAGTCTTTGGCATTAAACAATTTGTTAGTTGGTTCCATCAACTCAGGCGAATGTGTTCACAAGAGTCCTCTGAATTCATCAAGGGCAAGATGTTAAACAAAATAAACCTATTCATAATAGCTAATTTCTGTGATATTACCTAGCAAAGTACAGCAGTGTGGTCTGCCTGCCTTCTCCCTTATGAAGCCAGCTAGACCCAAAATCTGTAATTGGTTCCCTAGCCTTGCTGCACCTCAAAAGGCTGGCCATCATTACTGCCAAGCAGAGGAACGAGAGGGAAGAGAGAGCAAGATTCCCAACAATTATCTGTCCCTGGTGAGCAGGGCCTGCAAGAAGAACTGAGGGGAAATCTTGGAGAGGAGAGGCATATCAAAGAGACTCATGTTTCTTTTTTCGTCATGCAAATGTACCATGATTTTCCAGCCGAGGAGGGAGAGCCTCCCAGAGTCAGGGATCACTGGGTGGGGAGGGGGAAAAATTGCACTGCTGTGTTGTCTTGGAACAAACGTTTCCTATTATGCAGCAACAAAACTCTTTGTTTATTTTACAAATAAAAATGATTTCAGGTATAGAAGTAAGGAAGACAGAGACATGGTGCATCTTGATGGTCAAATTTTATGTGAAATTCTCCAGTCTCGTAATAGATGAGAATATTTCCATGCCGCCACATGAGATCCTTCAAGTGTGTGTTCATGTGTGTTCTGTGGTTCATTTCTTCTGGCAGCTTATTAGCTGGTAATGTTTTGTACCAGTGATGCATATGGTCATTGAGATCTTGGTAATATTTACATAAACTGCTATGCAATGTGAGATGACAATTCATAAAAATGACAACTTGAGTTGTGCATTAACATGATGATATAAATGTTCCACAGCTCATCACTTGATTTTCTTCTCCCTCAGGCAAATGCAGATTCTTACACTGAACAATACAAATAAATGAATCAACCACTGCTTAACCTGCTTTTTTCAGTCACATGATAAGCAATAAAAGCATGCGTCATTTATAGCAACAGTGACTTAAAGAATCCACACACAGACACACATCACAGGGTGAAATTAGGGTCATTTTCACAATTTTAATTGACAGGACAATAATTTCGGTAATGGTTGGTGAACCAGAAAGTCAGTTTGTATACTGTGCTGGATGTTGGATGAACAGTTTGGGTAATAATGCTACTGATAACCATAGTTTTCTCCTTGAGATACTACTATGTTTAACACCTGTCTGATAACCTGGCTAATGTTTCTTGCCATGTCAGATGCATTTTTAATGTGGCAACTTGCCACAATATTGCAGCCTAATTTTCTAAAGCAATCTAGACTGAAACATCTGAAATGATACTGTACAGTAAGTGTGCATCTCATTAATAACTGGCCAATACAGGAGGGCCCCTTGTGCCACAGGCAGCTGGGACAATTGCACACACACCATTCTGACAATTAGAGGTTATTTGGTGGGGGATCATTTCCACTGTGACTATCCACTCTGCAGGATGTCACAGTGCGTTGTTTGCAACAGCTGTCACACTGTGATGGGAAACCATTACATTTGTGTTCTGGATCTCTTTAGCCATGGCAAAGTGTTTTGTGTATACTCCAGCAAAAAATTTGAGGAGTTTCTATTAAAGCGTCCTGAGCCCTAAGAGGCTTTTTTCGTACCAATGTGTGGCTGAGGAAGAGGACAGAGCAGCTCTAAAAACCATTATGGATGAGTCAGCACCTTTGGAGCTTTAGATGCTTGATACTTAGGAATCTCAGCTTTAACTCATTCAAACTGACACAGGGCCCCCACTATACACTTAATTTGTGCAATTCTCTCTCTGTCTCTCTCTCTCTCTCTCTATCCACAATCCTTCACCGCCACCATCCTGACAGGCTTAGAAAAGTGGGACATGTTACCACCACTGCTTAATAAAGTGGAAAACATGCCCAGTTGCCTATATGTCCTAAAATTAATTAGCAGAAACTACCTGTCATGCGTATCATAACTACTGGCCACTCACTCTGGCAGAAGCCGCCTCCGGCATGTACAGCTGACTGCAAGATGAGTGGAGGATGCCATGAAGCAGGGAAATGAATAGATGGTGCTTTAGTGATGCATAGTTTCAGTGTTTTCTTTTAGGTAAAATTCATATAATCATTTGTGTTTACAAGGAGGCTGCCATCCTCTTTACCCTGCATCCCAACAGGCTTTTGTCCCCTGGGACCCCATCACTAAGCAATTAGTCACAGACTTGATAAAACTGTATTACTGCAGCATGTCTCGGTAAACATGGGCCTCTGGAAGAAATTCAAAAAAGTTGCAAAATCCAACCATAATATGGATGTAATTAACATAATGATTGGGCATCTTGTTAGGGAAATACTTTTCAATTTCAGAAAAAAATAAGTCTGCACTTCCACTAACAGAAATGCTGTAAAATCTGCTGCTAGCAAAATCCAAGGAGAATAAGGAACATTCCAAGAGTTTCATAATCCTCCAGTAAGTGCACTTCCAACTAATAATTGGCATTATGCATGTGCTCTGAATAAAATTAAGTTTTATAGATTATGTTCCTAAAAAAAGACAAGGTTGAGGTTCAAGTAGCAATTTAAGGCTTTCATACAGTACATCACCATGGAATTTCTGCTCAGTCCTGTAATTATAGGCACTGATACACCTGATCTAAGAGGTTATTATACTAGTTTAATCGACATACAGTATATATGATGTGTTTACAGTTCAGCCATTCCACACATACAAGCTTTTTCATCTCCACTGTTCTTCCAAACACATTTCTCCAACGTGCAGGAGCTGGTTAAATAGTATGACACTGACCTGGAATGATTAAAACAGAAGATCAGCGACCCCTTCCTCCCTCCCTCCCTCCCTCTACCATTCTCTTTCTACCGCCCATCCTTCTCATCTCATCTATGCTCCAACAGTCACATATTCTTTGAAGGAGAGATTTAATTGGATCTCCTCACAAGGTGCTGTCGGATTAACCAAGCAGAAAAACAGAGTTTGGCTGGTCATATTTCTATCTGGAGCCTCAGATTGCTTCTGACAGACAGTGATCCCAATAATCTAGCTGCGACATGATAAGAGAGCAGAGATAGTGGATCGGAAGCAAATATGTATTTTGACTGGGTTTTGAAAGCACGTGAGGCGAGGCGGCAGTAAATACATGTGGCCTTGACATGAGATGTGACATTAAACAGGATGTTTAGGGACTTTTCCAGTGCTCCGCTACCCAGTAGAAAACTTTACTCAACCAAACTTGGAGCTGCTATAGAGGCCGACGTGTTTGCTCATTCCGCTGTTGAATGCCGGCTTTTTTTTGCACTAGAGACTGAAGGCACCCTGCAGGACTGTTTCGCCCAGACAGACTGGGATGTGTTTAAAGCTGCAGCCACCTCGGAGGAATTTTCTGTCAGCGTACAGGATTATGCTGAGTATGTGACCGGATACATTAGTACCTGTATCGACAACATTGTGCCCACCATACAAGTCAGGAGGTTCCCCAACCAGAAGCCCTGGATAAACAGTCAGGTACACCACATGCTGCGTGCTCACTCTCATGTATTCAGATCAGGCAATGAGATGGAGTACAAAGCTGCGAAGTACAGACTGAGGAAAGCCATCACAGCGGCCAAGAGGCAGTACAGAGAGGCTGAATGGCTTCTATTCTACTGCTGAATCCGGATGAATGTGGACCCACCTCCCCTCCACTAACTGTCTCACCAGGCCAGGTACGGACAGTCCTGACGAAGATCAACCCCCGCAAAGCAGCAGGACTGGACAAGATCCCTGGGAGGGCTCTCAGGGCATGTGCCAACAAAAAGTTTGTGGAAGACACCACAGTGATAGGTCGCATCACTGGTGGGGACGAAGCAGCCTACAGGAGGGAGGTGGCCGGTCTGGTGTCATGGTGCAAGGACAGTAGTCTCAGCCTCAACACAGACAAGACGAAGGAGATGATAGTGGACATGAGGAAGGAGAGGAAAACTCATCAGCCGCTGTTCATCCGGGGGCTCGAAGTGGAGAGGGTGAGCAGCTTCAAGTACCTGGGTGTCCACATCAGTGAGGACCTCACTTGGACACTTAACACCACACAGCTGGTCAAGAAGGCCCAACGGCAGCTGTACTTCCTGAGGAGGCTGAGGAGGTTTGGCATGTCGCCTAGAATCCTCTGCAACTTCAATAGCTGCATCGTCGAGAGCATCGTGACCAGCTGCATCACTGTCTGGTATGGCAGCACTACTGCTATGGACCGCAAGCACCTGCAGAGAGTGGTAAAGACTGCAGAGACGATCACCAGGACTC
>NW_018127896.1:4727370-4737336 GCF_001952655.1 Monopterus albus | reverse complement strand
GTGCCTTAGATTTTGTGTTACTTATTTATCTACTTTATATTTCATTTGTATTTTGTGGCATTCATGTGGACGGCAAAGTAAGAATTTCATTGTACAGGGAAACACGTTTCCTAACTGTGCATATGACAAACACTTTGACTTGAGCATTCATATGAGCCCCAGTTTGGCATTCTCTATTGAAACAATACCACTAACAGCTTGTTTGTAGCTTGAGTTTTCTGGATCGAAGACAACCGTTTCCTTTCAAACTGAATTAAGTAAATCTGTTATTAGAAAAACTGGACTAACAGTTACCAACCACAACTTTCCTGATCCACTTCTGTAAAACACCCCTTAAACCCAGCAATGATAATTACACAGCTCTCAAGTTTTTTTCCACAACACTTTAGAACATTAAGTATCATGTTAGTTTTTTTTACATATAAAAATGGTTTTGACAAATGCCAGATCACTCACTAGCAACATTTTAAGCTAAATGATTGCATTGCCCTCTAACACAGATACTGCCTGTTGATTAAAGTTAGCCCCAAAAATTACTGTCTTTTAGCTCTCCAAATTATATGGACACAGTGCAAGTATTTAGTTCTGATAGTCTAAGAATAGTGAAGTTGTCTTTATTTTTTGGCCAACAATGTTGTTTTCCTACATGTAATGAGCATTACAGTATCATACAGAACACCGCTTGTGCAACTACAGATTTTTTTTTCTCCTTCCAAATAGAAAGAGCTGCTGCCGGTAGCAGTGAAGGACCACATTAACATGCCCTTAAGGGCAGGGTCAGTACTCCACAGCACAGTAAATGCAAATGCTGTTTTCATGCTCTTTTTTGCATCATTACCTCCAAGTCAAAGCAGCCTTAAATGACTGTGACAGTTTCTGCAGACTATCAGTGGACTGGTTCTGATGGGCTAAATCAAAGACCAGGCCAGGTAACCCATCCAGTCTCTCCCTAGTGAACACCGATGATGGCAGAATTATGCATTTCAAAAGCAATTTTTAATAATAAAAAAAAAAGGGTTTTCACATACTAAATCAACAACTGCACATGTGCTGTGTCTTTACACAGTTCTATTGTTTTCATAATAACAGTGGAGAGGTTTGTTTAATATGAATAATACATGGCAATAATTTCCCCTCAGGACTGTATGGAAATTTGAATGACAGGGAACATATGAGTAGCATAAAAATGCATCCTCCTTGTCTCCACTTGTATTTGAGGATTATAATGTGATCATGATTTGAATGAGGCTGTAGATTACCAACGTGGTAGACAAATGTGTGCTGACAGTGATATCTCACCCCACTGCTGTGATTAAGCAGTCCCCTTCTGGCAGAGATTACAAAGTGCCTACATAATTGAAATTCAAACAATTATGTATAGTTTACGGCCTGGCTTTCTAAACTGTGGCCTGGGACTAACATTGGAATAGAGGGCTGCTTCTGCAGGATACCCACATTTTAGGGACATCAATACTGAACGAAAGGGTTCACTGCGTAGAGTCTGTCACAATGATTAATCAACCAGCCCTGACTAAACCAGACAATTGATTGCATGCACTAGATGGCATACAGTGAGGAGTTTAATTCTCTAAAACTGCACCCAGAGTCTTTGCTTGTTGGGGCTTCTGCATGGCAGCAAGGTGTTACTGGTCAGCTGGTCTCAGATCCCTTCAGACCAAAGGACTCCAAAGAACCAAAAGACCTACCATTGGTCAGCTCAGAGCCTCAAAGCCTTTCGAACATGCAGCACTGAGCAGCGTATAAAGTCAATTTTCATTCTGGTAGTGCCCCATCTGATGTCTATTCTAGACGAAGCCTTGTTATGCTTTACCCATCATAACTAGAACTGACATATGAAGTACAGTGTCATGATAAAAAGTTTTGAATAGCTTGATTTCTATAACAGTAATGTGGATTGTATCAAAAGGGAGCAGTGCACAGAGGGCAGGGTAATATGGCTAAAAATCATATATTATTATTTAAACAAAACTGTGTAATATATTTTGAAGACAATACCAGGATATGCCTTCACAGTTCAGCAAGAATACTGCTTTAAAGGCAGGTTTTCTTTTTATTCTGGGGAGTCCTACAGGGTTTAAAACAGGAGCATGTTGTGGTTGTGTTTAGTGCACAACACAAAACGCAAAACTCTAAAGGTTTTGTCTTTAACATTGACATAACCCGTGCCATCATCATTTAATTAATTTCTAATTGTAAACATAAATAGATGCATAGTCTGTCTTAAGTAGTTTATCACAAACTGTATGAAAAATGTTCAGTACAATCTGTAATTATGTTGACATGACAACCAAGTGGTTGGTCGCCTCGACTCTGACCACAGCACTCTATAAGGGAAAGACTGTCTGAATGGAGGAGTGTGTCCATGTTCTGGATGTGACACTGGGAGCTACACACAACCTGATGGACTATGTGGATTTTTTTTGTTCTAGTGGATGCATTATTATTTTATTGTTATTTCATCATCCAGCATTACAAATATGGTAATACAAATGTATATTTTTGCAGTCCACCTCTGTCTCTGTGTAGCCTTTTGTTTGCAATCAGAGGAGAAATCAGTTTTTTCTGTTTTTGAGATAAGGACTAATTTGAGTAATTTTACTAATTCCATTAATCTTTAAACCTTAACATTGACAAGCCTTATAATTTAGGCACTTGTTGAGAGGCTCAAAAGGTCTGGCCTTTTGTTTAGTACAGGCAAGACTGGAAGGTAAATCAGTCTAACGACACTGTGTGCGTAACCCTCAGAAATACAGCCTACAACTACTTAACAGCTGCCTTGCTGCTCCTTGTCATGCAGACGTAGTGAATGGCTGAGTTGCACCATGTTTCAGTTACCTCCAAAATACACGGTACATATACAAACATGTAGAATTTATCACACATTTGTAATTTTTACAGCAATGCAGATCTTCTTTGGCAAGCAGTGCATATTCTTCTAAGATAGGGTAAACAATTATCGGAGGAAAGCATTTCATTTAGCATTAACCTACAAATGAAAATCACTTTACTTAATGCAAACCAAAACTACTAACTAAGCATTACTGGTTGCAGCATACTGCAGGAAAACAAATCTTGAGTAAAACCCATTATATTATTTATCATAGCCTTCAATCACCCACATAATAGCATGCTAATTAACCTTTTCACTGGTGAAGATGTACAGCCAATTACCCCACCGGACCGGCACGGACTGTTGATCACCACAGATGTAAAATGAGGAAAACTGATAACCGCAGCTGGCTGTTCTGATGGGTTTGATGCTGCTCTGTACTCAGTAAAAACATGAGCCCTCACTCTCGATGCACTATATGATGCAATCTGATCAGACTGTAGTACAGAGTGCAGTTCATCTGTTTTTTTTTTGTTTTTAAGAACTGCCCAGGACTGAACCCCATTAACAAACAGTGTATTATGCATGGGGTCCATGTGGAGTATGATAAACCCCTGCTGAAAATTACTTTTGATAAAGGTCATATGGTTAAAGACTTGGAGGATGCTTCTCCCATATTTAATTTTCTGCTGGCTCCTGCTGCAGTGCTCTACTTCCACTGTCCAGCTGTGAATTGTTAAAAGGACACTGAAAGAAACTGTACTGCAGTCTTCTCTATTGTGCAGAGGTACTGTATACTCCAAGTCATTTTATCAGCAACTACAGTATGTGATTAATTGCATGAGCAACAATATAAAATCTTTGATGCACTAAAGTAAAGCACTCTTCATCTTCAGTGGCATCAAGGTCATGGAGCTGAATCATGTGGGAAAACCGGGCTTTGGAACCTATGTATGACTTATGGAGCATTAATCTGTCTATATAGGTTCCCAAAGGGGGAAGCGACGGAGGTCAAGATTCCACCCCCAAACCCCCGTACTGACAATCTGTGAAGTTTAAGCAGGCCAGCTCTCAACCCCATGCATGCATCTCCTCCCTGTGGACTAACTCACTGTACTTTGAGCTTTGCAGCAAATTCTACTGGGATTGGAAAAAAAGAAGCAGAAGCGTGGACTGTCCCTCTGTCATTTAAAAGGATGGAAAAGCAGACGTGCCCTTTAATGCTACACAACGGGTGAGGGCGAGTCATCTTTGCCTGCGACTTGTTTCCTAATCAGCTCAGAAGCTGCAATACACTGCGCTATTTGTGAATGGCGCTGACAACAGAGGCTACTTGGCTGATCACCCACTCCATCTGCTGTGATCGACACCGCCAGATTGGAGACACTTCCTGGGTCTTCTCCACATGTCCATGCTTACTTTGGGTGAATGGGTCTACACCAGATTACTTGTCACTTTGATATCTAGACAAACGTTAGTCGCCTGTTATATTTTAGAAGCAGCAGAATATCTAGTATAAGCAGTACCTTTATGCATAGAGGATAACATCTGGCGACAGTGCGAATTCTGGATCATATACATATGTGTTTTTAGTCCATGTTTCCACCGTTTTTTTTTTAATCACACATTTCAGCACTAAACAGGTATTACATAATAATCCTGAGTGTGATTTACAACACTCTCTCCAAGAACAAAGCAAGGCTGTTCCATAAGGGTCGTGTGTTTTACTGGAGCTGAATGTAAGCTTCAAAATTCTCACACCATTTGTAAATAGTACTTGTTAGAACTAAACAATGACTCCAGAATAACATTGTTTACATTATACTGTGTGGAAAGTGATTTTCATAGCTTGTGGCAGAGTGAGTACAATGAAATTAAAATTGTTTGACTGTTGCATGTAAAATGGAAAAAGGTGCACAAAGGGAACATTTTCTGCAGTAAAACATTGAAGTGAAGTGAGATGCCGTCTCCTACATAGGTTTCATCAATAAAGATAGCTTTGAAAGCCAGGGCTGACCTTAACTGGTACCTGAATATTTTAGAAAAGCAGAAAGGGCCAGTGGGACGGTGGGTTTGGGTACTATCCTACTGTATATATCATTCAAAGAAGTGACCTGTGTTAAAATTTGTCATGTTTGCTTTAGACTGACTAATGGAAGTTGACAGTCTTGAAAAAATAAAAAGGCTATAAAGAGGGCTAGCAACATTTTGGATTCAAACTCTTAAAACCCATATGGAATTGAGACAGCTTTAAATGCTGGAATCATAGTTCAGGGATTTTAAGTTTAAACATGTTCCTGGAAAAAATTAAATTAAATTTGTGTAACCTTACAAATTGTCTAAAGACTGAGAAAATAACCCTGATGATGTCATCAGGGGTTTTTGCAGCTTGAAGACTGAAAATCTTTGACAGAATATAAGACCTGAAGCAACACAGTGAAAAATGTGGATATTCACTGGCCTGGTAGGATTGAAATAACAGTGGGGATTGTAGGATTCTGTATTTTTGGACCATTGCAATGCTTCTCCATTATGGTGCAAGTTGTAGTAAGAGGGAATATGCGGGGCAACTGCAATGTTTTTCCCTACTCTCACACCTAAACACAGCATTAAGGGACATCCCATCAATTTTACACATTCAGTTCAGTTTACTTGCCATGAGGAAGTACTACAGTACGAGCCTGTGCAAACAGTTGTATAATATCATTCATGACTCTGGAGGGAGGTTTTCTATAGTCTCAGTAAATAACCCCAGTGATATTAACAGTGTTATTTCAGACTGGCCTGGGGTTTGGGTGATGTGATGAATCCAGTTTTTCTATTTTTCTTGTACCTTTTTCATAATAACAGGTACACTACAGGTAAAAAAAAATGAATGAAGGATGAGGACAAAAACTTGTCTGTGATCTTTATCAATTCCCCCTCTTTGACTGTAATCATAGTCGTTGGTTAAAAAAAACAAAACATTCTTAGTGGCTAAGGTGCTGGCTGTTCATGTAGTTCATGTCTTTTTTGTGACTGCTGAATTTTTAAAAACTACAGTTTTTGGGTAAAGAGTAACTGAGTAACAAAAACTAATCAAACTTCAATATGGACTAGATTTTGGTCTTCCTTTATGATCAGTTAGCTTGAAAGAGATTTGAAAAACTTGGGTTACCCAAATGAACCAAGCACACTTTGTTGTTCCACAGTCAGAATAAACCACTGCAAATATGCTGGGAATGATGCACCCCAAGGCAGATTCAAGCTATGTGGAGATTTATGCAGCATAGATCAATTACCTTTATTTTCCATAACCAGGCAGGTACCTGCAGAGTTAATAAATAATTCAGATCTTGGTTAATGAGTTTAGCATATGTTCGAGGTAGGGTGATGACAAAAACCAAATGAGAGATTTCATCAACTTATGTACAGCACTTGTCTAAAAGCACACAGGAAGATAAGGCAAGAATTAAATTATTTTAAAATGAAATCACCCGTGGAGTTAATTGGAATTATAGTCAAAAGTAATTATGACTGATGCTTGTTGATAACTTCAAAATTATTGAGCATATTGAATGACACATTACTTTGATGTTCACTTTAGTGGATAAGCTTAAAAAATGTCCCCACCCTAATAATGATAAATAAATAAATAATAATGTCACTAAATGAAGTATAAGTAGTGTCAGTGTCTTTTATATTACATTTACTATTTGTCTTAATGTATACATGTACTATATGTGTAGAATGTGTACATCAGAAGAGAACCATGATTGCTGTGTTTACTCAGGTATATGGCATATACCCACTTAAGTAGATTTATAGTATACCTCATAAATAAATAAATAAATAAAGAGGTGCAGGTTGGCATGGTGGAGCAATCTTTACTACAGTCCAGGTAGTGTTGGCTGAAGTACATTAATAACATCTAACTCCAAAACACTGCATAGTGGTTTATAACAGCAGGCTATAAATAAGGATTTTACTGTTTATCACAACAACTCATTTTGCACTCTTACAACTCAATTACTGACAAGTAAACAACAGCATTTGCCGTTCACCTTACAAATTAATCTACCAGGAACATCCCCATATTTGATTGGCTAACGTTCACCTCTGGATATCATAATGCAACTGGCAGCAAAAGCTGAAACAGGTGCAACATTTGTGTCAAATAGTCCTACATTAAAGTTGTGGCCCTATAAGGTTACAATAATAAGCTAGTATTACTGCTATCATTAGTGGAGTTTCTGGGTAGTGGTTGGAAACGACAGCAGAACAAAAACAGTATGCCTACAGGACTTACATGTGCAGGTCAGCAGACATGTAATTCCAAATGAATGCTAAAGTGCACATACGTTTTTCATAAAAGGTTTACCATTTGAAATCAAGGATGATAACCAATGACAGTCGAGAGAGAGGAAAGCATCTACAGAAAGCGAAAACAGGCAGCCACAGTCACACAGTCCAAGACATCGAGGGCTGTTCCCACTCTATTATAAAGATTTCAACCGATATATTTGTCTAAAGAGGTATCAAATATCTGGTCAGTCCCATGTCAAGTTAAACTGATATCCACTGTAAACATCCTACTTACTTGTATAATCAAACAAATCAATTTTAAGCCAACAAAATGATTATATTGCTGTCTCACTCAGCTTCACAGAAAGCAACAGGCACTGCATGTATTTATCCTTGTTTCTTATAGGAAATAAGACATTTTATAATTAATTAAATTATTGATAAACAGTCTACAGTACAATAATGAATACTAAAAGGAAAGTAAGTGCAAGCTCCAATCACAATAAAGGCAGCACTCCTTTTAATCAATACTTGCGATTTATCTATATTATGTTAGGTATTTTTAGTCAGATAGAAATTGGATAGATACTTTATGTATTAGAAATGTTTAGTGGAGATAGGATGTCTAGTTAGACTGTTAAATGCTTAGTCATGCTTATGAGTTTCTACAGGGTACATCTGGTCAAGGATAACTAGAGAGAAGAGTTGATGACTGTCAGCAGACAGGATGTTTAATATTATTATTATGACGTGTAGAACTGTAGCCTTAGCCATAATATGTTCTTATGTTTAAGTCACGACATGTTACTAGAGGTCGTGAGAATGTTTTTAGCTACACACCACTTAATCATACTGCTATGGCCAGCTGCAAAGCTGGCAACAGAGACGTCTCGGTTGACGTTTCTGGGTAGTATGGGGCTAGCCCAACCGAAGGGATATAATGTATAGGCCTGGTGGGTTCAGGGTCTTCCATCTTACAACTGCCTGCGTGCATGGTGGAGGTGAACGATACTTGAGCGTGTAATGTTAATTTTACCTGTGATCCTTTGAATAAATCAACACTGTTTTGAAGTTACTTGGACTGTCTCGTCTCTCAGAGTTAGCAATGGTAAGAAGAACCATATCCTACAATTAATAGAAACAGAGTCAGTCATTAAATGAATCCATTCTTCAATTAACATGTATGACTCCAGGCTTCAGCTGAACTTACAAATGAAAGCTGCATATGTTTGTCAACAAAGAGACGTTTCATTGCTTTAATAGGAAGCACAGCGAGCATGCATACAGTAACAGACACAAGTCCTTGACTCAAGACATGCATATTTCAACTGTGAGCAGACTGAAACGAGTCGCTCTCCAAACACAATTGGCTAATTATGGAAATGACTTTGTATGATCCAAATTTAAGTCATTCAGATTCATTTCATCAGATTTACATTGTTTATGCCTCTACAGCATGAGCTTCGCTTTCTTATGTTTACCAACACAGGCAAACATTGAATATTCTGCAAATAATCATTTACTGGCAGAGAATTGGTTTAATGTTAATCAAGAAGTACAGTACACTTAGAATAGAACTTTATGAAGACATTCATTGGAGAAGACTTGAAATACACTGTCAAGAACATTGCTCTCATTAGGTTTATGAAAAACAAAAGCAAATTCACCCCTCCTGACTGCCATCACTGAATGAGCCCATGATCACAGGCCATTCAAGGACTTGTCAAAGTGCTCATGACTCACACAGTTAGATGCAACATCCCCAACAGCTTAAATCGACTAGACACCGCACCCCCTCCACCCTATTGTTGGCCAGTTATTGGCTAACACCCCTCAGCTAAAGTCAAAAAGCCACAGGGATGAGCTACCATCAAGAAACTACATTTATTTGAGGTCAGTGTGCTGCAAGCAGCACACAATGTCACCACGGAGAAACACCTGGGCTTCTGGGGTTTACAAAGCGATTAGCAGAACAGTTATGTCATAAAGGACAGAAAAAGTGGACACAGGAGTAAATAAATAAATAGAAAGGTTCTTATTTGTCATGGTATGTTTAGCTACTGCCTGTAGGCCTACCTCTAACGTGCATGATATGTTGTCATCACAGGACAAAATCCCAATATCTGAAACTATAAGCAGTTTTGTCTTTTCTTAACATACAAAAATATATCAGACCACTTATTAGGCTCATGATAGAGATACAGATCAGACAGAATATTCAACAGCAGCGGTGGAAAAAGTTTTCAGATTGTTTACTTAAGCATAAGTATCAATACCATAGTGTAGAAATATGCTGTACCAAGTAAAAATCCTGCACTGAAAATATTACTCAAGTACAAAAGTATTAGGAGAAAATATACTTAAAAGTAGCAAAAGTAATAGTATTACATTTTTCCAATTATTATGTACATGCCATTTAATGTTGCAGCTGGTAAAGGTAGGGTTCACGTTAACTACCTTATACAGTGAGGAACAGAAGTATTTGAACACCCTGCGATTTTGCAAGTTCTCCCACTTATAAATCATGGAGGGGTCTGAAATTCACATTGTAGGTGCATTCCCACTCAGAGACAGAATTAAAGAAATTCAGCAAGTCACATTGTATGATTTTTAAAAGAATTTATTTGTCTTGCACTGCTGAACATAAGTATTTGAACACCTGAGAAAATCAGTGTTAATATTTGGTACAGAAACCTTTGTTTGCAATTACAGAGGTCAAACGTTTCCTGTAGTTCTTGACCAGGTTTGCACACACTGCAACAGGGATTTTGGCCCACTCCTCCACACAGATCTCCTCTAGATCTGTCAGGTTTCGGGGCTGTCGCTGAGCA
>NW_018127896.1:4714594-4726484 GCF_001952655.1 Monopterus albus | reverse complement strand
AGACAAATAAATTCTTTAAAAATCATACAATGTGATTTCCTGAAGTTTTTTTTAATTCTGTCTCTCAGAGTGGGAATGCACCTACAATGTGAATTTCAGACCCCTCCATGATTTCTAAGTGGGAGAACTTGCAAAATCGCAGGGTGTTCAAATACTTCTGTTCCTCACTGTATGCTTATAATCGGAATTACTGGTGGGTAGCTTATGAATTTTATACCAAGGATTAATACATTTTGTGATTACATTTCATTACCTGTTTTTGAAAGGTACCAGCAACTAAAGTTATCAAATACATGTAGTGAGTACAAAGTATAATTTTTCTCTGAAATGTAGTCAAGTTGAAGTAGGAAGCAGCAAAAAATAGAAAAAAAACCTCAAGCACCTATACCGACAAAGTGTACTTAAGTACTTATTTTCCACATAAATAAAACATGAACACACCTCGAAGGTCATGGCCTATGACTCAGTGTACACACACACACACACACACACTAATCCACAGCTCTGTATGTAAAACACCAAAGTCGGCGGTACTCCACTTAGTTAGCCTATTAAAACAAATGACTCGCGCAGCAAAAACCAAGAATGAAGACCAGCAGGCTTTCTACAACCAGTCAGTCAACACGTGACCCCACAACCAATCTAAATTGGCAATTATTCAAAGCCTCTGCGATCTTTCTCCCAGTAACTCGGCAGCAGAGTCCAAGCTAACAAGCAAGTTACACTAAACAGAGCAGACCCTGTGTAAAACTGCCTCTGTGCAAAAGCCAGCAACAGTAAACATTCAGGGATAAATGTGTATGACTCACGTTTTTGACGAAGTCCATTTCTCCGTTGCCCCAAGGAGATGAATAAACGTTATCCAAAATGTCCAACTGTATTTGCTGTGATGTCCATCGTGATACGTCTGCCTCTCCATTTCTCCTGTACCGTTACACTTGGCCCGCTGTTATTCGCAACACTGGAAAACTTCTATTTTTCTAATGCCTTTTGTTAAAACAAAGCTTGGCTGACTTCAGGATTTATTTTCCTTTCTTCAAAGTTTCGCAAAACAGAATGAAGTAGACCACCTCTGGTTCCTCGACCCTCTTTTCCATAGGTTCCCCTCGACACTTTGCTTCCACCGCGGGAAAACAACGCAGGTGTATCTAATTACCGTAAGGACTACGTTTCCCAGGTGAACCAGCGTGACCACAACCAAAGCTCTGACACAGGTGCACCTGGATAAAATGCTGGAAAAAATTCTTTATACTTTTAAATGCCAGTAACAGCTCTTTTTGATAATTAGACCAAAACTATGCTGACGAGCATTTTAATTTGGCTTGTTGTTCCTTGTCCTGGACAGTAAACAGCTCATAAAAGAGCTACTGATTAAGATCTGGAAAATGCAAAGTTATAAAGCAGTCTTGCATGCTGCACCACTGACAGAAACCCCATCACATAAGTGTCTGATGTGGAGACACTGTGGGCATATTGAGCATAAAAGGAGTGGGTTCACAGAGACACTGTGATGCCCTCTGGTTTCCCCTGAGTCCCATTATTTTGAAGAGCTTATGCATGGCTATATTTGTATTTTAAATGTACAGTGATACATAGTGTAAGTGAAAAAAGTTCTGCCCCATACATTTTAGCACACTGCCCCACAAATGTGGTAAACATGACCCTAGCTTGACAGATAACCTTACTGTTTGTTCAAGAGTCACAGCATGTTCTTTCACAAAGCTGCTGATGTACTTGAATAATTCATAGGGTCACAAATCACTGATTCCATTATAAGGCTGCAAAAGAAATGGGAAAACAAATACAAACTGAAGAGTTTTTTTTCTTTTTTACCATCTGATATGATTTTAAATATACTCTTTGACATATTTCACTTTTGTCATGATAAATTGAGCCACCGTTTGGGGCCAAATTCAATTCTCATAACAGAAAATAAAATTGCTTAGAATTTACATTGGTTATTTTAATAGTTTAATTTTATCAAGATTGAACAGTAGTTAGCCTTACTCACATTTTATTGCTGTCTTGAATTGCATATCTTTGCATATTATAAAGCCGTTCATTTACAGTATAAGTGGCACCAGATATGCAGCCTTCATTATATCTGCTTGATTTTACACCTGAAAAAGATAAGGAAGTGTTTAAGCAGTGCTCAGATCAAGTGCACCGCAAAGGCCAGTTTCAGGACTGTACTAAATATCACCTCACGCTGAAGTGATTGTGTGATAAAAGCTTTAAGCAGCATCATGTCCCTGTCAGAAATGTCTCGTTTTGGTAGAGTGGCTAAGACAGCAGCTTCAGGACAGGCGAAGGGACGCAGGCAAGCTTGACATATGACAATGACGCTTATTCATTCAGCTCCTTATTGTATTTTTCAGTCTTTCACTGTCACTCTCTCCTCTGTCACTCTGCCAGCAGATTCACCACTTTTCTCTAATAAACAGCTCAATCTAGAGTTGAATGAGAATGGGCAGACCACTTCCTCTATTCCCTTTCCATTACAACTTTTTGAGGCCCTGATTAAGTTGAAGCTGACCAGCTGGTTATCTGAGTTTCCACACATATCCATGGAACCTGTTTCCTATCAGTTCAATTCTATTAAATACTTTTTAGAGTCTTTGAGAAGTGCTTGCCATTTTCACAGCCTATCACTCATTTCAGTTTATCTGGGTTTCTGTCCATAAATCACTTTAATTTTTCTGCTCCACTTTTTAATTTTTTTCTTTCATTATTCTGCCAGCCAATAAACCTAGTTTGTCAGTCACTCTTCCTGTATGTAGCTGTGCCTGTGTGACAAAAGCCATGACAGCAATCACAATAAGTTTACATGCATACAAATTCTTGAAGTATATGTGAGTTTCCTTTGCTTGCACGCATGCACTTCAAAAACCGATCTATTTGCAATTGAGGATGCTAGTGACTCTATCCATGTCCCGGTTCAGGACCTGGATCCTCCGAGGTTTAGTTTCTAAACCAAATACATCACCACACACCAAGAAGTTGGCCCCAATTCATATGTTGGGTTTTTCCCTTTATAATAATAATATAAGGCTTAGATCTTACTTTGTAAAATTTCCTGAGACAACTTTTGTTGTGATTTGCCGGTATACAAAACTGAAAACTGAACTGAATAATCACAAAAGAAATGCTGTCTCCTTTTATTTTCATTTGGAGGACACATGAAGTGAAACCTTTGCAGCCCTCGGTATCCCATAAAGCATTAAACGCTGGCCAGTTAATTAATGAAGCGGCCAGACAATCCTCCTCAACTCATAAAGTTGGGAAATATCATGGGAATGTGTTCCATTTATCAGGTATTTGCACTCAGGTGGTCATTGATCACTGGTTTTATGTTTCTTGAACTAGACCAATGAAAAAACCTCTACAAGGAGTAAATAATGGGAGCAATAAACTCCACAATTTTGCTCTTGTTAACAGCCTGGATATGTTGTTAATCACAGAGCATTATAGGAAATGCAAGTTATGGATATATTTAGCAGCTCATCATGGATTTAAGGGAAATGTCAGATTGTACAACTGGTACTGTAAAGTCAGATATCATGCCCTAGTTTGACAGTGGCACTTTGACACTTTTGACCATTTGGTCATAAACATTTACATATCTGACATTATGACTTGATGAGGGTCACAGCCACAATGCATCATTAGTTTTCATCTGTCAGGCTAGACAGTGTTGTTTTCAGAGGAGACATTGTGTCAGCCTGGCCACTAGGACTTCTGAAGGACCCTTCTCTTTAGCCTGTGTCCTTCACAGGATCCAGTCCATGATTTGAGACCTGTATACAGATGGTAAAACGATGTGAACACACCCAAAACACTGGATGTGATGGCTGACTTCAGAAGGAGCTGTCTGGAAGTCTTTGGCCCCTTGACAGTAGCTAGGAACAGTTGATTGCCTTTAATAAATAGCAGGAGTAGTCATAATATAAATGAGTCGATGTAGAATTATGACAGCTTGCTAATCAGATCGCAGTTAGCTAGAAAATAATTAGCAGAGAAAAGTAATGTATTAATGTAATGTAGTTAATGTTTTTATTTTCGTCCACAGCAAGCTCCTGCTATGTATTTCACTGAAATATCGGTAATTTACAATTTGAGCCATATTTCCTTGTTTTGTGTTAAATATGCTTATGAATGCATGTATCTACAGAAACAGGGCTCACTGCTCTCTAGTACATATTCAGAATTCAGGCATCATTCCAGAGTCACATCAGCACACACAACACAACAACACAAATCAACTGCAAATTCCATCCACAGTGCAGTCCCATGACTTTTTTGTCAGGACCATTTATGATCATGTAATTACACTGTGTCCTGTACATCAACTTTTAACTATGATTTACAGTTCAGGGTTCATCTGGCCACATTAATCATCCTCGTGTTAATAGATTTCACTGTTGCTTGTCTCTTCCAGGGCTCAGCATGAACAGAGGAAGATACCAAAGAGCTCAAAATGAATGTTGACCCATTGCATGCCATTACTTACCGAAGCAAATTGTCATTGTGGCTGGTGTTTGTGAGCAGAATACAAATGGGTATTAGTGACATAAAGGCTGGCACATTGTTTGCAGAATTTAGATGGTGTGTATTAAACACTAATGGCCCAAATCACAAAAACACCTACATTAAGATTCCACTCAGCTGTGAAATGTGTGGTGTTTTTATCTAGTGTTGTTTTGGCCTAGTCATTTACTAAAAGAAAAGGGCACTGCCAATTTTTTTTTTTTACTAATCCACAGAAATGACTATGACTGCATAAAGGCCGTCCATTTTACTATGCTAGAAAACTATGTCCTGTGTGTAGTGTCACAATAAAAACAAGATTCTTACCGAAACTCTCTGAACAGATACTCTTGAGTTATGCTCATCACTTTTAAAATGGGTGTCATGGGCCTTAAGGTCATACGGTTTCCCTTACCCCATAGTGGCCCATGTTCATTTCTGTTCATTTAAAAATCTTTATGACAGCCACATTAGAACCTAAATCATTGTTTTGTTCCGACACATTTAAATATTCCTATTTTTTTATCCTGCATTGTAATACCAAGTTATATGAAAAGTGGCTGCATGTATAAGATCTGAGAGATGATCAGTTCTGCCTTGTAGCTAAATCCCCAGATTTGGTGATTGCTTTACTTAATGAGCACAACTGAGAGCCAGACAGACAAATTCCAACAATGCTCTTTTAGGAATTAGTGAATCTTATGATGCCCTGGTGGCTAGGAGGACTAATCCTCAGTTGACTAAAAGGCATAGTCCTTGTATAAATACCAGTTTTAAGAATGGAATTCTTTGTTTAAATGGAGTGAGACGAGCATGCCATCTCTTCTTAATGAGACCCTTTTCCATACTGTATTTGTGGAAATAAAAATATTCTATTGGGTGCAGACTGTCCTCCTAAAAACAATGAGTTCCTATTTTATGATGTTTTTGACAACAGGTTATTATGACCAAGTTTGTTATAGTTACTATAGGTGAACTCCAGTGACCGAAGTAATTATGACATGAGTAAAGGAGAAGGTCAGGTGATGTACTGTAGTATATAGAGTGACATAATCCAAAACTTGGGTGAAGCTTGGGATCCTTTATAAGACTAGTGTTCACTTCCTTGTGTTATATTATCCGTAACCATTCCACAACCTTAACTTCATGTTTACTGATGATGTCTCAGATGGACACAAAGCTCAAATGCATTGATGAGTTTTTGTCAGGATGGAGCTACAGTGCTGCCGCTGATGGGGACCAGAGGAGGGGTGGCTCCTCCAGTCGCCTCCACTCAGCTTTACAGTATTTGCAACATTTAGCCCCAGGTTGTTTTGACTGAACCAGACAGCCAGCTGTTCCAACTCATGTGTGAACACTGGCTTGTCACTATCATGAATAAGGCAATGTGAAGAGCTGAACAGTCGTACTGTTCACAGAGAGGTCTTTGGAGGTGAAACCACTGATATAGGATGAGAAGAACACAGGAGAAAGTGCATACCCCTGTGGCAGGCCACAGCTGAGGATGAGCATGTCCAACATTTGCTTTTCAAGCTTCGCTTGTTGTGTCTTACCATTTGGGAAGCTGTTGATCCCCCAACAGATGGGGTCGGGCACAGTCAGCTGGGAGGGCTTGGTTTGTTGCGGCTTCGGGATGATGGTATTAATCGCAAAGCTGAAGTCTACCAACCATGTCCTAGCATTGGTTTGGAGGCTGTTGAGCTGCTGTAGGATAAAGTGCAGCCCCATGTTAACACAGTCCTGCACGAACCTGTTGGCTGTGTAGACACACTGCGGTGAATCCAACAGTGACGGATATGAGATAAGCAGTGAACGTCTCCAGAAAACTTTTACAACACAAGAGATCAAAGAACATATTCCACAGATTCTTGAGAACAGGGATGGACTTTCTGAAGAAGGAAGGTACCAAGGACTGAAAATACTGATGATATGAATAATGTTAAAGCTGATGATAAAACTGTACATTCCTCTGACGGTAGATTCAGCTTTGGTATATTTAAAATTCAGGCTAATTGTTGCAAATTGATGTAATTTTCACTATTCATGTCTTGTATTAAATATTAATTTATAGGTAAGCAGAAATCACTATAGGCATGACACTGCTCATGATTACAATACTTGCCTCTCCTACTTTGTGTCCCTCTCTTCAACATTATTAACATTACATTATCTAAATATACTAAAGCCCTATCCACAGGCAGTGATGAAATTTGTATATAATCATACTGAAATCTGCTCATGTAAATAAAATGTTTTAAAACTAAAAAGCATTGAAACTAGCCAGAAATCACTAAAGGTTATGTGCACTGTCCATTACAGGATGTTCCACAAGCTCTTTACCTTGAAGAAATACTGAAACTGCAAGCATCTAATTAGCACTGTGCATTTTTACAGCATATAATTAACCCTAACCCCTGAGAACGATTACAGTATGTTATCAGTGTCAGATGCACCTTGCATCGCTGGAATTTTACAACAAGATGCTTTCACTTCTTGCAACACCTAACTTATATAAGACCTATAAGAAGACTGTTGTTGTCATGGTTACAACAATAAATACAAGCTTAAAACTGCTGAATGGTCATTGATAAAAGAAACAATCAACAATTCACATAGGAAATAAACTGCAGTCTCCTGTGTGAAAGTCTGGTGTTTTAGCGACCCATGTATCCACCCCAACTTCCTCCTAGTGCAGACTTTGTCCACGAACAGTGTGGATATATCCCAAGGCTCTTATAAGCACCATCATTCCCCTCACTTGCATCTCTTCCTTGTGTCTTAGTCTTAAGGTGCTTAAGATACGAGGGAAATGTGAGGAGAGAGGACTCAGGGAAACACGTAATGAGCAACATGAGGTGTCCTTTCCTCAGATCCTCATTTGAAGTGTCTGATCACCAACAGATTTCTGATAAATGGCTGTGTCAGTTCACAAAAAAATTCCATGAAGGACTGTGTTGTGTATCCCTGGTTATAGCTCCTCCAGCACCGTTCTCACTCCTCAGAACCGACATAAAAGATTTGGAACATTACTACATCTGCAGTGGACTGGAACAACTTCCAGACTGACCAAAGACATAAGAACAACTTATAAGAGACATGAGATGTAGCCTATGTACTATGTCACCTGATGTCCTCCTTTGCTCCTATAAATTGCTACAGCTGCTATAATGTAGGTTTCTTAACTAACAGGCCTGTCTAATCCATAGATGGGGAATCTTGTGATGTTTACTCTTGGAATAGAGCTAGTCCAGCTAGTACAGATACTGAGAATCGAGAGTCACTCAAATCCAAATCAAAGGGCATTTCAATCAGGGAGCTGGGAAATTGTATTTGTAACCCTGTGAGAGTTCAGTAGGTGATGTTATGCAATGTTAACAGCTATGGCTGATGAAAGCCCTTGTAGCAGGTAATATGAACCAGCGAGATAGTATCTGTTATAGACACACATTATATTGCATCCCCTGAATGATACCATCAAAACATAATGAAACTGGTAAGTCCCCTTCCCTTATTCTTAGCACTTTGTTGTCTCCAGAGCGGGGATGTAAGCTCAAGTCCTATCTCAATGAACATTAGAGTCCCAGTGGCCCTATGTCCTGGTCAGTGCAGGGAGCTCATCCATCGTGCCAGCCAGCACTTACACATTCACCATGGTTTTCTTTCCTTTTCATTCTTATGTTTATATTATCTTTATCTCTTGCCTCTACCTTCAGCATTCTTTAGCCCAACAGCTCAGCCAGGAGACTCCTTGGTTTCCACTGTAGGTGTCTGTTGGTGTCAGGGTTCAGATTCAGAGCACATCCCAGGAGTATCCCCGCCACAAAATATTACAGTTGTGCTAAATAAAGAAGAAAAACAAAGACAAATGTAGCACCTCTTCTAAGCATGCTTGAGGGCTAAGTGGAAAATAAGGAACAAGTGAGAAATAGCAGTATAATTAGAAGAAATGGAGAGGCACTGCAGCGGTCTTCAATTAGTTTGGCACCACACTAGAAGAAATACATGAAATATTGAGTGTTTCTTAAAGAGATTACTTTCTAATGTATGCAGGCAGAATGAGGAGTGACTGTTTTCCTAAAAACGTCACCTCCAACTTATATTATCTGTGAGTCAGGAGGGAGGAAAGCCAAGGGTTAGTCTTACAGTATATGGAACCAATGCCTTTATCGCCTTGTAAGTTACACCAGCTTGAATATGATACAAGAGGGAAGAGCTATTTACAAGGAGTACTGGGAAATTTGGGGGCTTTGAAGATCACAGGTAGGTGTAGAATTAAAATAGTGCATGTAAAATAGCGTAAAAAATACTCTGGACATGCAAAGAGGAGATGATTTGGAATCAGACAAGGAGTTCTGTTTCCCCAGTAAGTAACTATTCTAAACTGACTAATGTTTTTAGAGCACAAATCTGCAGGAAAGTTTTGTGGCTGTGCTGAGAGTCTGACAATTTGCTGCCAAGGATCACACTGAGATACTTTGTGGTCTGGGCAGGATTCACTATGTTATTGTCACCAGTGACACACTTAAAGCAGTGGGCAGACATCCAGCTAGTCAAACAGAGATGCAGCCCTCCACGGAAAAAGAGGGAAAAGTAAACTTTAGTTTGAGGACAAGAGAGATTGTGGAATGTGTGACAGGGCAAAAGACATCTACTGTAGCAGAGGGAGAGGTGAGAAAGTACTGGAAGAAACCCTGTGGAGGGACAAGAGGATGTGAACAAAAGACAGAGATGTGCTCCACAAATATAATTTGAGGGGTCAAACCATCAGAGTAGAGACCCACACTTTCAGATGTCAGCTGGGGCAGCTAGAAACATCTACTGTTTCACCATTTAAAAGGTGGACTAAGTTCTAAAAGGGCCAGAAGGGAAGCGGCTCTCACAGCAGAGAGTACCTGCCTTGCTGTCTGAGGACAGGCTGCCTACAAGGCAGAGTCTTTAAAGTGCAACAGTTTTAGTTTTGAAAGATTAGACAACTGATCGGTTGATCTGAAGCTGCAAATTCAGGCTTTTTACAAAGAAGAAAAAGACAAACACCCACCCACACACAGTCACTAAGAACAGATGCTACATCTGCAGCACAGCCTTAAAGCTGCACTTGGCAACTTTGCACATTAGCAGCACAAAATGGCATAAACATAAAATGGCAGCAGGTGGCGACTGGCATTCTGGCTTTGAATATGCTGCAACCATGCAATTACATAACATAAGGAAACATGAGGCCATTACACAGCACACAACATGCTCACGGTTAGCTAGTATTGACAAAGTGGTTAAACATTTCAATTTAACATATTCTGTGGTTATTGATGTCATTATTTTTATACTGATGTTACACTTTTTGATTCAGGCATATGAATGCAAGGGTGGGTTTTGCCTTAAAATAATGTGAATGACAAGAAAAGAACAGAAAACTACTTGGCCAGGTATTTGTAATACTCTTTTGAGACAGTTCAACAAGTACATTAAAGATTTTAGGCCTAGATCCCAAATTAATTGAAGGGTGTTTTATTAAGCTGACTTCCATTAAACAACCATGAAATGTTTCTGTTTGTTTCCACTAAAAGACTAAAGAATTGTGATCAGCTGACAAACACAAATGTGTGTTATATTGTCACAAATACAGATACAGTCTTTAGCATACAGTGTGCTTTGAGTTGTCATATCACGTTCAACACAGCATGTTCCCTGAATAATGACTACAAATGAAATACATTAACCGCAGCCAAAGGGAACTTTAGTCATCCCCATCATTTCCTTCTGCGTCATCTGCTACTTATATTAGATTATAGCTGACACACCATTTAGATTCAAAGGCTGCATTAGAACATATTCTTTCACATCAGTTAATAGTATTTGTTTGTCTTACTTAGATTTTTGTATTGCAGTGATAAACCATCTCACTTGATTATATTAGGAGATTGTTATCATATTATGTCAATAGCTGAACTGCAAAGCAGTCAAGTCCTCAAGCCTAAAACACAATATACATTACTTGTACAAAAACAACTTGGTTTACAAACAAAAACTACTAGGTTCAAGTTTGAAAAAGATTGTGGTTTAGGTTAAGATACCTTTATTGTCAAGGTTACATGGTTTTTTCCAGATCACTGACAGCGTAGAGTGATAACTACCTGGAAATATTTACAGTTCCACTACAGAGGAAATAATTGCAGCACTATCAAATGATGCTGTGTGAGGATCTCCCAAACCTTATGTTTTTGTCAACACTGAAAAATCATTTCCCCAAGCACCCCATTATAAAGCCATAACATGGCATTATACAGTATACTGGCAATGGCATGCTGATTCAGTGGTTAGTCCGCTCCAAGCTCAGCAAGGAGCCATCAAAGCTGCACAATAAAGCCCCTATCACATCCCCCCTAATTACCTTTGGCTGGAGTGGAATGCAAACTGATTATGCAGTCACCATGTTTAAAATGCTCTGGAAAGGAGAAGGCCATGGAATGAGCAAGCACTTTTGTTTTCCATAAAAAAAGAATAGAGGCCATGGCTGGTGATTATGTACAGTGTGTGGCCTGATTTTATGGATGCTTATTATGAAACTTAAGTTCAAAGAAAGTTAAACTGGAAGTATAGAAGTGCCACAGTAGTGAATCCTAAAACCCAAAACTGAGTTTCACTTCCGGTTCCCTCAGCCTGAAGTCAGCGGGTTTTCTGAATAGGTTTTTGGTTAGACACCTGAAATAAGGTCTGTGGTTAACACAGGGCTAATGCATTTTCACATTTTGTTCCACAACATAAAATACACCAGTAAATATTTCATTTACTGTACACCGGTACACCGGGGGAAACCGCACTGCTGCTTTGGGGAAGGTAAGAGATGGCAGTGTGTGTGTTCATTAATAACTCATGGTGTGGAGATGAACGGACTGTTTATAAGCACTGTTCGCCAGACGTACAGTTTTTATTGCTGAAATGCCGGCCCTACTATCGAGCCAGAGAGCATAGTGCTGTGTTTCTGGCTGCTGTGTATGTTAGCCCAAGAGCTAATCCCTCTGCGGCTCTCAGTAAACTCTATGATGTCATCAACACGCAACGCATCCCGATGCTGTTTTTATCGCTGCAGGCGACTTTAACCAGTGCCATTTACGGACTGTACTCCCCAAATATTACCAACATGTGAACATTCCCACCTGGGACAAGAACACACTGGATCATGTTTACAGTAACATACAGTACTGCTGCATACAGGGCCGCACCCTGCCCCCACCTTGGATGCTCTGACCACATTTCTTTGTTCCTGTATCCAGCTTACAGACAAAGACTGAAACAAACAAACCCTGTCACCAAACAAATTAAACTCTGGACCCCAGAGACTGAAGGCACCCTGCAGGACTGTTTC
>NW_018127896.1:4687409-4713808 GCF_001952655.1 Monopterus albus | reverse complement strand
GGCAAGGACAATAAGCTCAGCCGCAACACGGACAAGATGAAGGAGATGATAGTGGACATGAGGAAGGAGAGGAGAACTCATCGGCCGCTGTTCATCCAGGGGCTCGAAGTGGAGAGGGTGAGCAGCTTGAAATACCTGGGTGTCCACATCAGTGAGGACCTCACTTGGACACTTAACACCACACAGCTGGTCAAGAAGGCCCAACGAAGGCTGTACTTCCTGAGGAGGCTGAGGAGGTTTTAATTTATTTAAATTATTGTTTCAGTTTAATTCATTTAGATTTGTATTAATGTTACAACATAAACATGATCCTGCGTATGAGCCACAGTGTCATTCAATCAGCCCTGGCAGTATCCCCCTTCCTGCACTAGTGCCTTGTCATATACTGTATAAGCTCACATACTTGCAAACTACTCTATTCAATCTATTCTAACAAACTATTCTAACAGACACAGTCATGACCAGTAGCTAGATCAGGATGAGAAGAAAGGATTTTGTAGAAGAGGTAATCTTACTAAATCAGATTATAAATTCAAAGCTGTGGTGATAACATTGAAGTCATAAGACTGTGGTTTAGTTCGTTTATAGCTTTTTACTTCTGGCAATTGTATTTAGGCTTCAAAAATCATAAAAGTAGGCCCAAATGTGAAAATTATCTTGTTAAACATGTATCATTTATTATTGTTTGTCACAGACTTTATTTTCTGCAATAATCCAACAATTGCAGGAGGAACCAGAGTGATGCTAACTTCTGGGTTGGCCTATGAAAATGCATCATCCATACAACACTCTGCTGTATCATAATTCTATCCCATATGTCCATTTATACATTTTCACTTCCCTAAGCTTTTGATAGAGCAGCACCAGAATCTCGGGTGTAAGTGTCTGAATTTCCAAATTTTCTGACCCTCTCATGTATGTAGCTGGGGAGAACACCTTTAACTAATAACAATAATAAATATATCACTGAATATATACATTTATGACAATTTCACCAAAAACTTAAACATTCTGAGCTTCATAAACACAGATGTTAAGGCAGACGTGTTGCACTGAATTGCATACAATTGTACAGGTGCGACTTTTAATTTGGCCGGGCAGTGTAGTTTAGTTCTTGTACCAATTACATTGCAGTGTTGTTTTTAGAAGTGTCAGATGAAGTCTCCTCCTCTTGTATGAGAAGGGAAGACATGCTGTCGAATAAAGCCATCTTAATTGATCTCTTTGCTGTTCAGTCTTTGATCTCACTTTTTTTTTCTTACAGTGACCTGTGGATATTTGTCAGGCTCCCAGGCTGCTCACGGCGCTCTGAGGATGACTATAGAAATATCTGAAACCATGTCACCAAAGCTCGAAAGGTTCATCTTCACAGAGAGAGAGTGTGCAGTGTAGCTGAGGATATAGCCTTTGGAGTTTACTGCCCTGCTATTTGTCATACTAAGCCTTTGCTTTAGACAAGGCAGTTGGATACGTTGATCCACTTAAACTAACTGTCAACATAAATGTAGCAATAGGGAAAAAAATTAATTGGAATAAAGCTCCCACCCTTCTGTACCTACCAGGACATCACATAACAGACGTGCTCTTGAATAGAAAGGTTGAAACTGCGTTGACCACGTGGGTTAAGACAGTTCACAGGAAAGAGTTTGAGATCCATAACAAGCCCTTAAGGGCACGAAACCATACAGAATTTGACCTGAACCTCCACAGAATTCACTCCACTGTATGTAATTGGCAAAAACCCCATCTATTCCTGGCAGCACACCAACAGAGGGTGGTTAATTTCAAAACAACACAAATAGGAATAGGCCTATGGGGGCAGATTGCTTGAAGCAGACAAGAACTTATGGCCAGGGTTCCATATTTCCATTAAAGAAATACAGTCTGTGGCAATCATGGGCGGGAATGTTACAACGAGCCTTGACAGGTGGTGTTTTCATCCATCATTTTAAGAAGGCAATTAACTGAGCCAAAAACTATATAAAAAAATCTACAGCCTGTGCATTATGTTAACAATTTTCAAAGTAGTAAAAAGTCACTTTACTGCAAAAAAATTCAAAAGACTGCAAACAATAAAGGAACATGCAGCATATATCCTTTATTATTTCAAAAGGGGTGTCTACATACTGTTGCAGGAATCTGGATAGAACATTACTTATGTATATAACATGCATTTGATCATATATGTCCTCTGTGCTATCATTTCTGCATCTTTTAACCACATATACTGTAGAGTATCTGAATCCCTATAGGCCCATTATGAGCTTTCAACTTCCATGGTTGTATTCAGAATCTACGGTGAATTTTGTGTATCTGAGGTTTTGCTTCCTAAATTAAAAACAGTGTAATTGAATGTGCCAGGAAGTTAGAGTCTGACCATACCTTATTTGTTTCCATGCCCTCTGCATCTGATAATCATGGATGAAAACAACATTCAGAATGTACTCAGCTATTGTCAGACCTTTGACCATGCTTTCGTCCTTCACATTAAAGCACCGTATAGTGGATACCGCCGTTCGGACATGTAGAGTTTTTTGAGGCTTCTGTTCCTTCTGGCATTGTGTGCAAGACTCCTGAACTCACATGCCATCAAGAGGGTTAACTTTCAGCAGAAACTCCTCTCCATCTGCCAGGCGCTCTCCAGGTGGGCTGTTGTGGCATTTTGTTCAGTCACTGCCAAATAACTTTAGACAGGCAGAGGAAAAATGTGAGGACATGATTTACAGTATCACATTATGAATCCATTTTATAGCTGTTGCCTCATTTTGTATACCTGACCACTTGCACATTATAAACTATTTTTCCAATGCTATGTTTCAGTTTCCTCTTTTGCATGTAGTAATCCATCATTGTGAACATGTCTGTATTATTTTTGTTAAATTTGTGTTGCTAATGCATTTCTGAATTTCTCCAACAATCCACTGTACACTACAGTGTGTGACAACAGTTTGAAACTGAAAAAGTGTGACTGGCTACAGTGTTTTTGTTTGTTTGATACAGAAATGAACAGACCTTGCTACATGAACACCATGCATGATTTAGTAGTTATGGGGATTAAAGTTAGCTTTAAAAAATAGATGTTTGATATGTTTGTGTGGAAAAAATTTAAGGCCATTTGTTAAATTTTAACTGCATCTCATGGTTTTTACACATGTGCACACATACATGTAGTACGATCACATCACTTGGTATGAAGCAGGTGCCATTAAGAATACTATATGTAAGGCCATATAGGTATTGCACATAGTTTTTCAAATGACTACAGACTGAAAAGAATGAAAAACTGGTAATAAAATGCTCAGTAATGTGGAGAAAGTGTCTCCCAGAAAATATTTATGTATGCAAACCATTGGGTCCAGTGAGAACAGAGCTCAGTAATGAACTGAAAAATCTCAGCTTAGTCAACTTTTAACAACTACACAGTCAAACAAAGTGCAGGGGAGCTCGCCTTGCTATGAAGATAGTGTTGTTTATGGCTTGGGAAAAGAACTACTCACACATACAGTATACACACATCTGACTGGGGCTTGCTACGGTTCAGAACACTCTAGCTTCAAAACCCAAAATGTGCATTCTGTTTGTTCTCACTGTTTTTATCTTTACCGTCATGACAAAGGTTTAATTACAAGTGCTTTTTTGAATAAATCTAACTTGACTGGATTTGATGCCACTCAGCAGCTTCACTCCAGCTGTTGATTCTCACTCCAAGCATGCTGGGAGAAAGCAGAGTGCTTTCTTCTCCCAGCTAGTCTGCTGATAGTCCAAGGTCACAAGCGTCTTTACTTTATACTTATGCTGATTTGTTGATTTGAAGCGATGTTTCACTTCAAAAGCCAACAGCCTGGATATGCTGCAGTAGCACGCTTACTCAAACGGAATCATTTACATGGGCGTCTTCATCTATCCCCTGGGGTTTCATCACCAAACTCCATATTTATGGATGACGCTACCCTTGTTGATTAAAGCTTTAGTCCTGACATCAAACTCAGTAAATCAAGACTTATGTCAACAGTTGTTCACATTTATTTATCACATTTGAGGGCTTTTGGGGAGCACAGCAGAAAAGAAAAAGAATAAGAGATCAGAAAGCTTGGTGTTGATTGTCAGGGGTGAGAAACAAAAGGACCAAAACTGCGTTGACAGCCTTTCTTTTAGGGAGGGAAGGTAAAAGAGGATGCTGTCAAGATTTCACCAGACCTAAAGTGAGAAACTGATGTGTGTCTTATTATTCTGCAGCAGTAACAGTAATGTATTGGTTAAGGAAAAAATGCTAACTGGAATATTTGCCTATTTGTGATATTTGCCTGAAGTGAGTTTGAATAAATTCTAAGCATGCATATAGGCAGGGTGATTTTATTCAGCAAGGGTAAGCAATAAAATAGACCGTACAGGTTGAGGAGGTCTCAAATTGTTTGCAGCAACCTCATAAAAGATGGGAAATTCTGTCGGCTTTTCAGCTGATGTGCAGAGCCGAGGTGAAGGATATGGTTTGGTCGGAGCCACTACACACAGACACACAATTGCCTTTATCATGCTAGTGAGCTTTCCTATAATGATGCCTTGTGCATTACCATATGTAAAACCAAGGTTATGTTAACAAAACGTGCCTGAAATTCACTGGCTCATTTTCAAGACACTATACAATCTGGCTCATAACCTCATATTTGCATATTTACTATAGCAGGAACAAACAACCTACATTTGGTCTTTAAAAAAATAATTTTAGCTGATTCTGTTTCTGTTTGAACAGCTGTAATTAACATTGATTTGAATTAATGCAGATACATGTCCTCTTCGTTGGAACAAGTTATCATATTGATTATTTTAGTCACAGCAAATAAATCATGATAGTTTATCTGTAAAAAAAAAAGAACAACAGAAAGCTACTTGTTGACTTCTATTCGATTTTTTCTGGCTGTTGCCTTCCAATTCAAGCAGACAGCAGGGCCAGATAAAGTCATCTATTATGATAGAATCAGCCCCATGGAAACATAAAAAACACAACACATAAAATCACATTGGCAAAAAAAATCCCAAAGAGAGCAGCAGGCAGTAGCAATAAGTTCAACTGAAAGTGTTCAATGGACTATTGAATAGTGTTATTAGGTGTGGATTGCACTATTTGAAGTGCTTCAAAGCCTGACAACTGGCTTCTAGGGTCACATGATAAGTATGCCAGAGCTCTGAAGTGTTTGGAAAAGAAGACGAGAGGTGCTATTTAGATATTATGTACTACAGTATGATTTTACTGTGAGGAAGCCTACTGTATTCATGCTTCTGTTGTTTGAGCCTTTTCACAGCAGGAGAGGAAAAAACACACCGTCGGTGTAGTTGTTATGTTACTGTTCTGGTCACGTTATCTTGTCTCATCTTATTTTCTCCTTTTCCCATGTTTTATGTTTGTAGCACATTCCTCCTCCATTTGTTCTCTCTGCCTGGATGAAGGGAAACAAAAACAAACTGCATGACATCATGATTAAACTCAGTCACATAGCGTCTGAGGGGGAATGCAGTCAAGTTCAGACCGACTGTGATTAAAAATGACAAAAGACGGACGGATGATAAACAAGCTCCCCGGAGTTAAACTGCGGACGTCAGATTCGGTGATGTCCTTAGTGTTTTCCATTTGGCTTAATCAAATGTCAGAAGCAAAGCTCAGGGATTTGTTGAACATGGCCTCGGACTTCTGACCTCCAACAGTGAAGGACTCTAAGATATAATCCACTTGAGTCAAGGGTTTAAGAAATACTTGACTAAACTGATATGTTGTGTTTCCGTTACATTTCTGCACTGAAAAGGCAGCATACAGACAATCCATTGTTTTAACAGTCATTTTCTTCACATATACTTTTTAAAGTAAAATATGGATTACGAGGCATGCAAATCACCAGCCAAAAGATTATTAACAAAACCCTTTTTCCCCTTTTAAAGAATGCCTTCTTTAAAAAGACATGAAACAAACACCCCAGACACATTTGCAAGCTTTGTGATAATGGTTCCTAGCAATGATCTTTAGATTGCCTGTGAAAACTAGTTCATTGCACTTCAAACAAAATATATGCAGGGTGTGTGTGAAAATAATTTGTGAGAGATGGAGGGACAAAAATGTGTGAGAGTGGTGTATGATTTCTTTTTTCTGAAGAGAGTGTAGCTAGTATTGGTTTTTGGTATGAACAATTAAGAATCTTTAATATTTTCCTTTTGCTTGATTTATATTCCATTTCATTCTTACCTTGCCAGATTTATTGTAAAAAATTATTACAATTAACAGACTTGAGATGCATTTGGCCAGAAGATAATAAAACTGTTTCTACAGCACAACTATTTTTTACCCCATCATAATCAACTTGTAGTTAACAGAAGCAGGTTGCTAGAATATTTAGCTTTTTTTCATAAACACATTATTGTGAAATATGGGGGGAGGCTCATGCACTCATCCCTCATCAAGATGAGTGTCCAAAGAAAATACTAACATAAGGAGATAGGAGTGTTCAATTTAATAAAGAAGAAAACCATTTTTTATAACGTAAACAAAAATCTGCAACACACACTAAGTCATTTTCCTCCACTCCCTTACTACAGGACAAGTCCTTTCAAACCTTCCTTTAGCAAGCCAATACTGCATCACTAAACCACTCAATATCGCCACAGAAAAACAAGCAGACAATGCATTTTGTTTAGCCAACAGCTGTTTGGTATCCATCCACATGCCGTACATTACATTAACTGATTTCCACATTGTTTGCTATTAAACTTTTAAAATGTCAGCAGCAATGTTTCAGGATTTGGTGAACGCGCCCTTTGTCTGAGGACCTCTAACCACAGAATAGCTTTATAGCATAATCCACTGCAGTCTTGTTTACTATACAAAGCAAGCACCCTCCTCCGAGGGCTTTAGCCAATGATAAGGATAGAATGGAAGCAATGTCTGTGAATATGGCTCTTCACTTGTCACCATAACAGCCTCTCCAGAGAATTGCACAGTTGCAAAGTATGTAATTAAAGTAATTGGCGGCAAAAGGCGGAGTAAATGTTTGACAATACTGTATACATACATTATTTTATCAGCTCGTGCCTACAAGTGAGATTCTGAAGCAGGCATATATAAATGCTACAAAGAGCAAGGAAAACAAGGAAAAGGTCAGGAGCCTTTCAAGCACTCATGTATTTGAATGCACCATTTTTAGGTAAATCACCAGGTGTAGATAAATAATGATTCTACTGAATGAGGTCAATGTGAAACTTTCAAACACAGTTGTTGAGACAGAAAGAAATTAAGATTAGCTTCTGTAATTTATTTCTATTCAACTGTATTGTCTGCTAATGTTACTGGATGCTGTTTCTAAAACATTCTCTTTTCTGTCTTCATAAAGACCTCAGAAAAAAAATATTTATAGGATCTCATTAATTTTTTTTCTTCAACAAGGCCAGTGGCAAATTTCATTCTCTTTTCACAGACAGCTCTCTCCACAAGGTTTGGATGCTTCCCTACAGCCCCTGTACATGTAGGCTTGTTGCTGAGACAACAGTAAGCCTACATACTGCTGCCTGGATGAGGACACTTGATCTGAGCAACCTAGTCTGTCTTAGTATCCACTCAGCTGTAGAATTATTTTTCCTATGTAACAATGTGCATTGTTTTGTTTTATAAAAAAAAAAAAAAAAATCCATCAGGATAAGTTAATGTTAACATGGGCCCCATAAGAAACATCTATAATTTGCAGTATATCACAAACAACAGGCAAGAAGCTGACACACACAATAGCTACAAGTTCTTTTTATTCTTTACTCTGTCATTGAACACTGAGTTGAAGCACCTTGATGGAGTACAGCTCTTGTGTTCACTTGTGGTCGACTCCATTACTTCTCCATATATAGATGGCAGTGGGGAGAGGATCCCCAGTAAATTTGATCAGCGAGATTACAACCCCCTGTACTAGATCATTTAAACCTCATCTCTGTTGCCTGCAAGGACACAATACATTACTCCCTCTGTGCAGCACATCCATCAGTCCTCTTTGCCTTGCCACTGCAGGCCTCCTAAGATCTGATGAACATAGAGGGCAGACTGTGTTGACCAAACAGGGGTCCCAATCTGGTGGAGTCAAGAAAATGTGAGGCATGGTCGGCAGCATTCAAATGATGTGTTTGAAGGCCAAGATCTGCAATCCCCTGGACATAGGAACATAGCTTAACCCCTCCACTTATGACCATGCTTGCATTGCACATTATCTAGCTGACATTGGTTAATTTCCCAAAATAAGACACTTAAGTTACAGTATATATGATGTATGAGTAAATAACTAGCTAATTTGTCTATAGTATTTTCTGATGCAACTGTCTGAAAATTATGTCAGTAATTTAATGCTAATTATCAATCATCACTGATTTTCTCTTGAGAGATTAACCACATTTAAACGAATTGTATTGTAGTTTATGTAAAAACCATTATATACAGCTTTAAACATCACAACATGCAAGGTCCAAACTGTCTCCGGGACAGATGCTTTGAATGGATGCAAATTCATCACGCAAGAGATGGGGTGGACAGAGAGAGGTGGCCTTGATGGAAGCTATCTGTAATGATAGCAGGCCATACAAGTGTGTTAAAGCCCTGTGAGGGTGCTCTGCTGTCATGTGCACATGGCAGAAAGACCGAAAGACAATCTATTGCTGAAATTGGACACCAGCAAAAGGGAAATCAAGAGTGAATTAATGATGTAAAATCAATTACATTTGGTTTGCATGCGTTTAGCACATGCTTTTTGGATATTATGTTAACAGGCAAGGCAAGTGGGTCCAAATGGAACTAATTGTCTTTGTGGCGATAGATGTCACTTAAGTTGAGCCACTGACATTTTTTAAATATATATCTCAGCCCATTTGTTATATCCTGTTTAATACTGTACTTTAATCCAGCTGACTGTCTCCTAAAGCAGTGACATCTGAAGAGTAGGATTTATCCTTGCAGAAAATGAGTGTAGGATGCTTCATAAATAACTGTAAAGCTGCAAAGACTGTGGTCAAAACAATGAATTGAGCAGGCAAAGTCAGAGCTACAGTCCTGCTTTGACTGCACAGACGACTGGTGTGTATTTGAGGCTGTGTCTACAGACCTGGATGAACTCACTGACACTGTAACATCATACGTCAGCTCTTGTGAGGATGTGTGTGTGCCTACCAAGCCCTTCTGCACATGCAACATCAATAAGCCCTGGTTCACAGTAAAACTCAAGCAGCCAAAGAAGAGGCCTACAGAAGTGGGGACAGGATCCTGTGTATTTATATTTCTATAAGTATACAGTATGTATTTAATTTTAATTATTCTAATGCACATTCATTTTCCTTGTTTGTACTTTTTTTTCTTTTCTTTTCTTGTTCTCTCAGTCTTATTTTGTCTACTTGCTGCCTTATGGAAGAACATTGGACATACACATTGAGAGCCACTGTACTGGAGTCAAATTCTTTGTGTGTCCTATGCAAATGGCCAATAAAACAGATTCTGATTAAGTCCTGCTCTGAAGTAGTAGTTTTCTTTAGTCCTAATGTAGCTTTCAGGCAGATTCATAGGCATGATTCTGAGACACTTAACAAAGATGGGCCCTGAACCTTAGGGACATCATTAAGTGACTTGTTGTCTGGGTAAGTTCTCAAAGGAACTGTGTATGGAAGTACATCAATAGATGAAAGGTTTAGTGAAAGCCCTCTTTCTATTGACACACATGGGTGGGCTCATGGGTTGTTAAGTTAAATGGATCTATGGATCCACTAGGACTAAAAAATATCAAAAATAATGCAGTTTGTTAGTTGGGTGAAAAACAAAAACACCAAAAAGGCCCTTTAGACCACTCTCAAAAATCAAAAGGTCTTCTACACACTCAAATTTGACTTTGACATTTCTGACATTGCCTCACATTTATCATGACCTGCTACACTCTCATCTCATATGCATGTTGACTGCGTCTCAATCTTAATGCAGCAAAAATGTCCAGGGGATCTAAATAAGGATAGGTGGATTGAAAAACCACCCTCAATTATTCATTTATTTGCTCAGATGCGTGTCCAGATTTGTAACCACTTCATCAGTTTGGCCTCTCTGTGGAGACACCTGTGCTAACTATTTGCCTGAGTGTTAATGCCCTTCTCTTAAACCCAAGTTTTACATTTGTGTTGTGTTTAATTTAAAGGGAACAACCTCACTTTATATGGCAGCATTAAAAAAGAAGAATTTAGCCTTGCTCTCCTCTGTAGAAACAATTATCATTCTTTACTGTGACGTTTAAGAGCTGCTTGAGGGCCAAACTGAAACAGTGACGTCTCCCTTTTTTGGAACTGCGTGATCATTACATTGGTTCCCTGCTGAGAAGCTGGACCATCAGGCTGATTTGCCTGCTATAGTCGGCCTCGCTACACCAGCCTTTTCCTCCCTGAATCTCCAAACATTTCCTTTGTAGCTGTTTGAGTTAATGCTGTCATTAGACTATTGGATCCTGTAGCCAAATTATAATGTGATCTCCCGCATCATCTATTCTCCTCTTCCCTCTGAGCTGATGAATAGCTTAAGGTCAGACTATCAAATTAGTGGCTCCCATTACTCCCCAGACACTAATGGCATCTTTATGAAAGGAAAGATATGTAATTTTTTCAAAAGCCTTTTGGAGACCAAACAGTTTGTCTGTAGATGAGATGTGAGTGCAGCGCATGGTAAAGTGAACGAAGAGGGGGCACAGTGTATGCCTGTAAGAGCCAATCTCAGCTTCACTCTGCCTCCCCACACAGAAAAACACATACTGCACCACATTTTCAATGCATCCCAGTCTGCTTCTGTTCATCTGTTAATCTGTGTATGTGTCACTGCACCCTCAGTTATGCTACATCTCATTTCATAATGGATAAAATAAAAAGAAATGGCACACAGAATAACAAAGCAACCACAGACTGAGATCAGTTCAATAGTTTTGGTCATTCAACCCTCTCAGTTGAAGGGTGGCTACACTGGATAAGCAATATTTTAATCCTGAATGTCACTGTGTAATAATAATAATAACTGTATGGATTTGATTATTCACAAACAATAAGGAATATATGGAAATGAGTAAAAACAAAGCAAAACAAAAGAGAGATTCCTACAATGAAACTATATCATTGAATGCATGATCGGGGACCACCTGCAATACCTCCACAGGCCACCAGTGGACCAAGGACCACTGGTTGAAAACCCCTGTTTTAAATGATGTTCAGTTTATTAGAGAGTCATGACTCATGGTCAAAGGAAGCACACCAAACATTTAGAATATTATAGAAAACAACTTCTTATTCCTCCATTCCTCAAAAGTTTCCCCTCCTCATATAATTTTATTGCTTTGACTGTGTCTTTGAATATGTGTGCTTGTGATACAGTCTGACAAATACAACACTTATCCTGGATCCTTAGAGCAGGACAGGTTCCTACAAACCATCTGGAGTTTAAAATCCAAAGTGTGCCTTGGTGATTTAATTAAGGGGAATGAGGAGGAAGGTCAGCCCTGAGATGGCAAACTCCTAAGTCACTACTCCTATTACCCCTTGGTCTCCAGTCCCCAAGACAAAGTACAGGTTCGAGTCATCATCTCTCTTTGCATGACATCACTGGGCTGTGTGACCTAAGATTAGGTTACACACTATCTATTCCTGTATCCTGTAGTCTGGTTATATTTTAATATGCTCTTCAAATTTAATGAATATTACCCCACTACCCTTACAACCTTTTTTAAAGACCTTCAGGATTTCTGATGATCCCAAAAGGATCTTGTTACCTTTATAAGTGAAAAGGCCGGGGGCCTGTGTTGGACTGGCATCCCTAACTATCTCAATCTTCAGAGGGACTCATTTACCACACACTGATTTAGTACTGAAGGTCCAAAAGGCAACAGATGTGACATATGCCTACAAAAAAGAACTCATAATAATTGGCTTCAAAACAGAATAAGAGAGATAGTTCTTTGGTCTGAAACCTCAGAAGTGCAGAAAGCGGTGTCTGTTCCAACTTGATAGATTTCTTCTCAATTCTTAAAGGATTTGTAGCTTCTATAGCCACAAAGTCTGCTAATACTCATTATAGAGACAACAGACGAGCAGACAGATATCTGCCACAGGAACTTTATGAGTGCTAGCTTTGTTGTGTGTATGTGTGTGTGTGTGTGTGTGTGTGTGTGTGTGTGTTATGTGAGTACAAGTTGGTTTCTGTATGCAGTGTGAAGGCAGGCTGGTAATGTAGCTCCAATTACATGGCTTGCCTAAAGGGAAGAGCAGTGAGGCTGATTCAAGCATTTGCTACTTTCTGATGCAGTTGCTGACCTCACACTGTCTCCCTGTCTGGGCAATTATTTATCAATAAAAATATTTATTTATTTATCATAAAAATTCTCTCTCTCTCTCTCCATATATATATATATATATATTTAAGGACAACTCCACCATAAAAAATGTGAAAATGTATGTACAATATGATGGGGATGAGGGAAAGGTTACATAACTAACCTGAAAAGTACTAACTTTGTACCTGAGGAAACACCACCACAAAAAATGTGAAAATGTATGTACAATATGATGGGGATGAGGGAAAGGTTACATAACTAACCTGAAAAGTACTAACTTTGTACCTGAGGAAACAGAAACAAACAAACAAGAATTCTAAGCATTGATTTCAGGCCATTACCATCAGAAAATCAATAGAAAGTAAAGCTGAAGTATAATTTTACCTTCACCTCTTCACTGGTTGCTTGCCAATATTAAATATGTTTTTAAAAAGTGAGACTGATCCAGTAACAATCGGTGCAACAAGAAACGTTTTGAAAAAAAAAAAAAGACAAAAAAAAGCTTGAAATAAAAAACATCTTCCACAACATAGAAAGGCAGTGCTCCTATTAAATCTTAATCTTCAGTTAAATCATATATTTCCTGAAAGCTTTTAGGTGATTCAGTAGCAGTGAAAAAACATTTCAAGTCTCACTTTGTTACTGAACTGGACTGAGATAATGATCACTAAACCTGGCAAATTTGTCAGTCTTCCTCTCTGTGTGTCACTTTAAAGTCAAGGGAGGTATTTCCTCTAAAATTCACTCAAGAGACATTCGGTCCTAGGATGTTAGTGAAGCCACCATACTACTGAAGAAAGCTGAAATTCTTTAGCTGAGATGTGTGAGACGTCGTGTGATATCCCAGAGAAATAATCTTCAAATTGGTCACAGTGTACCCTCGTATTAAACTGTTCCAGTGGTTTAAATCATTCATATTTAAGTCTATATTAAGTGTTCTATCTTTCCGCATTCCCAAATCATTATTCAAATATTACATTATTACATTTATAATCCAAATTCGTTTGGACTCACTGTAAGCGAACATTTCTTTTTTTTTTTTTTTTTTTTTTTTTTAACATTTCTGAATCTGATTCTCCAAGCTGGATGAAACAGCACAATGGATGTCTGACCTTATTTCCATTCAGAATACATTATGCAATCAAACTGAGGTCTGCGGACAATGTTGATAAAGGAAACTACGTTCCAGCACAGGTCTCCCTGCTTGTGCAAGCAAAAATTAGTCAGCTAAATGGGAAAAATAGGAGCGCCAAAGAAGACATTCGGGCTTTTCAGATCTCAAGTCTGAATGGTTTTTCTTTAGTGCTGTGTTTTGTGCTGAATGCATTGCGACTCTGAGTCACAAAATAAACCAGGCTTGTATTTCAGTGGTTATGAGTGTAGATTATTAATGGGATAGAGACAAGCACTGAGGGGGATGGAATTTTATTACGGTGGCTGCAGGGTACATGTTATTAATTTAAATATTAAATATGTGAACGTAAACATTTAAATGTAATCTGTCAGCGAGTCATCTATAAGAGATGAACAGAAGAGGCAGATAAGACAGGTGTGTAATTCAATTATGTATATCTGGATGGCGTCATTTTAATTTGAACATAAATTTGATGTCTGAATACCAGCCTGTGTTTGAATAAATAACTCAGACTGCCTCTCTGGATTCTGCATGACAGTACTTTAAATCTAAAAACAGTAATGTTGCTTGTAAAGTAGTACCAGCATGGGAAGATGTCACTTTTTGCAGTTTGTGCGATGCAGCTGTTACTTCAAACCATGCTAATCACTGATCTGAATAATAATACCAAGTAATTATCTTGGCATTCTCCTACACTATACCTTCATTTTGCATATATCCTCATCCCACAAAGGCCTTGTACTGTGAACAAATTATTGCACTTCCTGTGTGAGGGAGTGGAAAAAAGTGGGCTAGAGACAAAGTTGTATTTCGCTGAGATGACAGTGCTTGACATGTGAAAACAAAATCTGCCAGTAACCAATCACATACAAGCAATTTAGAAAACACCATTTGAACAAGCAGGACACAAACCTGCAGCAATACGACACTCTGTGGTCAACGTGCACAGTCCCCAGTTCACTGACTGATCCCACATGGTGCTCGGTATGCTGATTGTAGTGACCTGTTGTGAATGGGGACAAAGTTGAGTCAGATTAGTTTTATACATAAACCTGAGTTGAATTTGTGTGAAGGCTGAGACAAAGCAGCTCCTCTTGCAGCAGTATCTGTCCAGCAGAGAGGCTGCTGTTCTCAGAGGAGAGAAGGCGCCACAGACAGTAGGCAGTTTAATGTAAGAGCGTGCACCCTTTTTAAAGAAATTTTTAAATTGCTGACTGTGACATTATTTGCTTCCAAAATTTGCCATTCCGGGTGGTGGAACTGTCTATAAACTCAATACACATTTATGGTAATTGCATTTGTTTTATAATAAAAACATCACATTATTATTAACTACCTGCATCAGAACTCAGCTGTCCCTGGTAGGCTAGTGGTTAAGGCTCTCGCCGCTGCGGCCAGAGTTTGAATCAGGGTTGCGTCAGGAAGGGCATCCGGCATAAAAAACGCTTGCCAAATGTCAACATGCGAGTCGTCAGTGTGACGATTCATTGTGGCAACCCTTAAACGGGAAAAGCCAAAAGTGACTTTCTTACTTGCATCAGAACTCAGTATCAGCAAGCACATCAGTAGTATTGTATGCCTAATAAATACACATTTAATTGTGAAAAATTGTGGCACAATAACAACTTTGTTGTGTCCTGTGTTTGTGTATTCTGTATCAAACTCCAAGTCTATGCTAATGCTCCAAATTTCCATTTGTCCAATAGTTGTTGAGATATTTGAGTTTTAACTACAGTGGCAGACTGACTGTTCATGCCATGGCTTCAAACTCTTTGCTTAGAGACACCTCTTGGTTTTATAGATGCAATACAGCTTATTTTTAATGTACTTTCCTGCAATTCTCAAGACACAGAAGGCCCAGGTGGTCTGGCAACAAAAATCCATCAGCAGCTTTTCAGGTTGGAGGGAATAAGGTATCTCCATGACAACAACGAGCATTATGGAAAATATCATCAATCAAATGAAAGAACGTCACAACATTGCTACAGGAATTACAATTACGTTTTTCTTGCACAACTGTGCATTCATAGGATTTTATTACTTAGATTAGGTTTATGATCTGTCAGTTTATAAAAAAAAAGCTGGTAGGTAAATGCTAAGAATGGTCATTTAGTTTTACTGTCAGTGTAATTGTATGAACGTTCTCCCTCACAAAGAAGCTGAATAAAGCCAATTGTACTTCAACTCCTATTCCTTCTCCTTCTGAGACACTTATTTGTCATCTCACCCATGAGTGGATGACAATGGTTAGCTTATAGCTCAACAGCATGCAGCACCTTGAAATAGTGGTAAAATAAATAACCTTGTACATCTGTTGGCTTTGTATAAAGAGCAAAAGCCTGTCAACTGACTAAAGCACACTGACTTGGACATTAGTTTAACATCTTCTAAGCCTTGTTGGTGAAAGGAACTTGAGAAGAGAAGGTCAGATTCAAAGCTAAAGATCAATGTAGCATTGATTTTAGCCCACAGATGGCTTTCTCAAAAGTGCCTCAACTTATCTTTCACTCTTTCTCTTCCTCATATACAGTATGAAGATGAATATGGATACAAAACAGGAGAAAACGGGAGGGAATGACCTTTTTGATGATGAGAACACCTGCAAGCATCGTTTTGACTCCGACTGGTTCTGCAGTTCAAAAAGAATCACAAGTGATAGTACAATGTTTGTGGGACATCATTTTAAATTTGCATGAATAATCCCAAAGCAACAGTGAAAAAAAGGGTTAATGTTAGCAGATTAATGACAAAATGGATTTTGGGGCTGATGCTGTTAGCAACCATTAATGTGAGTTTGCAATGGCAGCTTTCTTTTCAGTCAGTTTCATCTCTCCAGTCATTTGCACAGACAGCACAATGTTTCTTTCAGCCTTGCTCAAGTTAAATTTATACAAGTTAGGGGTAATACAAACTTGATGTAATTATTTAAATAGTAAATGAAAATTCATACTATCCACCGAAGCATGTGGGCCAACTGTATTTTTGTGTGCTAATTGCTGCAAATGACTCCAAACTGCTTTTGTATCAGTTAGCATCACAACATTATTAAATCATAACTGTAATTATCATTAACCTGGTCTTCATTTCTCCAGGTTTTGCTGACAGATTCTTATCAGATTGTGTAATTGCTCCACAGCAGAAACCAGCAGACAGCAGGGTAAAAGGTGAGCAAGCAATGTTATGACAGGCCACTTATTCAGCTATTTAAAGACAGGTTTCTGCTGTTGTCAGTTAGAGTGAGAGTAATGAATGTGTTTTAATTGATTATGCGTTTGACTTTTTGAGCTTCCCTTTACACAGCTGGTGTGCAGCTTTCTCTGCAAACATGTGGTTCGAAGATGAAGTAGAAAAACCTGGAGGAACAATAGAAAATGATCCAGATAATCTATGTCACTAAACTCTTTTAGTGATTAAGTCATCTGCCGACGAGCAGCAAGTCATGTGAATGATTTACTTTTAACACCTAAGATTTGCAGGTCAGATGCTTTGTGCAAACAGAATAGGAATAAATCTACCTTCTATTTATTCCAATAAACATGTTGTGCATCAGCAAACCTTTCACATGCAAAGGATGGATGAAAGAGGATGCATGCAAGACTCAAGATACAGGTTTTTGGTCTTAGGTTTCTAGGTTTTATGTACCAGTGCACCCACCAGGCCTTGTCTCTATGATTTCTTTGGACATTTTGCAAATGACTTCCAATGAATGCTTCCTACAGTGTCTACAATATCATTACAATTATGTAAGATCATAGTTATGGCCAATAAAAATTAGTTAGTGAAGAAAGTGTGCAAGTGAAGCTGCAATGTTTCCTCTGAACCTAATGGCTAAGTAAATTGAATTGTATAAATATATTTGATAGGACACAGTGTTATGATAAAAATACTGCAAGGTCTAAAACCTATTTGACTGACTGACTGACTTCCCTCAGTCTCTGTAGGGCTACATCATGTTATTTCCAGTACCTCACATCCATCCCCAGGAGTCACCCATATTTCCATATTCAAGTGATTTGATGGCAGGAGAGGTAAAAGCTAAATTCAAAGCAAAATGTTTCAATTTTCAACAGGGGCATGCATGTGTGTCCTCCTTTACGGTTAACCAACACTGATATCGGACTTGTTGTTTGCACAGCTTGAGTGATGTGGCACCAAAGTGACCTACAAAACAGCCGTGGTGGGGCCATAAATCACATTGGGTCTGGAATTAATCACTGAGTAGAGGACATCTTCTGCCACCACTGTCCTCTCACAATCACTCTCCACAAAATGCTCGCTCCCTCCCTCTACCCATTCATCCTTCTTTCTTTTCCTCCATCAGCCACCAAAGCAACCACTGATTGGTCTCAAGACGAAGAAAGACGTCCTTTTCATTGCTTGTTTAAAATGCATGTAAAAGTTTATAGAGTTGTCTGTGAGCCAGCTGTCTGAAAAGCTTTTCAGCAAAGAGAACAGAAGACAATGAGGACTGTTTTTGACATTAAACTCAAGACCAGTTTTATTTCCAGATGCTGATTATAGGTACCAGGATTAGAGCAAGAAAGGGTGAGAAGGAGAGGGGTGTGCTTGATTTATTAGACAACAGACACCGTGGGGATCCAGTCAGTGTTACGGTGGATGCCAACACCAAACCGGCATGAGGCTTAAGGCATTTCATTTCAAGGGCAGCTGCTGTCAGTTCAAAGACAAGCAGACACAGTGGCCATTGTATTCACTGTAAAGCTTAATCTGCCCCTTGCTTTGGCACACTGCAGCAGTTCACTGGGAAATTACACAGCTTACAATAATTACAATTTTATTTCAGCAGTCAGTCATAACAACCTGACAATGAATATATATATATATATATATGTATATATACTGTATGTGTGTGTATATATGGAGAGAGAGAAAGGGAAAGAAATATAAAAATAGTTCAAAATGAAAAAAACTTCTGGTTCAGGGATTTTTGCTTTTGGGTCTATCTTTCTCCACAGTCATTTGTTCTCCAGGTGGCCTAATGGATTACAATCTCACACTATAGGAGACTAAAACGTTCAGTGTGTAAAAGTTGTCTGCATGTCAAGCCAAATTTGAGACTGCTGCTGCGATGCTGTGAAGCATCTTTCACCTCTCACCTCAGTGGGTTGAGGCAGATTTGATAGCTTATGATTATAGCTGACAGCTGTCCAACATATTTTTCAGAGGGCAGTCAAAGGCCTGTGCGTGAATAATGTCCAATTTTTTTTCAGAACTTATCACTTTATCGAATCACATGCATACTAATTCATAGAGTGCTTTGGCTAGGCAGACTGCCAAGAAAGAACAAGGCCACGAGGACGGGTCAGGAGCAGACTTCCCAACATCCCAAAAGATTTCTAGAGTATTCTTGATGTATCAAGACTTAGAATACACTCATCCAAGATCAGCTTTTGAATGGCAGCTCAAACAGAGCAACACAATACCGTAGTACACCCTACGTGACAGAAAAAAAAGAATCCCCAAAAACGACAAACATAGTGAACCTTGATGACAGTGTCTTGATTTTATAAGCTTTATATTCATTTTCCTTTCATTTGTTCCTGATTATGGTAGAGTACAGTATGTTAGGCTGTAGTGACTATTAAAAAATCATTTACACCTCGGTTTTAAAAAAACCGAGGTGTAATGTTTTCAAATAATATTTTTCATGAATTAGAAAATCTAAAATGTTTTTTTTTTCTACTTGTACTTGTTAAGTTTTCTTTTTTTTCTGTTGTTATTTTGTTAAAAAAGTTTGTGTTGGCTTTTTCAGTTTTTCCATTGACATGTCAGCCAGAAAAAACCCAGATTGTCACCCTACTCCCCCCCATGGGGATCAAATGTGTCATATTGACTATATCTTACTGATTTGCCCTGGTCAGTCAATACACCCTAAAAAAACAGTTATCCTGCTGTCACAGCAATTACTCAGAAACTGCAGCAAATGGCTTTGAGAAAATCAATACTTTCCAATTAAGAGACATTTTCTCCCAAGGGACAGCGATGTCCCATGGTATGTGCCATCATGTGTTATTTCTAATTGACTTATTAAATGGCTGGCTTGTTTGACTATTTCCCTCCTTTATTATCTCTCAGTTTTACACATTCAGTTTCTACCAGGCTAAAGCAGCAGGAAATCCAAATAAAGAGAGGTTTAGAGAAAACGTGTCAAAAGTGTACATTCCTGAGGTGATCATCCTCAGTTGTAATGGGAAGTGGCAGAAGTGACTCAGACCATAAAAGCCAATATGCAAACTTCAAGTAGGCAATAAATTTGAGGCACATGAAAACAACCTCTGATAGAGTGTGCAACAACCTGCCAAAAATCCCATCAACCACAATATCATCTCTGCACAACAGCAATGAGGACACAATGTTTTTCAAGGGCCTGGTTCAGATGGAGTTGACAGGGTTGGTATTTCATCCAGCCAGCTGCAGCAGTCACCCACCACCACCACCATTACCTCCACCAAGCAAATTGCTCACAGCTAGCTCCCATCCCTGAAGCCCACTAAACAGAGTCAATTATATTATTGGTTTAGCAGCTGTAATAGCCTCAGAAGGGCAACAGAAATCAGGCCTGCATTTACACAAGGTGGGCCAGAACGATCAGTAAATGATTCCAGCATAAGCCCACTGGCCACCTTCCTCCACCTTTGGTGCAGACTCATACAATATACAGAAAAATGCAGGTCATTGAATCAAGCTCCACTCTTGTTCAGTTAATGAATCAACTGCACTGTGCACAGTGTCTATTAATGTCAACCCTTGACATAAATATCTGATGCTATATGGTTTGTACTGCAAAAGGCATTTGTTCCTGCATTATTAATGTACAGGAGGGCTTTAAAAACAACATCTGTGAAGAAGAAGAATTAATAAATGCACTTTCACCAACTAACCTACTGAAGGACTTATCATACTAGTAAACTGCCCTTTTATTTTCAGAAGAACTAAATCAAAATTGAATTTTGAGTTACAGAAAAACCATTACATCAGAGGTAGATGGGGGACTTCCTTTTTGAAATCTGAATGTCTTCAGTGCAACATCTTTGTGAAACCAGTGACTGAGCTCATCACCACCTTCAAGGCTTCAGCTCCATAATTCAGAGATAGACACATGTCTGCAAGTTTTATTTTTTCTTTGTTCTTTTCATCAAGGATACGATATAATTAAAAAAAACAAGAAACAAAAAAACCCCACACTGCCTGTTCGGCACGCCTGAGGATGTTTGACAATTCATAAAAGCTACATCCATCATCAAGACAAACTATTGAACCTCAGTGCTAGGGGAAATCAGCAAAAACATTCATTTCTGTCAAGCAAAACCACTGTGGACAGCAGAAAGTACACTGTTTCTATTTGCCAATGATCAATTTTTGATGAGAGCAGAAAGATCATTTTTTTGGATGGATACAAATGAATCTCTTTAGAAGTCAGCAGTGCTGAGCATTGGAAAAACATTTATGCATGTATGCGATCAAAGTCAAGTACATAACCCTTAGTACCTGCTCATTTTCTATGCTAATTGTAGTATACTGCAAAATAGGAACATCTGAAATAATGGGCAAAGTACTTTTCCATTTTTAAGGATGTATTCAACCATTTTTGTTTTGTCTGAAGGGCAGCAACAGAGTGATAGGGAAGCAAAAGTCACTTTTAGGATCCAAATTAAAAACGAACACAGGGCCAGGCCCAGGTCTGCCAAGTGCTCGGATGCCCTTATAACTTCCTGGCTTTTAAGAAACACTCCAATAGGAGCAAATGAACTTTCAGTTAAACCATACTCATTTAAATTTATTATGATTTTTTTGCATTTTTGTGTTAAGGCCAGTCAGTTTTATGAAGCATGGTAAACTCTCTTCTCTGCGATTTATATCATGACCGGGTTCCTCCTCCATCAGCACCAAGGCTTTTAGTATCATAGTGGTTGTAACTGTCCTTTGACAACCGTAGTCCATTTGCATAAATGTCATCTTCCAGGGTTGGCACCACAGTGCACAGAAACAGCCCAGTGTCAACTAAGGCCCTTGTTACTTTAAAAAGACTAAAGGCTGTGTTTTTGTGCTGCAGCAGATCAAGCACAGGGGCCTCATGCTGGCAAAGTGGTAATTTCATTGAATACAAGTGGATTCCTTCCCACCTTTCCTGGTAATTTCACAGCATGCTGTGACATCACTCATGTCGAAATCAGTGTGGAGCACACTAGAATTGAGTAACAGCTTTAAATCAGGGGTGTAGTGTAATTTTTGTGCTAAAAATAAGCTTGAGCTTTCACTTTTTCAAACAAGTTCTTAGCATTAGAGCAGGTGTTCTGTGCTCAATACAGTACATGTGTTTAGAGTTTTGTCTGTTCTTTGTGGCTTATAAAGAGACCCGATGAAATCCCAGAAATGCTTGGTATATTAATTTTTTCCTCACTTTTGTATAAGTTCTTCCTCTCTCAGAATACAACATTACCAATAAACCTCACTCCTAACCCAAAATCGACCTAGCCTTAATTATTCATTTAAATGAGATCAAGCCAACAAAGGTAACTGTGATGGATCACAATGATGGCTGGATTCTTTAAATTAAAAAATAATAATAAATTTAGAAAAATTCTGTCTTTATTAAGAAACCAGTGTTCTAACCTTTGAACCCATCAAACCCCCATCCCACATCCTTAGCCAAGACATTCATATATAGGAAGGTTAATGCTAGCTCAAAGGTTCACACACCATAGCAGTGTTGTAAGGTTGTGTCTTATACAAAAATCTCTGTTGGCAAAAAGTACCCAGCCTTCTGAGATAACAGCAGTTGATCTAATTGGGTTTGATCAACGTCAGGCCTCCCAACATGTACTGATAATGTTTTTCACCTAATCCAATCCCACTCACAACTACGCTGTCGTTGCCCCCATGCTGGGCCAGAGCCTCTGGTCATAGGATGACCAAAAGAATTGGTCAGTCACACTCAGATGAGCTTGTGCCACCTTCTGTGTCTGCCTCTTTGCCTTGGTTCATGAAAAGAAAGACCTCGGTGTGCACTGCAGTGGTTTACATAAGAGCATCAAATGATAACTGTGAAAAGCTTTGTATTTACAAAGCAGAACAGACAGATTACATCCTGAGCAATCTTGTGAGCAAGGCTAAATTTCAGTCATGTTTAATATTAACTTACACTCCTGCCAGCAATCACTTCATCATTTCCTCCTAACTTTGATAGTAATAAACCAAAATGACACAGTAATCTGCAGTCACAGAGGAGAGCCTCCTTACCAATCTCAGCATCCCACAGAGAAACACCAAGCATTTCAATACTAATGCTTTAAAAGCAAATATCACCTCTAACACCAGTACGCCAGTGCTGTAATTTTATCAGTGAAATATAACACACAAGCAGTCATCTTTCACTGAGAAGAAAAAAGACTGAAAGTTCTGAATCCTATTTTACAGCCACCCATCATCTTGCACTAGCCCATACATCTGAGTTTATTTGTATGTGTAAACTTTAATACAATATGCAAATGTGCAAGTATTAAAATACAAAACTGTAAATGTCCACCAGTGCAGAAACAATATATAAATGTCAGCCTCTGCTATGTTCTGTATTGTTGGAGTCTGCCTTATATCCTAAAATGTTTTACTGCACTGACTCATTTATTTTTCTTGAAATACGATTAGACAATAAAAAATTATAGGTTTTTAGGATAAATCAAATGAATCACACATTAAATGTCTATTTCTTCTTCATCTCCAGCCCACATTCCAGCAATGAAAATGTTGAAAGTTCTGCAATATTACCAGCTTTGTATGTGATTGCTTATACAGAGGTGAAAAGTAACTAAGTACATTTACTCAAGTACTGTACTTAACTACAATTTTGAGGTATCGGTACTTGAGTATTTTCATTTTCTGCTACTTCATACTTCAACTTCACTACATTTTACAAAAAATGCACTTTTTTTCACTGCATTTATTTGACAGCTTTAGGTACTAGTTACCTTAGTTACAAAATACATACTGTATAATTATAAGACTTTATTGATACCTGGTGGGAAATTCACAAGTAGCATGTAAAGTACTTCAAAGTATAAGCATATAAAGTAATTAACAGTAACTCCCCCTTTTCCAGCTTTAACATTAATTGTGATGTACAAAATAATACACCAGTAATTATAGTCCAATAATATGATATACATTAATATGAACTGTACCATTCTGCATAAGGACTACCTTCAATTTTAGTACTTTAAATATATTTTATGCTAATATTTTGAACTTTTACTAAAGTAACAATTTGAATGCAGGACTTTTACTTGTAACAGAGTATGTCTAAACTGTGCTTATTTGCATTTGGTTACTTCCACCGAGCTTTGGCAGAAGGTCTGATGTGTCATCCCCTCTCTTCCTCATGGACAAGGGAGCGTGTAACATTTGCATGTGCTGTCAGTCGCTAGAGGCCTAAATACTGAGCGCTGCATGCCATCCACATTACAAGCTGAATTCAACTGTCCATTTTCATTTCAGCTGTCCACAGTCATAGAAAATGTCCGGAGAATAAACCGCATTGATTTCTTGCAGTCTTCTTGCTGTCTGTGTTTGCTGCAAATGTCACTTTTTATCATTTCAGACAACCATGTCCTCTCCTCAATTACTTTTCCTCCTTTTCTTTTGCATTAAATAAAACTGTTTTCATCTCAAATATCTGTTTTTTCCACTGTTACTTGTACTGACACTATTGTCACCCGAAGTAGGAATGACACAGCAGCATGACGGAAAGCAATATAAAGTAGTTAAGTGGGGAAAGATGACACTCAATTTGCACTTCAGTGTGTCCACTTTTGAACTTGGAGGTACAAAATGCATGGACGCACTTAAACTCACTCTTAAAAAGTATTTACTCAGGGCCATTTAGTGGCCCAGCATGCAGAGGTTTATCACATCTACCCATGTACTTATAGTATAAGAAATCTGATTTAAAAAATGGGTGAAACCTGTGCTGAAAAGTGCTGCTCAGCTATTTATGTGCTGAAACATTGCAGCTTGTTGAATGCTGGCCACAACCCTATCAGTGACACCTGATGGAAAACACAAGTTATGACATCACTGACTGACTTGCTGTGCTCTTCTTTGTATTCACTAAACAGCTGAACTACTGCCGAGAGATTACAATACTTTGAGTGCAGCTGAATATGACATGTCGAAGACAGTATATTTACACAGTGTCCAAACTCATAGTTGCATACATACACTTTTATCTACTGTATCTGTCTCCAACACAGTCAAGCACCTTGACTCAAACTTTTGCCCACAGAAGACCACTCTCTGCTCTGGCTGCCTGAACCTCAAAGAAGGCTCTCAGGTCCTACACTGTTCATTGACACAATGCTGTGGCATCCAAACCCAGCTCCATGAATTTATAGAGTGGTAGCTGAGTTATGCAAGAGGCCCCAGCTGAATGAGCAGGGGTACTGGAACCATCCAGAGCAATCGACTGTGTGCTATAAATTGATGTCAAGCTTTCTGAATTAGCAGACAGAGGCGAGGTACTGATATTCAGTTTAGAATCTTAAGTTGGAAAACTCATTGAGATTGTCACATGCTATTAGCAAATGGCTAGGTGAGTGGACTGGAACCAGTCTTGACAGGTAGTGCCTCGGCTGACACTGATTAACTTCGCAAACTGCTACGTACTTCCTGTTCATGTCAATGGGAATGGGCCTCACAATAGAACTCTTTTTGGCCCTCAGATTCACTAGTTAATTCTCTCACACTGTCAAACAGAGTCATTTTAATTCATGCAGCATAGAAGAAAAGCCCAACTACATTATTACTTGATCTTTGGAAATATACTTTTAGACGTCCTCTTTTTTAAACCTTCATGACAGATGGCCAACATACCACGCTGACTGAGTTACAGCTTAGCAGGAGATGTACACTTCCCACACTTTTGAAACAATAACATGGCCCAAGCAGGAGAATGGATGTCAGTATTCTACTCTACTCTGTCACTGCATGATTTTTAATATTTGGTAACGTATAAGAAGTTGCAAAATTGAATAAACAAAAACACCTACATATTTTTACTTTGCAAGCACTTGCATTTGAGAATCACACACTTCTAAATTCATCTATTTGCAGAAACTACCAGCATAAGCATAAGCTGAGCACTATCAAGGGGATCAGGAGCAAGTGTTCTGCATATTAGCCAGCTGCTCAGTACCAGTCTGAATGACTTCCATTATACAGCATGTCTCTTCCTCTGTGAAGGTAGGACATCCCTGTTCAATGAAGATTTATCTCCATGCCTTTTGGAAATTTAAGAATCTAATAGAAATTTATGGTTGAGCTCTTCTTAATATAAAAGGAAAAACATCTGTGGCAAATTTTGATTGAATAAGACTTTAAATTTGTTATACACATAAGCATAGGAATATAAAAAATGATCTGCTACTTGGAGTAATGTGGGATGTAAAGCTATTATAAGTGCTCACATAGTGCTCAGCCTCCCCGGGAAAGTCTATGCCAGGGTACTGGAGAGGAGAATTCGACCGATAGTCAAACCTCGGATTCAGGAGGAACAATGCGGTTTCCGTCCTGGCCGTGGAACACTGGACCAGCTCTATACCATCTTCAGGGTGGCGGAGGGTTCATGGGAGTTTGCCCAACCAGTCCACATGTGTTTCGTGGATCTGGAGAAGGCATTCGACCGTGTCCCTCGCAGCGCCCTGTGGGGGGTGCTCCGGGAGTACGGGGTCCGGGGCCCTTTGCTAAGGGCCGTCCAGTCCCTGTACGACCGGAGCAGGAGCTTGGTTCGCATCGCCGGCAGTAAGTCAGACTTGTTTCCAGTGCATGTTGGACTCCGGCAGGGCTGCCCTTTGTCACCGGTTCTGTTCATTATTTTTATGGACAGAATTTCTAGG
>NW_018127896.1:4685952-4686736 GCF_001952655.1 Monopterus albus | reverse complement strand
CTGCTCCTCCACATCGAGAGGAGCCAGCTGAGGTGGCTCGGGCATGTGTTTCAGATGCCTCCTGGGCGCCTTCCTAGGAAGGTGTTCCGGGCATGTCCCACCGGGAGGAGGCCCCGGGGAAGACCCAGGACACGCTGGAGGGACTATGTCTCTCGGCTGGCCTGGGAACGCCGCGGCATTCCCCCGGAGGAGCTGGAGGAAGTGTCTGGAGAGAGGGAAGTCTGGGCATCTTTGCTTAGACTGCTGACCCCGCGATCCGGTCCCGGATAAGCGGAGGAAAATGGATGGATGGATGGATGGATTTGTTATACACATAAGCATAGGAATATAAAAAATGATCTGCTACTTGGAGTAATGTGGGATGTAAAGCTATTATAAGTGCTCACATAGTCCTGGTCAGATAATACTGATTGCAATATACAGTTGGTACAGAAAGTATTCAGACCCCCTTAAATTTTTCACTCTTTGTTATATTGCAGCCATATGCTAAAATCATTTAAGTTCATTTTTTTTCCTCATTAATGTACACACAGCACCCCATATTGACAGAAAAACACAGAATTTTTGACATTTTTACAGATTTATTAAAGAAGAAAAACTGAAATATCACATGGTCATAAGTATTCAGACCCTTTGCTGTGACACTCATATATTTAACTTAGGTGCTGTCCATTTCTTCTGATCATCCCTGAGATGGTTCTACACCTTCATTTGAGTCCAGCTGTGTTTGATTATACTGATGGGACGTGATTAGGAAAGCCACACACCTGTCTATATAAGACCC
>NW_018127896.1:4684168-4684800 GCF_001952655.1 Monopterus albus | reverse complement strand
AAAAAAATGAACTTAAATGATTTTAGCATATGGCTGCAATATAACAAAGAGTGAGAAATTTAAGGGGGTCTGAATACTTTTCGTACCAACTGTATATCTGAACAATGAAAAAAGAAAAAAAAAAAACTTGCTAAGAAATTCTTATCTTTCTGTCAATGTTACCAATTGTCCTACAAGCAGGGGTGGGTTCATATTAGTATATGCTCAGTAGGGGGCAGTGTTTATTTTTCTCCTCCCTTGTTCCTTGCTTTACTTAATCCTGGTTTCAGATGGTGGTCTTCCTCTGATTGGCCAGTTTAAATCTGGAGACTCAATTGCCAGCTGGGCTTTTTTTTTTTAAGGCATCAGTTCCCTGTGCTTGAAGAGAGAGGACTTTGGCTTGTGGTGTGGGGCAGAATGCATGTTAATTGTTTGTGTGCATGTGTCTGGAGAGCTTTTGAATGTAGTTTTGCTCCGCTTGAATGCAGTTAACCTTGTTAGCCTCTTTGTTAGCCTCAGTGTCTATCACTGACTTTGTGTTTACCACTAAACCCACTCTCATTTCTTTTGGTAGCCACATGCAACATTCCCAGTTTCCCCTGGACCTCTGTGGAGTCACAACAGGTATCCAGGCTATAATCATGGACGGAGCT
>NW_018127896.1:4659377-4684116 GCF_001952655.1 Monopterus albus | reverse complement strand
CCCTGCCAGAGTCAAAATGTGATGTTTGTTAGTATTAATAAATGAAAACAATGACAAATTGTTGCATTAAATACACCTATTGTTTTTTTCTTTCTTGCTTTATAATTGATATTGGCCAAATTAGTTTTACTTTATATCATATATGCAACATGATAACTTCATTCATTTCTCCAGCTGTTGTTGTAGTGGAGTACTTAATTGATTTTCCTTAGTGGGGAAACCATTGTGCAGTGGCAATGTCTCTGGCCAGGAGTAAATAAGGAATGCAGCCAAAGTTAGTTAAAGAAAGCACTATGCATCTCATTTTACACAAAATAAACAATCTGATTCTTAAACATGTATGGTTTATTATTCCATAGAACTAGGGGTGTAATTTACTTTTTATATGTATTTCAAATGTGCCACCCCTCTTTGGGTTTGTGCCCCATCCTGGACATCCCATCTAAAACTTTCTACATACACCTCTGACTATACTGTATATCATTCATAAGAAGTGAACACAGTGCTACAAAATAGATACATACACCTTTTTCAGCCTTTGATATGTGAGAGAAAGACTGGAAGAGAGAGAAAGTTTTAATAAGTTTGACTTTGATAGATATTTTATTCTAATATGAATGTGTCTGCATTTATAACAGAGGAGACAACAAATATATGCAAAGTTTATAGTATATAGATGGTCCCAGTCTTTATTAGAAGCAATTGTTGCTGATAAACTCTACAAGATCTCACATATAATGCATCCAGACTCCTAAAGAGAGAAAGGATAAGATCTATCAGACCCATTATTAAAACACAGATTGCTTCCTTCCCACAATAAGAATTTCGCATATCTTTCACTAGCGAAGCATATAAATGTGTATTAGGTTTGGCACTAGGTCGGGAAGAATTAGTTTCATTTGCATTATTCATCGACCTAATAGGCAGACACATCTATCATGGCTTGGGTGACTTGCTGTTGCAGAATTTTAAATATTACCTGTTTAGATATACACAGTATATTTACTGAGGCAATTTGCTCTGATAGCGTTTTGTGGAGTGGTCACAACAGTATATATACACCTGGGACTTGAGGCTGCAGACAACATCCTGATGGGCTAATAACTAGCTGATGTCTGAACAGTCGATGAAGATTGTTTGGGGAGAAAAAAAAAGAGCTGAGTCCATTAAAAGAAAGCTTACTGTGCTTTGCTAAGACAACAAAATCAACAGCTCTGGTAAGAGTGGCACTCTGCCAGTGCATAGACTGGTATGCTGTATCATAGATGGCTAATCAATGTGGCGAGGTTCACTTTCCAATAAGCCCATCAGTTAGGGTTGATTACTGTCATCAGCACTAATTAAGCAAACTAGAGTGCCTCCATCCAGATGCATATGGGTGGAGTGTCAACAGACGCATACTGTGGTTGGTCAACAATAAGCCACTGTGGGAATGGAGTTGGGCGTACATAGAATTAATCATTTCCTCACTTTAAAGCTTTTTTTTTTATTGCATTAACTGCAATTTTCTAATCTTTATTTTAACAGGACATCCTCTTGAAATGATTTGGTGAATGAAGTTATTCTTTAACATATTTGCATTTACCCACTCCAGTAATGTCAGTGAATTTAGACTTGGAATCGTATAAAGTAACTATAGTTGTATGGTAAGTTTAAGGTGCAACTTAACCCCCCCATTTCATCTTGAATACTAAAAAAAAAAGGTATTCCAGTCCACTCTCAAACTCTTTGATTGCTTCACAAATACAGTAGATGCTCTGCAAGCTCCAATTACTGTACATGTGTTTACAGATATACAGCTGCATCTATTAGAACAAAGGTTGCTCCAAATGCCAGCAAGAGGAAATTCTGAACTTTAGTGGCCAGCAGATTATTCAACATGATGTCAGCACACTGTACACGCATAGTCATTTTGTCTGAAAGGAGGAAAGCTATACTTCTCTCCTAACTAGCAATTTGTCAGTTTACCTGACAGGATAATTCCACTTGGGCAGAGGAAGGGAATTTGTATGGTACTCATAATTTTTGGACTATTATTCAACTGCTGTATTTTAAAAATATTCTTTGCCTAGAGCAGCTTCCTGTGTGCTGTAGTGTGTGTTTGGTGATTTTTTTTCAAGGACTTAGAAAACTTTGAAACAAAAAAAGTAAAACTTCTCCATCAAGATTCTTAATTGTTCCCTTCTCTAACAAATCTCAACATCTGGAACAGTCTCTTCTTTTGTTCATAGTCAGTTTTCAGCTCAAAACAATACTGCAACTCAAGACAGATTGCATCAGAGCCTCCATATTAGCAAGAAGAACAATAGTGTATAGGGGGAAGGTGGGGATGGTAATGAGTTCTGGATCACCAACCACATAAAAAATACCCTTAACAGATGGGCGCCAACAAGTACCAGCTGCAGAGGCAGTGGAGTGAAGAAGAGACTTGTCTTTGGAGAGGACTGAATAAAGCTACTTCTGTAGGATTTGGTCTTGCAGGAGACAGTAACAGTACTGATACCTTGTGAAGGAAGTAAACCTGTGGGCGCTGACACAGGGTGGCAGGTGGAGTCAGCATGATGGCATACATTGTTGTGCCCCTGTGAGGATGGCAGCTCCACTCTGATCTGATGCCTGATTCATCACAGGTGCACTTGACCAAGGACAAAGAGCTTCCAAACAAAAACTTTATACATTTCAGTGAAGTATTGATTTGATTTATACCTGAAGACTAAGGCTGGCAGGTTTATGGTGGTTTGTTTGAACGTATTAAAAATGGTAATGCAGTACCACTGACACGGTTTTGCCGACATCATAGACCCCAGTATTGACACCCGTAACTTTCAAAAAGTTACATAATTGTCCATTATGCTAAAATCAATTGAATTTCTAGCTTCTACATTCTCAGCCACTGGCAAACTCAAAAGTCATAGCCTCTGAATTTCTGACATTTTTTATTTGATTAGATGAATAAAAAAAGGAACATAAAAGTGCACATAAAAGTTTACAATCCAGTGCTGGACCTTCACAGCATACTAATTGCTATACAAAAGCTGTACAATACAGTGTGTCTTCTTGCACTGCACCAGTGTACCGAGTCACCCTGAGGCTCACATATATATGATAGTTCTCCTCGAGATTCATGTGTTTGTTCAAAGCAAAAGAAAATTTGTTTTGTCACAGCTCTTGCTGCTGTGGATGTACTCCTTGTTTTATCTGCTTGACTGTTTCCCATTACCTCAGTCTTACTTGTAACCTTCAGACAAGGTGAGCAGTTGGTCTACGTATTTATCCCAATCCATTCTGTGAGTGATGCATTCGGCTGATATATGCCTTTTAGACACGATTTAAACAGCCAGCAGCATAAACAGGAAAAAGTGACAGGCACACAGATTGCAAAGGTCCCTTTGACTACGGTGGGAGATTAGTCTCGATAAACAATCGTTAAAAATAATACCCACTGGCTTTTAAACACCTCAAAGAAAAAGCCTGTGCAGAAAACACAAACTGCCAGGGCATAGCCGTGTTTTGATATGTTGCTGGTTTGTTATCTGTGCCTGTGCCCACCTGTGAGACAGAGCATTTGGACAGAGACACAAACACCTTAGGTGCATTTTTGTATGCAGGTGTCATGCCATTTGTGCTATGTGTGAGTGTGTGTGTGTTTGCACCTCTGTGGAGTATTAGTCCTCTGTGTGACTTGACAGTTTTCAGCCTGTGACCTGCTGGATCCAAAGCAGTTCACACTTCTCAGCACCTGGGTCAGAGTACAGCCAAAAAACTAAATCAAAAACAATAACTGGGTATTAACAGATATTGCACTGCAGTGTGTCGAGGTTGTAAGATTGACTTTATTGTTCAAATCAATTTTGTTACATTTTAATTATAAGGGGCAGCACTAGCAGGTTTTTTTGGTGAGAACTGTAATACAGCAAATAAATCAGGGAAACAAACTGTTTTAATAAAATGCTGGGGAAATCCACAAGAACACCATATGCAAAAATGAAGACACTAATCAAATTTCTAAAGACGTCTAATTGTGTCTAAACAATCAACTTGCATGTTTTCATAAATGTGCACAGGGTGATAGAACATTTTTTTCAGTACTGAATATAACTGTGTGTATTTGATAAACATCCAACTGAGCTGGTATAAAGAGTGCAGTGAACACATGCTTGGTCACAGCAAGGAGCGAGTGCTGGAGACATTCACAGTTTCACACCTGGGAACTACAAAGTAACCCTACAGCCTTTGGTCACTGACCAGTGGAAACGTTTAGGTGGTGTGTAAGTGTGTATGAGCATGTTTGTTGGTGTTACCACCTTAAATACTGAAGTGGATATCTGCACATAGATTGTAAAAATAAAAAAAAGAAATCCTTCCAGCATTTCTTCATGCATGTGCCAATGTGTAAGAATAGACCTAAAAGTCAATAATTGTTAATATACCTCCAGCTAAGAGAAGAGATGTGCAATATGCTGGCTTTGTGTTCTCATAGAACAGAGTCTCTGCTAAATCTGATCTGACAACACTGTGTGCACTAAATTGCATTGCAGAAGCATTTGCCAGGGTGGTCAGCAGCTCCCCCTGTGCATTTCCCCCTGCATCTACCATGCATTAACACCATAGGCAGTTTGAGCATATTGTAACAAACTGTCTGAGCAAACTAGTTATCAGGCTTTCCTTTGTAATATTCAACAGCTGAGCAGTGTTTTTGATTCTGCTCCAGGGAATGGAGCCAAGATGCAGCAGTAGTTTAGCAAACAAGCAGTAAAAAAAAAGGAAATTCCATATCTGTATGCACGCATACACATATCCAGCCTCAAATTTACACCTGAGAATGGACGTGTTGCTGTAATGCATTATCACAGACTTGTGGTGTTGCCTACAGAGCTCCAACATACATACTAAATGGAATTCTCTCAGCATCAGCTCGGTGTTAAGCTCTCTTTAAAGCTAAAACATGCACTGAATATTTTAACATTAGCCATGAATTTGATTTTTAGGGTAAAATATATAGCAATTTTTACATAGTTCAAAATTTCTGCCAACTCTCATCATTCCTGCCTCTGGATATTTGCACTGCACAAGGACATGGGTTACATTTGATTTAGTGGTCAGGGCAGCCCGGTCATTTCACCTTTATAATCTGTCTTTGGGTGAATTACGGAAAAACTAGGTTCAAATACAACTTGCCCATCTAAGCTTAATGTGTTTGGAAGAGAGTTTCTGCCAGTCTCTATGATGTAGCAGAATGGGAGTGCTGGTTCTAGGTCAGAGGGCAGCTGGTATACAGCCAGAAAACAATGCTGGCACACATGAATTTTCTGACTTTCTTCAGAATAAGAACAAAAGGGAATCTACATGATGTTAAGATTGTTTTAAAATGACTAATTAGAAATATAGGAAGACAGAAAAACCATCTGTGTATTCATGGCTGGCATTTGCTCAGCTTCATTGTTAATTTGCTACTACCAAAAGCTAAAGACTCCACTGTTTCTGAATGCAAAACAGTACATGCAGTTAGTTCACTGTAAAGATGCATCTGCCAGCTACAGCAGTTATTCAGTTAGGTAACAATCATTTAATAAAAGTACAGTTTTCCCCTTAATAAATGTCTGTATTTCACAGTATTTTAGCTTCCTTTAAATGTGTTAAACACAAGTAACTTAATTTGTGATTCTCTATTTTACTGGCATATAAACCCCCGCAGCCATTTAAAATGCATTACGTTTTCCTATTCCATATTGATCTTTGTTACTCGGCTATGATGCGGCCAGGGATAATATTACTGTAGCTTTCTAAGAGGGAAATCATTTTCAAGAGCAAGGGAAGGAGCCAGAAAAACAACACCAAGGAGAAATAAACAAACATACACTGTAGCATTTGCAAGCATGGACAAACTGGTCTTGAAGTCTTTACTGTCCTTCTTTGTTTAGGTGTGTGTGCTGTACTGTACAAAATGTACCACACCGGTCTATTTTGCTGCTGACATTTTTATATGCACCTGCTTTAACTTCCTTTCAACTGAGTTCTGAATGTTTTAAGGACAAGAACAGCCCTCAATAAAAGCATAAAGTCAGCTATCTCAAGGACAACACTGTATAGCTTAGTGCAGCAAGTGCAATCACAAATTTTATATCCTCAGTCCATCAGTGGGGGAAGTGCACACACACATCACACAGCAGGCGACAGAATGCTGGGTCATCCACAAACAACGTGTCAGCATTTGATTTCAGGGCATCGTACCAGTGATGAACTCATTGCTCATCAGAGGCATCAAACCTGTGACCTTCTAGTTACAGGGTGCTCTCACTAATTACCAGGGTGCACTGCTCAGCAGAAAACACCAGTGTGACCCACAGTCAGGGGTTAATTTGGATCTGGATCCAGCACCTCTCAAACTGTGACCAGCACCCCTTTTGACAAACCTGGCACCTAATTTACATATGTAAGAAATGGGCTATATGAAAGATCTAATGCTTTTTGTAAAACTAGCCTTTCACAGTACAGCAGATTATTAAAATTTAAGTAATAAAGTGCCACATAAAGGTAATTATGTCACAATGTAACCAGCCCACGCTGGTCACACTGGGAGCACATTCATCAGTGTTAGCAACATGAAAGAAAGCAAAAAATGTTTTAAATACCTGAAGATAAAAATATGTTTATTTCACATTACTGGATTATTTAGTCTTTTACAGCAACAAATTTGAAGAACACCATTCAGAAAATAATTTCAATGTGGAGTGGAGTAAGTGAATAAATGGGGTGAAGGCCACAGCAATTTGTGGCAGGGAGCATTTTAGCACACAATACCAGGTCTATCATCAAGTGATATTCTGGGGCTTCATAATTTACTAATTAAGGATGGCCCATGGTGCCCTGTTGCTGTCCATCTTCAGCTGTAAAAATAAAAACAGAGGTCAGATCAGTTTATGTCTCCTTTAAAGGACGAGACAGTATTCACTTCAGGGACTGATACTTGTGGTGGCATAAAACTGAAAGGGTGCATCACCCAAAAACCATTTGCATGATTTGACGAATAATAATTTGGACAGTATACCATGCTTATACTACAGTGATGATAAGCTTGAACTGTAGCTGTGGGCAATGCCACTTCTTATTTATTTTTCAATTAAAAATGACATTCAGAATAACATCCTCACTTGTACTCTGATGTATTTTGGCTTCATGACAGATTCAACAAGGTATGGAACTCCTGACAGTAACAACAACAACCTTTCCCCTGTGTCTCCTCAATTCCAGATTTGGGAATGCTGCCAAACGGCAGCAGTTGCAACCCTGACAGATCTGATAATTCAGGACCCGCTCCCTTAGATCCTGCTACCAAAAGTGCCTCCGTCTCACCTTTACCATTTGACTCATGTTACAATGCTTTGCCTACCCATGTTATCTGATATCTAGTTAAGTCATGAAGAATGCATATCAACTCAATTTGGTATTGATTGCTCTGGTAATTAGGCATAATTTAATTTTACCCACAACCCCCACCTCCCTCAGTTCCATCTTCCTATTTTTTTCTAAAACCCAGAGGAAATCAAGAAGGTGTCGCCTGTGGAATACGTAATTTCTCTGAATATGTATCCCCAGATCAGCTCAACCTGATAGAACACAGCTCCATTTTGGAAGGATTGCTGAGAAGGCATCTAGCTTCATAGGTGAGGAGTTATGATGAACATATGCTGTGAGCAAAGCTGTTTGTTGGCTGCAGGCATACGCCTGACCTGCAAATGAACTTACAGGAGGTAGTAGGCCTACAACTTGGCAAAATAATAATGTGTGGATGGTAAGACTAACTGTGGCTTATAGTTGTTTAATAAGGTAATTGCTCTGTATCCATTTCCAAATCCTGTCTATTTATATACAATGACTACCACTATTTTAAAAGGCCAAGGCCTGCGGAGCATTCATGAAGCATATTTTGAGTGGGAGTATTGGTCTGACATTATTGCCCAGTTCCTCCACACCATATGATATACCATAGCTCAGCCCAACTCTCAATCATCCTGCGAGACTAAAACTTCAGGATTTCAGTTTTTACTGAGTTGTGCAGATTTTAAAATGACTTATGAAAGCCAGTCATGGTAAAAACAAACAAATAAAATCTGAAGATTTACATTCACCAGTCTGTGAATTGATCCAAAACGCCTCACAGCTCTGCCTGCTTTGTTAGCTTTTATACATCAGCTCAAACTGATAACAATGTCTGCATTATCACTGCAAGAGAGAATGTTGCAAGAGGAACAACATTTGCATACCCTTTCAATCAACCTTTCAGGCACATAATATCAGTCTAGATCTCTGACAGAGAGCCAAATGTTGTCAGTATGTGGCGTATTCAAGGAGCTCTTGTGTTTGAGCTTTACTTCTCCTCTATGCAGACTTTGAGCCCTGCACACTTGAAATAAACATAAGTCAAAATCACATTTTCAGTGTCCCCTTGGTGGCTGTTTCACAACTGATGAGCTTCAGAATGTTGTGCCTTTGTTAAGGATAGTTAAGCTTCCACAAGAGAGAGGTTTTGTGGTATAAGAGGAGGATTTAAAATGCAGGCAGTTTTAGAGGCATTTAATAATAACAAAAGCAAGTGGTGGTGGCATAATTTCTTCTTTTTTTTTTTTGAAACTTCACTTAACAAGGGGGAAATTTTTACTAATTTGTGCTGCCTCCACTTGCTAAATCTTCCTGAGGTTTCACACCTTTTTTGTAACAAACTAAATAACCAGTCTGGTACTAAAATGCATAGCTGCTCTGTTTCTGTTCTCTCATTGTGCACATTGTCTTATTGCACCTGAGAGTCATTAATTATGTTTATATGAAATCTTTTCTGCAGAGAAAACCTTGATTTTACAGAATCCATTTTCTTAAGTCTTTCTTAAGCAGATAACAACAACAAACCAAAAGAAGCTGGTTCCAACAGTTCAAAATGACTCAGCTAGAAAAAGAGGGAACAATGTTTAAAATCCCTTTATAGCACAACTATACAATAATTTGTCATGATAGCATTAGAGTATTGCTTTGATAAGTACCAAATAACTGCAGCTCTGCTTTCTTTCCTACAGCGCAGCCTGAAGCCAGTTTTCATCACTACTTCATCTTATGGCAGCCATTGTGTTTTGCTCTATTCCTGCCACATTGCTGACATTTTTGAATATGTGACTCAAAGAGCCTGTAGTCATCTCTTGCAGTTGAAGTCATGAAAGTAATGTCAAGCCTGAATCAGATATAATGTGGGAGTCAATCTGGGCTCAGCTGGTGAGGTTGAAGTAGGTGACACACTGCGAGAACCCATAAATGGCTTTGATTCATTAGATCACAGGAGAAAATAGTGTAAACCCTTAAAAATTTACAGCGTTGTGACATTCATATCCAGAACTCAGAGTTGTAAGGATGACAAGAGCAGTGGCAGTGTTGACACAAACCAGCTATTACCCTTTTCCCAGTCCAACTACAGTCAGTGTGCTTGAGACTCTCAACGAAGTACTGCATGAGCAGGAACTGAAAGAAAACTTCAGGAGCATGGATGATCATGTGTTCTATAAAGGAATTCTGTTACCAGTATTAGGGTTCACAGTCTGTTAGGCCATATCACACCTACTGTATAAAATGTGAAACATTATTTGATGTAATAAACAATGTTTTATTTTTCTTTTCATCATCATTCTCACTTTTTGGCTAATGAAAGGTTTACTACTTCAGATTGTTTTCTACAAATTTTCATAATAACATAAGAAAAAGAAATGTTGTTCACTCTGCAATTATTATTCTCACATAGAAAATGAATAAAAATTTTAAAATTCTAAAAAGCACAAGAAGAAAAATAGGAAAAATGGAAATTACTCAAGACTCAAAATGGCAAATGAATCAGCCAACAAGACTGCATGAAATGAAAAGTTATTAGTTGTCATTACTGATTAATGTTGCCAATCTAAAATAAAAAAAAACATACAAAAAGAGTGGGGGAAAGATAATGAGATCCAAAGATCAGGAAGAAAAGAAGACAGTAACTGGAACTTGGGTTTAGAAGAATTTTACAGGACGGTCTCAAACTAGCACCCATAAATGTTGACACAGTGGAAGATACAAAGTGGTGCATCTTCATATGAACACAAGTACCACCATTATTTCAGATTTCAGCACCGCCTGAGAGAGGTTTCTGCGACTGAAATCCCATTCTGTAGTACATTCAGCAGTCAGTATGTGTGCTGTGAAGCAGTGCGACAGTCAGTGACCTCCTGTCGTTCCTGCCCTCCCTGCCTTACTAGATAGTGGCGGTGTTCCCTGCAGGAGTGCAACTCAGACAGATGATTGCCTTTGGCATCACCAGCCCCACACTGCCACTTTAGCCCATAAGCCTTCTAAGAGAGCTGCTAGCCATGGAGAGGGGCCTTCTAAGTGTGCAAAGCACTCTAAGCCCTGCTTTTCCATAGCACTTAACCACATCATTATTAGCACGGCTGTATCGTTGAGACCCTCCCTCACCCATCCACACACCAGTGATGGGTAACTGGTCTGGTAGAGACTTGCAGGAATAAGTAAGAAGAAATAAAAAATGTTTTCCTTTTAGTCTTGCTGTATATAACTTAGGAAGCAGTGCATACACATTGGTACACTGCATGTCGAATTATCAGCCTGTTGTACTCTGCATATGTAAACAAGCTCCTACTTTGAATCACTGTTCCTTAGACGCCTCTGTGCAGTACAGAACTTGAAATCTGCATCAGGTCCTTGTAGGGTTATAGAAAACATTTTACTCTAATGTAAAGGACAGAGTAAAAACAGCATGCTCTTAGTGATTATGATCTACCAATAAGTTCGGAGGTGTTTGTCTCTGAACCCCTCAGTGTTGTGGTTACAGCATACACTTATTTTGATGTTACCGACTTTTCCACTCTCCCTCCTTCAGCTTTGATGTTGATGGCAGTTAATTACTGTGATGTCTCAAGAAAAGAAACGATGCTAGAGGAGAGGCTCCTGATTTTCTTTTGTTTCTTCTTGGGACTTTTCCCCACTCTCACACTCTGTTTTTATACAGTATCTCCATCACTCGGTTTCTCCATCTTTAGAGTGGGCATTTTCTTCTTGACCACATTAAGACATATAGATCTCATTAATCTTGCCTCACAGCATCTTTTGAGATGTGGTTGTTTGTATTTTATAAATAAATATATATGGTTTTTTGCCTTTGGGGTTCTTTTTTATTTACAATGCAGCAATAATTTTAACAGCAACAATAAAACTAAAGAGAGTCAAAAACACTAGTTCATTTAAGGCAAGGAAAACAGAGTCCAGAACTAAATCTATACAGTATAAAGGACTACTACCACCAGTACAATTACCACTTTAAAATAAAGGTGCACTATGATATTTTATGGTAAACTCAAGCTTTCAGGCACTGCCCCTTTAAGGGAAAATATTTGGCAAAAGAAAACACAACAAGTTTATACTCTTAAAAATAATTTACCTTCAGATAACCAAAGTATGCAAATACAATTACATTTTGAGTGACGCTAATAGATAGGACAGCTTGCCAGACCTTCAGATGACAATATATAGCACACCTGTTCTTTCTCATGTAAATACAAATCAGAAATATAGCTGGCAATTGTTTGCAAAAATGAAAATGTATTGGAAGCTCCACACATTCAGTATTTCAAATAAAACTGGTAAAAATGATGATAAAGCTTACTGGCAAGCACAGAAACATGTACCAGAAAATGACCAGGTACAGTGACAGAGCAGAGGTACTGTAGAACAACTAGGGTGAGGTTCCCAGGTATACTCAGCATGAAAGACAACACAAACAATCTGGCAAGAAGTTGTCAGGTTCAATCAGTGGCTGGTATAATGAAGAAACAGGGTGTGTGAGTGGATGGGGAAGATCAGGTGACTGAGAAGAAAGGAGCAGAAAAAAAAAACAGCACTGGGACAGGAAATACGACAGTTTTCTTCTACCTCGTCATTGCTTACACTGAAATCCATAGGATGTAGAAAGCCATTACTGTGAGAACAAACTAACATTGAATTTTCACTGTGCATAAACACTGACAATATGAAGCAAAGACCTCTTTGATTGCTTCAAAGAAACAATAAATAACTCAAGTGTGCATGGCAAATTAAAGATTTTCCACTCCACTGTCTTCACAATAGGAATGCTGTAGATCATGCTGCTGCATATTCTAATCTCATAAACAATATGGATGCATTTACTGGCCTGCCACATCTCCAATCTCCTGCATCAGTGTATCAACACTAATCCAGTTACAACTGCTCATTATCCCCAGTCTGCCGATACATGTTGACTGATATATGATAGTCATCTGAGATTGGACAAGGTCGCTGTGGTAACCTTCCAACAAACTGATACAGAACTGCTTAGCGGCTTAGAAGTAAGCCTGGTTAGTTGTATTACTGCATGTGCGTCACTTGGAAATGAGTAATGCACAAAGGCACTTGTGGTTCTTTTCTACTTATAATATTGATCTGAGATGATTCATGCAGATGATTCATGGGTAATGGATTCACAGTCTGCTTTTAGGCACCAGAAACATACAATAGAGTTATAGTACGTGTCCTCGTTGGTTGTTTGTCATCAACAACCATGTCGTCCTACTGTTCTATGTCCTTGTAAACTTTTTTCATCCAGTTAAGGGAATCTTGTATACTACTGTGCGAGTATAATACAGTGTTAGACCTTGGACACAAGCTTTGAAACTGTGTTTCTGGTGTTAGAGTTAGTCAGTCCAAAAACTGTTAAAGCCCTGTCAGGATTTTCTGGTGACTCATAAAGTGAAGGAAATACATTCCAATCAAATGAAAATGAGTCAATAGCAACAACAAAGTATTTATTACAGAAATTGATCCAGGACTGAATCATTTGCCTATCAGCCAAGAATTATCAAAATGTCACAATTCACAGTCTGCAAAATGCTAAATTACTGACTAATGGCCTCAAGAGTCAGACAGGAGTGTATGAGATTATTTAATGGAAGTATTCATCATTTCACTCTCTTGTCTTTGGACTTGCAGAATGGCAGAAGTGTTCCCAACACAACTAGGCTATAGGTTTTCTACATTTTCACCAAGTATTTTCCCATTAGCAAGAGTTGGAAAGGAAGCAAGAATTTAATGAAGTAATACACTCCAAGTTTGTTGACTAACAATCTTAAGTTTGTAACTTTAATGCCAGCTATGGCTTTATTACTACAAGGCCTTAAACAGGGTGAGAACCCACCAGAGCTCTTAATGTACTGTAGTTGGCCCCGTGCAAAGGTAATGTGCCATTGCTTCCTGAAGGTTCCTGAGTGTTTCAAAAACACATACAGTATTTAAAATAAAATCATCCCTTCTCCCCACAAATTGAGTTTAAGGGTCACTTCACCCTAATTACCAATAAATCCATAAACAAAATGAAAATGTTCACACTTCCACCTTGTGGTAAATGGTCATTTAGATAGATCCATGCTGTCAAAGTCAATCAAACATTTCTAAAAAGGAAAACACCTGCTAAAAATATTTAAATTGTGGGTAACAAGCTCTAGACCACAGTGTACCATTATACTGAACATAGTAAAGTACAGAAAAGAAAGAGGGAGGTGCCCTTGGTGCTGCCTTGGCAGAAGAACAACAAAAGGCAAATTAAAGCTAATTAACATCTGTTTCAGGCTCTTCAGCATGATTTAGGCTGTCAGGTTTCCTTCAGACCAACCATACTTGCAGGCACCAACAGGAGGCAGGAAGGAAGCTGTTGTAAATGCATCACACACACACACACACACACACACACACCCACAAACACTCCACGTGTGTACGCACTGAGTGAGACAAAAGTAATTTGCATTAGAGTGAGTGCACGAACGTGCTCAACGGAGACGTATACAGTACAGTCATCACACAGGAACCTGCCACACAAACACAGATGCACGTTTATAGACACACACACACACAAGCTGTACTAATAAAGGATGCATTCATTTCCCTCTGCCAGACTGTTACAGTGTGCGTTGTGTGGGTGCATGAAGACAGATGCTCCTGCTTTCACATCAGTACATTTTTTTCTCAGCAAAAGAAAAAAAAAAAACAGCTTTGAAAAGTCAAATTCCAAATTTCACCTTGTCAGAGAGAACTGTTCTGTGGGTGTTCTCCATGACTGAAGGAAATGATTCAACCCCAGAAACAGACATGAAGCACCAGCAGATGTTAACCGTTTTACTGTAGATTTAGACTTTGGATCAACTCACAAAGGGGGTTTTTGCACAAATTAGGGATGTTCTGCCATAAATGGACAAAATATATGGCCTGTGTTGGCTTAAAAGCTCAATTACATCAAAATTATTAAAATATTTAAAATCAGCTAAAAGAATATACCCATTATTTATAATGTTCACAACATTTCAGCAGTTTTGAGTTTTTGCATCAAATCTGTTTAAAGGTGGATTACCAAATTTCCCTCTTGGGGCTTCGGCAAAAAGCTGACAGACACTTTATTTCCATGGAGATACATCAGTCCAAAGTCACACAGGATGCATCTGATAAGAGACAGATGGGCAGGGTACAAACAAAAGGCCAAAACACCTATTAAAAAAAGGTGGACACATACAAATGAGTCAGCGCGTTTGGCCACGCAGTTACCTTAGCAAATTCCACCTGAGTCATGCTCCTCATCAGGAAGTATTCTTTATTTAGCGAAGCAGGGCCGGGCTCCACATGAGGTGACTCGCCTCACTTACGTCAAGCCCTCTGAGAGAAGCATACAACACAGTACAAGAAGGTTGGGGTTTGGGTTTTAGTAGGTGATGGGGGACACAGAGAGAAGACGGAGAGATCTGACTGTCTGACTTATCAAGGGGCAGACAATACCATCCCACATGTAGTGTGATCTATCATTGTGGCCCAGGGACTGCATTACAAGGCCTTAGATTATGGACTAGATGGGCTTCACAGAGAGAAGGAGTGGTCTTTCCCAGAACCATGGAAGCAGGGCAAAGCTGCACAGTTAAGCAGCGGAAATGAAAGGCAGCTTGGGCCTCATGGATCTCTCTCTTTCCATCCCTCCGTTCCCCCCCCTGCCATAAAGGGAAGATCATGCTTGAATGAAGAGGCGACATTGGAGGGGAAAGTGGATTGGCTCTGTGGATATAATGATTGAGGGGAGATTTCTGATAAGGATGAAAAGATGGGGGAATATAATAGAAGCCCGTGTTTGTTGTTGCCTCTGATGGTAATGGCGGCCGCAATGGGCTTGTGCCTAATTAAAGGTTTGCCCTTGGTGGAAGCCAAATATCAAAAACATTTTCAAGTGAATATTCAAAGGACATCAGAAGCATTACAAGATGGACAACATAACAATCAAACAAAGCTGTAGTATATGAAAGCAGTGAAATGCATACATGCCTACTGGAACACAAATGATAAGTATAAAAGAAGGGAAATCCACTCTCAAGGTGACCAAATCCCTTTCAAATTTACACTTATAGGTAAAGCACTGTGTACATAGTCACTTGTGAGTGAGTGGGGAAATAAATTCTGACAGCGATTTTCACCAAATTATGATATTGACTGGCTGTGACAGCTCCAATTCTGAGAGCTAAAACACATTTGCATTGAATTGTTCCAGTGGCTTATTCCTCACAACTTTAACCCTTAACTGTTTCGTTCAGCTGGAGTTCAACATGCTGATACTTTAAAGCTTCATTAACTAACTTTTCCCTGTAATTTTTGACCATTAAGCGTGAAGTGAGAGTCAAAACAAACTCAACAGTATCCCCTCCTCTTCTCCCTTCGTTCCTTATTGCCCCTCCTGTCCTGTCTCTGAAACTATGTCATATGTATGTCACGACAGCCGGAGACAGTTGCGGCAGTCAGATTGCGCAGCAGTAATAACTGGCTTCAGAACTAACGTATACGAAATATTGAGCCCACAGAGCCCGTGGTTTCCGGTGGTATTGCAGCGACACAATGGCAAATAAAGAGGTTTACATTTTAGCAATATGCATACGCATGTCTAAAATTGTTTGTAGTGGATGTCTCTACAGTAACACAAGCAAATTATACAGAGGAATGTTTTTTTCCCAGTAATAGTGATACAGTACCGTTCCAGCCGCTATCGCATTACATTCAGTGTTACATGCTTGACAAGAATATCCACTGCCCAGAGAGGGGTAGAAATAAACACAGGGCCTGAAGGTAGCAGAGTGGCATGGAGGGGCTTAGTATGGCAGGGACAAAATACCTCTAGACAATTTATTACTTGATTTATTCAAATTTGTGCTAAATCCTAGTTAATGCAGCTTTAATGTGAAGTGACATTGAGACTCCACTGGGTTGTTTTTGGCATCTGGATGCTATATGATTTCAAACTAATTTAGAAAAGAACAAATCCATTTATTTTACAAAGTTTTGATAGTAATATAAAATAGAGTAGATTCAGTTATCTACATTTATTTTATTTCTAACATGTTGCTAAGTGCTGAGTAATGCAGCGAGGCATTGTCCTCAGGGATCCAAAGACATGCATAAGCAATATCTCTTTTTGAATAATTGGAGATTGCCTAAAGATCAAATATATAATGATACAGAATACAAGCTTAGCTGCTATTATTACAGAAAATGTAATGGATCAGTGCAGGAAAAAGGCCTGGACTGCATTGATCTGTGCTGCTCTTTGTGGTAAGACAATGTTGTGATGGAAAATGGAATCAGTGGCTGAGAATGAAGAAACAGGGGAAAAGTTTGTTTGGCTGTGATTTTGGTTGTTTAAACTACTTAGGTGGGATCCATTCTTTCATGTTTGAGATTTTAACATCTCAAAAGCTTATGTCCTTAAGGGACATATTTATGAAATCCTTGAGAGTCCTTCAAGATATATTAGAAATAATTGCAGCTTCTATTTTTGTGTGTTTTTTTCAATATCCCTTTCTTATGTTGACTGAGGTCACTGTCTTCTTCTTTAACACAGTCTATGACCCTGATGGAAACAGTGTACATCAAAAATGCAAGGCTTCTTCTCAGTCAATCCCCAGAATGCCCAGACATCATATATATAAAATTATAGAAGTAGGTAATTCAAGTACTAAGAGTCCAAATTTCTGTGTGTACTGTGCGTCTATTGTTACAGTGCTAACAAGACCTGCTAGTAGCTAATGCAGCATGGCTTGTCATGAAGTAAATAAATACAATAAACAGTGCTCAGATGTAGCCCAGGTACAAGTTTCACTAAACTGATTTGGGAGTGCTGCTTACGAGCAGATTCCAAACAGTGGTAGTGTCCTATTTTGTTTTGTTTTTTATTTTATTTTATTGAAACAAAGTAACACATTAACAAAACAGTACCAAACATGGGAGACAAGACAACAGATACATGACATTACAAAAGGATATAGAGTGTTCAAGATTGATTGTGAAGTGTGGGTATTTCCAACTTATACAGTCTATGAAATGCAAGAAAGGGAAAAGGACGGAAAATAAAAAAATAAATAAAAATGTACCAATAATGATGATGATAACAGTACTACTAATAAAATCAGCTTGTTAAACTTCTAGAGGTTGGTGGGAATGTGCGTGGCCTCAGCTCCAGGTGTTTGGTTCAAGTTGAAATGTGTTAAAAATGGTTCCATGTGTCATAAAAAGCTGATGAACTATTCTTGAGAGTGGATGTCATTTTCTCTAATGTGATGTATTCTATCAGAAGGTTGGTCCAGTGGTTTATATGTAGTGATTATTTTGATTTCCAGTTTTGAAAGATTGTTTTTTTGGCAATAGCTAGAGAAATGAGGAGTGGGTTTTTGTATTTAATTAGTAGGTGTTTGATTTGCAAGAATAATTAAATTAAATAATCTATGGATGTTGTCTGAAGCATTCCTGTTTTTAATGAAACCTGTTTGGTCTGGGTGGATTAGTATTGGGGTGACTGTCTCTATTCTAGTATCTAGGGCTTTGGTAATGATTTTTAAGTCTGAATTAGCCCTATAAAACCATTTGTATCATATTTGATACATGAGGTTTCTGAGCAAAAAAAATCCCCCAAAATGCCCCATGTATCAAATGTGATACAAAAGAAATAAAAATAATCTAAATAATATGGCACCTCTACTCCTATATGCCTGGACTGTCTGTCTATGCATATATGGCAAATAAAAATCATGAATCTTGAATTTCAAATCATGAATTTTATTTTGGATTTTGTTAAAAGGTTTAATAAACATCTCAGTTCCAAAAAATTAGAATGTTCTGGCTATTTGATATGTTGGGCTTTACAGTTAAGTGATAAGGGACAGTAACTAGAAGGGTGGATTGGGTCTTTGGTTTTAATAAGAGTGTCATGATGGCTGTGTTCATGTGTGTTTGTATTGTGGAGGTGTTTTTAATTTCTGTGGTGACTCTGAGAAACAGTGGTGATAGCATTTGCCAAAAATGTTTATAAAATTCGGCTGGTAGTCCATCAGGTCCGGGTGATTTGTTATTTGGTATTGAAATCAGTGCTTTATGGAGTTTGTCGATGGTGAGAGGAGCATATAATCTGTCAGCTTGTTCTCTGGGTAATGTTGGCAGCTCTAAACTATCTAAAAAAATAATTTGGGTTGGAATATTACCACATTCCAAGCCTCTTACAGTAAAGTTTACTGTAAAAGGCTTGGAATATGTTAATATTTTGTGGATTATAAATAATTTCACTTCTAGGATAAAGTATAGATGGAATTAATGCTTTTTCCTCTTTGCGTTGTAATTACCTATTTTGTTACTATACTGAAAGTGCCCATATTTGAGTTTTTGAATGAGAAACTGTTAAACTTTTTTGTATATAATATTTTCAAGTTGCATTTTTAGTTCGCTTAATTCATTTTGTTTTGTTCGCTAGGGTTTTGGGAATGTAAATCTGTGAGTTGTTTTAACTTTTGTTAAAGTGTTTTCCAGTTCTAGTTGTTGGTTTTTCCTTGTATGAAGAGTATGATATTATTTTCCCTCTAATTACTGCTTTGCCTGTTTCCCATTATAGTGAGGGTGAGATTTCTGGACAGTCGTTCATCTCCAGAAAGAATGCCCACTCATTTTCAATAAAGGTAATAAAATCTAAGTCCTGGAGTAATGATGTATTGAAGCACCATCTTCTAGAGGGTTTAGTATGGGCTTCAATATTTAATGTGAGGGAAATGGGAGTGTGATCACTAATTATAATGGAGTGGATTGTGGTGTCTGTTACATGTTGGGTTAGGGAATTACTGATAAGAAAAAGGTCTATTTGAAAAAAAAAAAAAGACCGATGAAGGGAAAGTAGGTGTATTCTCTAGATGTAGGGTTAATCAATCATCAAATCCATAATGCTCCATATATTGTTTTATTGTTTCATTGGAGTGCCAATTTCTTGTATTGCTGGAGATGCTTGAACGGTCAATTTCCAGGTTAATAACAGTGTTGAAGTCACTAGCAATGATAATATTTGTTGAGTTTCATAGAGATGAGAAAAAAATATGAAAAAAAGGATGAAGCATCATTATTGGGGCCGTATATATTCGCAAGTGTATATGTTGTCTGGTTAGTGGATACCTTAATAATTATAAATCTGCCTTCTGGATCAGTAATAGATGTATTGTGAATTAATAGGATATTTATATTAATTAAAATTGAGACGCCTTTGTGCCTGCTGTTATATGTTGATGAAAATATTTAGTTAAATTGTTTGCATTTAAGGCTCTGTGATTCTGGATTTGTTAGGTGGGTTTCTTGTAAAAAGCATATATCAGCATTTAATTTAATCAGATGTTTAATGATTTTAATCCTCTTAACCTGAGTCCAGAATCCACACACATTCCATGACACTATTTTAAGTGACTGAATGATTGTTTGTTATAGATATCTGTTCGTATGATGAAAGGAAGGAAGGCATGGGGAAGGGGAGAGGAAGGGGAAAAAAACCAACAAAATAAAGCAAAAAACAACAACAGAGGATTAACAGGATTTAGGGTTGCTGCATGTGTGTTAAGCAGCACAGAAAAATATAGGCAAGAATACGCATCAATATTGTGTATTCGACAAACAAAAACAACCAGAATAACAGAATAACAAGAGTGGCGTCAAAGCAAGAGATGGTTGTAGGAGTCTGTGTGAGACAGGGGTTGCTCTGTGTGTGGATGTAAGGGACCAGGGTGATGAAAGGGGCTGGATTATTTAACATATAATGTAGCAGTCACTGGGTGGTAGGTAATCTGTAGAAAATCAGAAGAGCCACGGGGCAATGTTTGAGTCACTATAGAGTTGTCCTTCAATGTATAATTTGTCCACAATGATATTTGCATGTTTGTTATTCTGTCTGTGTTGTTTCATGATGGGGTAGAGGATTTTCTGTCGTTCGTTTATTTCATGTAGGAACTGATCATTGAGTCCAAAATTTGTGCCTTTCAGTTCCTTTCTTTTACTTTTAATTAGTTCTTTGTGTTTGTAGTGTTCCAGTTTCACTCTTATTGGTCGGGGTGTTTTGTTGGAGCGTGGACCAAGACAGTGTACACAGTGAAAGGTGATCTCATTAACAGTATCTGGTGGAATTTTGAGTTGGTTTTTCATGAAGTCCTTAACCAGTGCTTCGGGGTTGTTGGGTGATTGTTCTGGAATGCTGGAAAAGATCAGGTTGTCGCGCATGTTTCTGGTTTGAATGTCCAGTATCCTTTCTGTCATTATTCTCTTTTCTTCCATTTTGTTTTAACAGATGCTTGGAGAGAGTTGTTTGACTGCTCTAACTTTTCAATGTAGTTGCGGGCGAATTCAAGGCTTGTCCTGAGTTTTTTATGTCCTCATGACCTATATGTCTGTCATCTGTAGATTGCTTGTATCCGTAGAAGAGGTTTTTTTTCTATTTATTTGTTTTTGGCGTGTCTTGTTGGTTTGTACTGGCAGTATCCATACTGCAGTGAATGTAGTATTGGTCGATGAATGAATGAATTCTAGGTCTGATAAATCCTCCAGTATGTGAAAGGTCCATTGCGGTTATTGGCAGCAGCTTGCGATTCTGATGTCCCATTTTTCTCAGAAACTGCAGATATGATTTTTTTTTTTTTGTAACTGTCAGGTAAATGATTGGGTGTTGCAGGTTGCAAATTTGATGAAACACACCCAAACAGAACACAAACCATCACAAATTATCCACAATTATACTTTGTATGATCAGAATTTAAATCCTCATGTCTACTAACAATGAACAGACCTTGAAGGATTGTACTTATTAGTGATCTCATGCCACTCATGTGTTGAGAGGTGGGAGAAAGTCAGCCAGAGAATGAAGGTATGCTCTATGCAACTGGAGATCGACTTTCATTGAAATTAATGGGGTATAATTTTGGTATCCAGCAGTAATGCATTCATGATAGCCCACAGCTAACTGTCTCCATGACTGTGTCCAAAATCACTCACCCATTCACTGCTACATCACAGATGCTCAGTTTATGGAAAAGAGAGCAGCTTTTGATTTCGCACACAATCATCTTATATCATCACTGATAGGTAGAGAGATGTACAATATACCTTTTTTTTTTTTTTTACTGCATTGCACTATGGGATTGTCAGCACAGCGTAGTGTAACTATCATGAGTGCTGCTTTGTACTATATGGTGCACAAATTTCACATTCAGAATCTGGATAGCCAAACACTTAAAAAAGATATAACGTATGACTTCCAGAAGGTCAAAGTAATTGCATTAATGCTATTAATGATTCAAGTTAAGGAGAAAAAGTGGAAAAACACCCCCTCTTGACAGGCACCTTTAGTCATCTGCCGTTCAAGCCTGCACGCTTACTTCAGTGGTGGATGTAAAGATGGAGACAAAAAGAATTTAGTGATTTAGAAAAGCTAGATTTTTCAAAGAGGTCACTGATACCTCATCATTTTGCTGTTAGAAATATGATTGGATCTGATTTTAAATTGTTAACAGGTACAGAGGGACTGTCACCTGCTGCTTCTGCCACCGAAGATTGTAGATAGAAATGTGTTTCTCTTTGTGGATCTAATCAAAGTGTGCTCATGTGTACTGGGTAAAACACTCCCATTTTTCAGTTTGGTTTAGCTGCATCATGGTCTGCTCTTCTAAACTTCTCATGTTGCAGTTTCCATTGCCAAGATGATTTAAAAATAGAGAAGAAGTGCCCTCCAGCTCCCCTGGTTCCATATTGGCTTTTCACACTCATTCTTTCATCCTAGATAGTGATTTATCAAACTGCTATGCTAATTACAACAGTGGCTAGAGGGCAGCATTATATAAAAACTATATAAAATGACTGATAAATGCATTTCTTTAGACTGACGACTCATGCAGAAAGTGACAGCAAGAAGGTCAGCAAACAGACATTACAAGCAGGGAGAAAAAGAGAAAGGTAACAGTGCATTTCACAGATATTGCAGAGGAGATAAATGTCAGTACCATTTAAGAGGTCATGTTATACCTTAAATAATGAATTCTGCTCACACATTAAGTTTTTATTCATCCTTGCACTGCTAACACTGCATTTGCCAGACACTGAAAAAATCTGCAAGAGCTGCAGTTGTTGTGGGAGTAGTGGTCCCCTTTAGAATAATGTAAATACTTTATATCACTTTAACTGCTTTTAAAGCCACCAAAAACTTCAGTTGCAATTGTTTCTACAACCCCAAATCAAAAAAAGTTGGGAAATTGAAATTAAAACTGAAAGTAGTGATTTGTAAATAATCTGTGTCCTGTGCTACATAGAAAACAATACAGCGGCACGTTATTTGATGTGATACCTCGTTGATTTTATTCTTTGTTCAAAATAAACACTCACTTTAATTCGGATGCCTGTAAAGCACTTACCACGCTGTGATGTTGCCGTTCCTTTTCACAACACTTAAGATGTTTAAGGACTGAGGACACCAAGTAATTAAATGTGTCAGGTGTCATTTAGTCCCATTCCTCCGGCAAAAAAGTCTTTAGGTGTGTAACAGTCCTGGGTCTTTGTTGACATAATTAGTGTTTCAGAATGCACCACACATTCTCTACTGGGAACAGGTCAGGACTGCAGGCAGGCCAGTCTGCACTCATTGACATATGTTGCTCCAAACTCTTTATGTATTTGTCAGCATTAATGGAGCCATCACAGAGGTGTAAGTTCCCTTTGCCAAGGGCACTGACACAGCCTCAGACCATGACAGACCCTGGCTTTTGGACTTTTTGCTGCTAACGGTCTGGATGGTCCCTTTCGTCTTTGGCCCGGAGCACACTCCGCCCATTCCTTCCCAAAAAGACCTGAAATACGGATTCTCTGACCACAGTACACATTTCCATTGTGTGATGGTCCATCCCTGATGCCTCCGAGCCACTTTTGTACCAAATCATGATTGCAATCACCTGTTAACATCACTTATTTCATTTCATTTCATTACTTGCTCTAAATGCAACTTTTTTTTGGATTTTATTGGAGGCATCAGAATTTAAGTGAGCATTTATTTTGAACAAAGAATAAAATCGATGAGGCATCATATCAAATAATATGCTGCTGTATTGTTTTAGGATAAGTATAATCGGATAATCACCTTTATTGGCCAAGTATGTTACACGCAAGGAATTTGTTTTTGGTACAGCCTTCCGACTGCTCTACCCACCGCACTGTTGCCTCCCTTTTCAATGTAATTCAGGACACAGATGATTTAGACATCACTATTTTCTGTTTTAACCCAAAGTCTTATCATATGGGGTTGAATATTTGACTAAATAAAAAGCAACAAAACTTAAAAATCTAAACGTATTATTTAAGAAATAAACATAAACTGCTAATGGGACTGTTTGGTGTAAGATAACACAACACACCATAGTATTACTAATGTTTACAAAAGGCAAAAAGGTAAAAGCAGAGGAATTCTACTCCATGACTGCATCACCAGACTAAGTGTAAGCAGCAAGAGTACATGAAAAAAAAAAAATCAACAGCACTCTTTCTCATATACACGTCAATAACAGTACACTGAGATCACAAATAGTCAAACCGACAACTTGCTACGCAATTGAACAGGACCTCAGCTTCTGAGTGTGATTCATCTTTTGCTCAGTCACACAGAGAACTCTTCACATGCACCCTAAGTGAGTCATGCTTAAGCACAAGTGTGGGTGACTAAAAAAGAGAAAAACACAATGATTTTAATCTTGTCACTGATTTCAGCACCATCCTGCTTATCATGCTAAAGTGCACCCTCTAAGTATGTGGCACTAGGACAGTTGTTTGTTCCCACTAGTCCGCAACATAAGGATGACTGTATCTTAAAAATCCTTTATGGGATTTCCAATTAGAATGCATATTCCTTGATTTAAATGAGGTGGAATGATGAGCACATACTGTAAATCACTGTTTCCCCCTGACGGCTTGTTTCAAAATTCTGTAGTAACAAGGATGCCCCCCTCTATGTAAAAGGTTTTAAACTGGACCCCCTGATTATCGTCACATGTTCTTAAAGCAGAGAACAGAAATTGCAGCCGCCTACCATGGCAGCCTGTCATCACACACTTAGAACTGTGAAGCTTTGAATTTAGCCATCTGGTGCAAGCTCTGGTGGCAAATTCACTACTTTGTTTCTGGTATCCACCATGCATGTCAGCATGCATACTCTATGAAACTGGAAGCCTTTTAGTCTGTGTGTCATGGTGAGCTTACAATGAAATCCTCAATTCTTTAGGTCTTTTAATTCTTTAATAGAGGTTTGGGCTGCTTTTTTTTCCCTGGTGGAACAGTAATCCTTGCTTTC
>NW_018127896.1:4644993-4659364 GCF_001952655.1 Monopterus albus | reverse complement strand
TTGTTATGATATAGATGAAAAATAACCTTGCTAAAATGAGTCAGCTCTTTCTGATTAACATCTAGTAAACTCAAAGACTGTGCACCATGCAGCTAGATACAGTCTGTCACCTGATGTAAATGCAGTGTTAAACACCGCACACAGATGTGGTGGCAAGTGTGAATTATGGGAACTGGAACTCATTTTCTTCCTTGGTGACATTTTCTATCCTCACAAAACCACCCCTTGAATGACATTGAATTCTCATCTTTTACATGAAGCATGTGACAGATTTAGGGTGAATATGATTTCTTCCTTTGTTTTTTTGATGTTGAGAATGGTGGCTTTAAAATTTCATTCTTTAAAGGTTATTTTTATGGCCTGTCCACCACTGCACAGCAAATAGACTTGTGACATGACATATGTGTTTGTCTGCTTATCCATGCTCCAACAACCAGCGGGCTGTGTGAGAACTATGCACTGAATCCCAATTTCCTCACCCATCCTCCTGCATTAATCCTCCAATACAGCTGAAGCAAAGTAGAATTAAATGATTGACTCACTTGATTTATGAGAATGATTAAACTCCAATCATAATTTACTTGTCATTTTAAACAACTTCATTTACCAATAAAAGAATACTACTCAGATAATTATGATTGACCAGATATGCAGTGCTCATTTGTACATTTTCTTCTATTTTTAAGATGGAAAAAGAACACATTAATATTACATTTAGACATCTGGCAGACACTTTTAATCCAGATCGACTTTCAGTGACTGTGAGAGTAGAAAAGAAATTAGAACATTTAATCCGATCACAAGTTTGGAGGTTAATAAATGTACTATAGTTTTGATTAAGGGTTTTGGTAAAATACTTTCCCATGCCCTTATAAAAGCAAAACTGAGGAGACCTTTAACATGTCAGGTAACGCAGGTTTTTCCAAGTATATTTTTAAATGGAAGAAAGTGATGAGGAAAAAATATCAGCTAAAATGACTAAAATAACACATACTTTTAGTCAGGGTGAAATGATAATATCACATGAAATATGCCTCTTTGCTAGCAAATTAAGAATAGTGACAACAGCAGAGCTTTCCACCCACTTAACCGGATGTGGAAATAGATTCATCCTCCTTGGCAAAATTAAGTTCTGGTGTCGGTTTTGATCAGTGATGGCAAATGAAATTACTTATTAAGGAGTGCACATTTTACACAAAAGTCGTGATTTCTGGGTGATGAAACCCTTTAAATTGTTGTCTGTTGTGGCTGATTTTTGGGATGCCAATGTAAAATGCTCCCAAGTGGAGCTCAAGACTTGCAGTAGTATTCAACTGTTGCCATTATAAGTATGCCAAACTAGCTACTAAGTTCCTGATTGCAAAGTATGGCATTGAAAGTACAGAAAACAATCACTGGATTACTTTGATATGGAAGAAAACCCTAAAATATGATGACTAAGAAAAGTTCTGGACTTATGAGGAGCATCTTTTTACATTACTATTACTAAGCAGAATTATGTACATTTACTGTACTCATGATTGGCATCAGTGATATATTTAAAGAATGTGCTGTTAATGTAAGTGTTTATATTTGATTAAGTTACTGTAAGATTCAAAAAATAGTCAGATAATTGACAGCAATCAGATGCCAGGGTATGTAATATAGAACATTAACCTATGAGGGAAAGGACCCAAATGCAGACTAGCAGGCTGGCAGGCAGACAGGTACTGCTAAGCAGCTGATTTCAACATAGGGGAAAGAGATAAGCTGACTTTCAGTCTAGGTAAACACAGCTGAGCAGGGAGATCTGGAGTCCAAAACACTATTTTTACATAGTACACAGTGGATTATTAGAGAAAAACTTCACAAACAGTCCAGGTTAAACAAAGGCAAGAGGCAAACATCCAAAAACCATTAAAGCCCAAATACATAAAACATGAGTAGCACTAGTAAATAACAAGGTATAGGACCACGGAGGGCAAGATAAATGAGGCATACAAGGCATGTAAATACAATGGATAATCTGGCAATGAACAAAAGCTACCAGTCAGGGAGAGGCAATCAGCTGATTCAAGGCAGGTGAGGTGGGACTGGCAATGAGGAAGTGAGAGGTGGGGCAGAGAATAATTTGGAGAAACTGGAGACCAGATGTAGACTAAGAGTCTCTAAACAAGTCCAGAAGCAATAAAGCTGGAGAAAACAAGAGGGACGACCGAACCAAACTGCAAACTGTTCATAAACCGGGCAAACTACAACAGCTTAATTCCTGATGTTTTTAGACCTCCATTGTGCACCAGCACAATGGAGGTCCATTGCCCAGCTCACACAATATCAATCCCTACAAAGTCTGTATAAATACCTACTACACAAACAAAAACAAACTGCTGCGACTGACAAGAGACAATCTATGTTTGCATGAGAGCACATACATTGCATTTGAAGAGAAACAAACTAGTGGTTACTGTAATCATATACTGTACATGCACTCATAATTATCATGGCGAAGAACAATGGGACTCAACAACAAAAGGCATTTATTTTTACATAGTACACAATGGATTATTAGAGAAAAACTTTACAAAGCATTTGATTGATCATGTTCACAATGATGATGATTACACCTTGGAGGAAAAAGCTGCCATCTTGTGTAGGTGCTACAGTATATTCTGCTTCTTTTTCATCCATGTATAATACAATCTGAGTGACCCTTGTTGCATAAATAGTTTAATGATATGATCTGAAGAGGTTTAAATGCTAATTACCAGGTCCAAAATCATAGCTGTAGTCAAAATAGTCTGATTTATCTGAGGCTTTGATCATTCTTAAAAGCGATCCAAGAATACATTTTATTACCTCAATCTGCCTAATGACAGGCGAACTGTCTGCTGTTTGATACGGCTACACTAGTCACGCTGTATTGTCTCCACAGTCTTTATTATGAAGTTAGACAAGAGTGTCAAATTGACCCATTTAGAAAAAAAGGCAGCAGAAGAAAGAAAAAAGAAATAAGCAGTACAATTTACTGAAGTAGATATGCAGCTCTCCCCTCCTCTCTAGGGTCTTAAAAAAAACAACAACTTTGGTGTAATAAGAGGCAATGCTATCAGAAAGCAACCCAGTGCTATAGGAGGCTGTCATCACTTCCTGAAGGTGAGAATCATGGGACTGTCTACATGCAGAGGGCCCTTGATTCCCATTAACATTCATTAAGCAGGAGTGATCTTACACTGGAAACCATTAGGAACCATTAAAGGCTCTAAGACCTTCTGTTAAAGAACACGTTAAGTGTCTGCTGCAGGTACTATAAGAAAGGAAGTGGCTCAAGAAACAATATCCAGGGGAGGAGGCCATGTCTTTTTTCTTGCTTTTGATGTGTGTCTTGTGTCACTGTGGGGAGAAAGACAGTACGTATGTGCACGTGTTCATTTTTAGCAGCTCTTGTGCTCATTTCTTGTCAGGATTTATACCAGCAGCTAAATAAGACATAAAAAGTATAAAGCTTTTAAACAAGGCAGTGCAGCCAGTGGCAGACCATTCCAGTAGAAGCAGCTGACCCTAACAGGTCCTACAGACACTCAGACTGGAGCAGATGGAAGATGCAGATAGCACTAAAACTGCTGACTGGAGGTTTGCAGGCTTTCGCCGGGAGCACTTCATTTAACATCTCACTGTTGCCGCTCCTTTTCGTTCAGTTACTCCCTGCAATATTTTAAACTGATCCACTGATGAAAATGCAGAAAATAACAGTAATTTTGATGAACTATTGAGGTCAGCATTAGCTGCAATGACAACCATTACATTTTCTGTGGAGATTTCACAATAAAAGCCCCTTGTTTTGCCATTTGGATACCTAAATGTTAAATATTGGTAGAGGGAAATGTTCACTATACTTCAACAGTAACTTACAGATAAAAAAAAAATGCAAACAGTTTAAAATTACTTAAATTATCCTACATATATTTTTCTGAGACTGTAAATATAACCAATGGGGGAAATTGTCTTAGAATTTAATGTTTCCCTTTATAAATGTGATTTTTGGAGCATATCAACACAGTTATAACCAGGATTACAGGAACATTTGTCAGTACTTGTAAATATATGAGTCAGTTCTTTATTATCTTTTCTAATGTCATTCAGAACAAAAAGAAAAGCTTGGTCCAGAGTATTATCAGTGATTTTCTCATCCATGCTCAGGGGAGCATCACAGGCACTGCTGTGCTGGAGCCCTTAGGGCAGAACCTCAAACTGTTGTTGAAGCGGACGGGCAGAGATGGCAACATCCTCTTTTGCCCTTATCCTTGCCATGGTGTTAGACCGGTCTTACTATTAATGGAGGACAGGGACCAGCCAACTCCTCCCTAAACCACAGACATGCTGCAAAAGCTAACTTCCAACAGGAGAGCAATCTGTAATAAATTGTGCATGATGCTTCTGACAAATTGATGAAGAGTGGCTATGAGACAAAAAGCCTACCCATGCTGACACCAGAAGCTTTAATTGTAACAACTGTGTCAATTCATCCTCATGTATTGAATGACTGTTCAGACAAAACTCAATAAAATAAAATAATAGACAAAACAAAGGGGATTCTCCAAATGGTGGTCTCATATTTATCATACCAGTGTTCCATTAGTTAAACAAGCATTTTTCTGTGTCATAGTGATTTCATGCTTTGATGGGCGGGGTCACCAGAGCCCTGGGATGAGGTAAAGCAACAGTGAAGGTTTTTCATATATTGTAATGGAGGCATGAATCAATTAAAAACAGAATTGCCTCTGGAATTTGATACATATTTTGACCAGGGTTAATTATTATCTTTGTGTGGCTGTAACTAAGAGTCTTCTGTATATCACCTTTGTTTGCCAAGAAAACACCCAGTGTAATTTATTGCACACTGATACTGACAAAAATGCTTCCAAGAACAAGCACCAGTGTGTTTTAACAAGTAAAAACCTCCATTGAATTTAGATTTTTTCTTCTTACCTCAGAAGGCTTACTCTTGGGATTTTACTCTCAAGTATGAGGCCTTTGAAGCTATTTTTGACTTGCTCAACCTACTTTTGAAATGACATTCACATTTTTGCTCTCTTTTCCCCTTTTTGAGCCAGGAATAATCTCACTTGACATAACCTTTGGTCCATTTGTTGGAGGGTTAGGAGGCTTAAAATTGACTATGAAGGGTTGCCTAGGCTTGCCACACTGACAACAGAAGTCTCTAGATTTGACTCTTCATATGTTGTGAATGATTCACTAAAGACTTGTTTTTATTGGCCTTTTCTTGACTATTTGAAAGGCAATGATTATTCAATGAGCTAAAATCTGGAGCTAAAATTAGTAACGCATAAAAAAAATAAACATTTTTGGATACAAAGTAAAGAGAGTGGTTGTTATTGAAGAATTGAGGATTAAAGTGAACAACAATATAGAAAAGTCAGTGAACAAATCGTTTCAGCTGTGCCAAACAGACACAAGTATTTGGCTCAAACACAAAACTGAATAACCACAAAACAAAAGCAGGAAGTGTATAAAAATGAACAGTGTCTATCACGGTGCAACAGCTGTGGCAAACAGTATTAGCAAACATGATTAGCTTTACATTGCAGTCACAATCCTCCAGTGTATGACGTAATAAAGTATTTTAATAATGCCATCCATGCTGACTTCAAGATAAAGCTGCTCCATGAGTTCATTTAAACTGAAAATGTGACAGATGCTGTCATTATATATTCATTGGGAGTCAATTAAGTCAGTGAATCAATTAGCAGAATGAACAATATGTACTGTATGTGATATCTTCTTAATTACTTGCTAACGGTGAATGTCCTCACACCATGTGGTCCCTCTGTCTGCTTTCTCTTGCCTTTTGCTTTGACTCCAGCCATTAGAGGAGGGAGGGGTAGTGATGTCAGTGGATTAACCCAGCTACTGGCTCACTGTGTGCTAGTTGGAGGATCTGAAATAAAGAGAGAGGACAGGGGACTTTAGTCTGAGCCATGTGTTCCTTTTTACCTCCCTCCCCATCCTTTTTGTTTCCTCCTGACATGTCTCTTTTCCCATCATGCTAGCTCTGCCTCACAGAGTGCTGCAGCGTTCTGTGGCTACCTCACACCACAAACCTTGACCTCACAACAATGCTCCTGCTCCCAGTGCTCCCATTTTCTGCTTCTGTCCTCCATGCTTCCTCTATGGACTGATTTCTGCTCCTCTTCCTTCTCTCTCCCTCTTAATCCAAAAATGTTTTTCTTACCCTCCTAAACTGTCCCACTTATTTGTCCCTGCCTCCTTGTCTCTTTCCTTCATCCCTTTTCTTCCTAGTGCACCCTGCTTTTGCTGGCAGTGAGAAACCGGCTGCTTGTGACTGGAATTCCTTATTACGCCATGTGCATGTCTTTTCATGCTTCAAGGTGCTGCATGTTGGGACTTTATTTATTTATCTGCAGATTCCCTCACTGTCTTCCATAGCAATTCCATGTAACGCACCCCCTCACAGAGAGAAACATGGGAAAAAACTAACTATTATTAGTACAACAGGTGAAAAATAACCAAAAGTGGTCATAATAAATGCAAAGCAAATACTTACTGTACTTCAACTGACTGCAATTTCATTTACTGTTTAGAAAATGCTCTTACTAGATTGGGCATAGGGAGAGGGGCTTCCAAATGTGCACGTGGGGCATAGCATGTTCAGATTTCGCACACACCTACAGTAGCGTTATTTTCCATTAAGCCCACACTAAAGTTGTACTTTCCTGAAACCTTGACAAATTGTTGTTGGTCTTTGTCACATTCACTAGTAATGGCATACATACTGTGGTACTATTAACACACTGCATTCTCTATGTATCATAGGAGTAATTGCCTCACTTTTGGGATTCTAACCATAATTACACTAACTGAGGAAAACATGCAGCCTGGCTTGTGATTCCATTTTTAATGCCCAAAAGACAAATATGCAGCTCAGCTGCTTCCATAATTTAGCAATAACAAGAAGTGAGAAAAGTAACTACATGAGGGAGACGGAGTTTGAACACTTTAAAATGGAATTTAAGGAATAACTCTTGTTCTTTTTTAACATTGTTCTATTTGATCTGCAAGATGTCCTTGAATGTTTGCGAGTGGAAACCAGCCTTGCTGTTGATTAAATCTCTCTGCACACTTGAGGAGTCAAGTGTGAAAGTGTGTGTGCTACCCCAGCAAAACTACCTGGCCTAGTTTCATCTCCAACAAACACCTCACCTTAACTCTGCAATGCTACAACAGCCAATCTTCAGACAGAATTATTGCATGCCAAATGACATACTCTGCCTGTCATGTATTTGAGCATATTTCCGTGATTGCCCTGTGAGATATCTATAGGCTCAAAGCCTTTTTTTTTATCCTTCTCTTGCAGGTTAAGATGGCTGCAGTGAGTCCACACATCTTAACATGAGCAAACACACTGCAATTCAGACAGCCACATGCATACACAAGCACACACACACGCACACACTTCTAAAGAGCTGCAGGAAGGCAGAGGCCCATCACATCATGCAAATCGCTGTCGCTTGTCAGGACGTGTGTGGCATCTGAAAAGAAATGAAAAGAAGGGATAAAGGAGAGCACAGAAAAAAAGGCAGTGGAGTGCAAAGGTGCAGGAGTTTGAGGTGGTGACCATGTTTTTCAAAAGCTTTTGTGTTCTTGACCCCCACCGATTGCTCTTCACGCTTGCCTGGCCGCAGTGACACAATGTGTGACATGCCGTCAGACACAGCAAAGGTCAACAAGATAAGCATATGGGTTTTGGTATAATGGAAGCAGAGGCAAATATGTATGTCGGCCTGTGTATACATGTATCACCTCCACCGCTCAGCTGGTCACTGGCTACAGGTGGCTAGCAAGGTGACACGGCATCTTGTTGTTAAAACAGGAGCTGGCCATATGCCTCTGCTTCTGTGAAAAGCTGTTTTCCCTGTTAGGCAAGCATATGCATGTGCCAAAAGTTGCTGCTACATCAGTGGACTTGTTTACTTTATTGTTGTCAGAGTTTGTCCTCTTTATCCACTGACATCTGGGACAATGACTGTGCAAAATTAAAGAACAGAGCAAAGTTTCCCCCCCCATCTTAGGTAATCTTGCAGCTCAAGAGGGAATAAAGTTTTAAAGTAAATTAAAAACAGGGCTTTTCTGTTTGAAAGAATAACTTAGATTTAGATATCAACAACAGTAAAATATGCCATCTGTTCTGACATTACAAACATACAAAAGCAGTGAAGCTTAGGCTGCTAATTTATCCAGAATGTTGGTCTTGCAGTCTGGGAATTACATTCATAGCCAAGTTATTCCTGCAACACTGCAGCACTTTCTCCAGTGATTGATGGCCCTTTAACAAGCTCCTCTAAATAGCACGAAGGATCCCTGAACTTAACGATATCTGCCATTACACCCACCAACAGGTAAGGTCGAGGTCGCAGTTTCGTCTCAGCACGGGCAAAGTCACTTTTTATGATGGGGAACAATTTGCTTTGTATAAATGAGACGTTTGTTCCAAAATAATTGTTACCATAAAAGTGAAACTTGGATTTGCTTCAGATCTAAACTGTTGTACGTTCACTTCAACAATACATTTTTGAAGACATATCCAGGCATTTTAATTGCCCACTGAAAACAAATAGTGTGGTAGCTTGTGTGAAATGCTGAGATTTTTTAGAGGAAATGATTTCTTTCAGTTTTAATCTTACTTCAAATAAAAAGTATGATATCAAAATACTTCAAAAAGTGACCAAAAAGTGTATAACAAAATACGGGAAATACAAAAAAAGAAACTGAACCATCTTATAAAATATCCACCATGTTTGAAATTGCAGAATATGAAATGTTTTTCCAGTTATCTCCTATAAGTCTTGCTGAACATGTACAAGATGCACAGAGCATGAAAAAACAAAACAAAAACCCTGTCAGAATGGTTACAAATGCCATAATAGACAATTTGCTGAGGTTCTGTGCAACAATCTGGATGTATTTTTATGTAAGATGTGTTTTCCTTATAGCCTGGATTTTATACATATAAAACAACTTAATCTCCTCCCTCTCCAGCAGTACTGTAGTATCACTGATATCGTGAATTTTAGCCCAGGGGGCTGACTATTGGCTCTGGGCTTGTTTTTTAACAGATACACAGCATGTTTGGACACACTCCAGTGTCCCACATCCACTCACCGAGGAGAATCTCCTTCAGGTGTGTACACATCTTGTGATGTGACATGTATTCATCAGAGATTTCACATGCGCCATCATCCAACCTGCAGAACAGGTTGAGTATGAAAAGGGTCCCTGCTAAATATTAATCTCCTTTTTTCCTTATCATTTCAGCTGCATGTGTGTAACATTTGGCAGGATGCTGGCAATGCTCTGGATCAGCCCAGGGGAGGCTGAGAGAGGGAGAAACTTGGAATGTACCTCATCACAGGACCCCACCAGATGCTAGAGTTGTTCACCCATCAAGCATGAAATTTTGTCTGCGGGGAGATGATTTATAATTTTACTCTTACTGCTGGGGAAAACAGGGAGCAAGAGAGAATCAGAAAAGGGAAGAAACACAAATGTTTAGTCCTTTTTTCTCTGCCAGTAAATTCCTGAATGGTTTCCAGAGTTTGATTATTTTTCATTCTGTGGCTGCAATAATGTGGAGGGAAAAACAGGAGCAATGAAAAGTACTTGTCATTTAGTTGGGTTGTGGGGTTGGGGGCAATGGTCCTTGCTGATGTTATGTTTGCATGAGTCTACAAAATCATTAGAGGAAATAGCCACATTATGGAGAGCGCCGCATTGGTTGGCTATCTAGCCTGCATCCACCACTGCATGCAGCAGCTATCAGCTATTCATCAATTCTTACTTTGAGAAAAGCAAGAATTGATGGTTTGTGTTTGTTCACAGTCAAGAGAGCTCAGTGGAAACTTCCCCATGGTGACACAGGGACAGCAAAAACCTGGTTTTCTTTATTAGAACAATTAGTTTTAATACCCTGTGGTGGAGTGTTTTGTCAACTGCTGAGAAGTAAAGAACACCGCTCTATTTTAATGGCAGTAAACTGCAAAAGAACTAGATGCATTATTGGCTTACATTTGCATTAAAGTCAAACTTCCTTTGGGAGCAGCAAGTAAAAACTTTTTTTTTCAAACCTCAGTCCACATTTATCTATTTTAGCCTGAATAATTAATTCTCTGATTGGTTTCCAATTTGGTATACACTCACCAGCCACTTTAATAGGTACACCTGTATACAATTCATTTCAGTATACAATTCAATGCAACACTTCTGCACTAATACGAGTGTCTATAAAGCTCAAAATGTTCAGTTTTTGGTGAAACTGACAAATGTATCGATGAAATTATGTTTATTTTTGAGGTCATAGTTAAAGGGGGTGTTTGACTGGAATACATTCTAATAATAATAATAACCTTTATTTATAAAGCACTTTACAAGTCATCTGAGCACCAAGTGCTGTACAATAAGAACTAGGAAAATTTAAACACCTAAAACATTCTATACAAAATTATAAATAGCATATCATTCTATTCAGCGGTGTTCCTAATATTCTGACCCTCTCATTATGAATCTGGGGAAGACAAAAATATAGAGTCACCTCTGAATATAATGCAGTCCAGTACAGCACCACCTTTAGCTATGACCTCAACAACAAACGTATAATTGAATTTTATACCTTTACAACAATTTTGCAATAAACTGAAAGATTTTGAGTGTTGCATTGAATTGTACAGGTGTACCTAATAAAGTGGCCAGTGAGTGCAAGTCCAGGCACACAGTATAATTTTCTCTGGATACCAGCTGTGTTTAGAGCACAGTTAAAGTTACTTACATAAAATGTTAATTTTGGATCACAGATTCAGGGTTTCCTTATTGAACCTACAGTGTTTGCCAGAACCAACCTCACTCTTTCTTTCTCTGCTAATTCTGTTTATACTATGTCCTAATTAGCCAGCAAACCATTCACTGGCCAAACCTACTTTGATATGCAAAGATTGGACCCAGCCACTCTATGGAAACAAACAACTTAAGACAGTGACAAATGGTCATATAATTGACACCATCCCTCTGATGGCAGTGATATATGGAATACATTTACTTTATATACAGTAAATGATAGCAAACTGAGAGAATGATATTAAATACAGACAAAACACTTTTATTGAGGCTATCTTGGATTATAGTCCATTTCCCTTCAAATCTGAGAGACATATTTCATGTGATTACAATTTTAATGCCTCATTACACTAAATGACAAGACTACACAAATTACAGTACGGGCTCTGATAGTGTTACTAATCAATACCAGTGCTTTGAAATGAAAAATCCTCATACAATATCATGTAAAGAGTCGGCTGCCCACCTATGATTTACTATATCCATGAGTTTCCAAACAAACACTCTCTATCAGGTAAGAAAAAATTGCGGCTGACACATTTGTTTCACCTTGCATGTGTCATCAGTTTGACCTGTGGCTTCTCTAATCCACTCCTACGTCACTCCAAATCACAACATGTGTCACTCTGAAACCCTTTTTACTTCTTTGCTTTAAATGGATGAATGTGGACCAGTGCCACAATGTAACTGACCTTGTAAAAGCAGAATCAAACACTACAAAGACAATAAGTGAATTTAACTTTAGAGCGAAAGTGCCATCCATCAAAATTATCATCTTAAAACAATTTAATGACATGATTTACCTTGATGTTCGTTTGAAATGGCACCTTTTGTGGATATGAAATTACTTTATAGAAATTGCAAAGACCTGGATAAGTCGATTTTTTTTTTCTTCCAGTGCAAAACTAACCTCCCCCACCGACTTTGGTTCCACTCACTGCCTTGTCAAAAAACTTAAATAGATTTTTCTAACCTTCACTTATTCTGGGAAGGTTCACTGAGCATGCATGGTGTTTTTGAGAATGGCTCAGCTTTACTTTTATTCACTTACACACATTCACACCTGGGTGCTGACCGGCACTTCCGCTATAGCCTCAGAGGAGTTTCTCTGGAGCTGGTGGGGATTAATTGTCTTGTTCAAGGACATTTCAATGGGAATTGTAGAGGGAGGGGAGCATGTTTCTCATTAACTTGCCTGTCCAGACTTTGCAGGCTGTTTGAAGAACCAGCCGCCTGTGTCATTTCTTTTTTTAGTCTGCATGAGTTATTTTGTCTGTGTGAGTAACTGATGCATCTTCTATAGTACACTTGTACCAAGAGCTGCAGTGCTTTATTCTGGTCTCTAGGCTGCTTTTCAAACATGTTAGACTTGGATTAACTTAGTCATGTTCCATTTCTGGGGCTGTCTCCTTTGAAGGGTTTGGCTTGTGAAGTCTTTGAGGACTCTTCAGTAGGAAAACTTCTTCTAGCCCTCTTGACATTTTACGTACATCCCTGTTTAAAAATGCCATTGATTCTTTTTGTTCTTGGGTGCTTTCTCTAATCAACATTTCTTTGGTTTCTGGTTGTGTCCTTGCTCATTTGACACAGGCTATTGCTTAACAACTTCTTAAAAAATGAATTTTGTCCCTTCACTGTGTCAAAATTACAGGCATGTGTTCAAGTTGCCTTTTATAGCCAATGCCCTAGAAAATGTAGTTGCTGAGCGGTTTTTAAATGTCTTATAAGAGCACAAGTAGTGTGCACTCAACAGAAACAGCTCTACTTAGAATTTCAAATGTTTCACATTGGACCTGAGGTCCCTGGACACTGCAAACAACTTTAAAACACAAGCCCCCTGTATTTATGTCTTTGCCTTATTTTATTGAGGCACTCTGTGACGTTCTGTTCTAGAAAGGCACTACAGTATCTATTTAATGACTGACTTATTTTAGGCTACTGACAGATTGGACATACGGCTGTAACAAACATGGGGAGCTGTCCTCCAATCTTGGCCAAAAGAATGGTTCTTTTTGCTCCACTGGAGGAACCTTTTCCCTGTCAGCCGTTCATGATTTATTTGGTCTTGAAATACTGATTTTGAAGTAAGCAATTCAGACTTGTCCTTCATCTCTAGCCACATTTGACAGTTGACTTTTCCCTTAAATGCACATTCATCACAAGAAAGAGAGAAGCCAATCCTGAACCCTTTGTATACAAAAGGAATCTGGAGAGAACTCAACTTCTGCTATAAATACGTAGTATTACATACTATATTAATTGATAACAACACATTTAAATCTGGCCTTGGTTCTATATGTTCAATACTCAGGCTGGAGGAATGAACTGATGCTGCTACATCAAATACAAATGCAAATGTAATGTTCCCATTAATCATCGTCTACTTCACAGTGCAGGAGCAGTACCGTGTTCCTGTCTGTGAAGTGTACTGTTTTCATGCCAGTGTCATTTCTGCTACACTATCAGTTAAAAAGTTGGACACACTTTCCCACTCAGTTCACTGGGAGAGTGTGTCCAAACGTTTGAGTGGTCGTGTAGTGTACATGTTATACTGCTTTTGTAAAATGTGACTTTGACCTGGATCTAGTTTTTCGGCACATTTACATGTTTGATGATATGCTCATTGATGCATAATCCTGTTTGTTGTAGAAGCCAATCAGGGAACGTGGTGGTGTTACCTTGTGTGTGAATACTATAAAGATAAATGTATAAAGATACATAAAAAGGGTGAAAGAAAATGTCTTCAATCAATATGGGAAACAGGCAGAACAAACAATGCCACTGGCATTGACAGGTTGTCAGATAGCCTGTACATTCACTTACTTTAAGTGTATAAAGCCACTGTCTCTGTATTAGTCTACATAAATGTATTTTTTGTGTGTGCCTTGTGTATCTGTTGAATTGCTGCACTCATTTACTCTTACAAGGATAAAAAAAAAGCTGTATTGAATAGAACTTCATTCAATTGCACTAAATCTGTCTGCTTTTATTGCTTGTAATTGCCATATAACACCATACCATCGACTAGAGTTAAAAGTAAGTGGTTGCTTTACATTGTCTTATAGATGTTTGTGCTGATTATTTCAATGTGTCTGCCAGAATGCCAGTGTCTGATATTATTTACCCCAAAAAGTTCTTTAATTAATGTTTTTACAATTAATAAATAAATATTCCCAGTGATGGCAACTGGCTGGATGGATGTGTGGTAGCCTTAAGGACTTTGTTAGTGATATTGATGAATTGATACTCTGTGTTATTTGGTACTTATTTACCAGACTACACTCATTTTCCAAAGACAGAAACCAAATTTGATTAGGAACTCAAGGTACACTAATTGCATTACTTCCTTAATGTGATTATGATGTTAGAGTGTACGCGTCCACAACCTGATTGAGACTGGCTTGTGCTGCCATGCTAGACAGATTAGTGAAAAGTGTGGGTTTCCCCGCTCCTGACTGATGTGATCCTG
>NW_018127896.1:4627662-4644969 GCF_001952655.1 Monopterus albus | reverse complement strand
ACAAAAGTATCTGTGTGACTGAGTGCCCACACAAGCACACACACATGAACTGAAGAATCTTGAAGGTTCTTTCATCTTGTGTGGAGGTCAGTGGGAGCTGCGAGAGAAGCGCAATTTATTGTCCAAACACTGACTTGTAAATAATGGGCAGAAACAGTAAACAGCAGGATGACATCTCAGGGCTGCAGAAACAGTTTACTTCATTAGTTTAAAAAAGAAAACAGATTTATCTAACCCCAGTATCTTAGAAACAATAAAGAAACCCGTTTTACACCCATAATTGCAAATAGTGACTTGACGCTATGTGATGAATGATGAACCATTACAGCGGCTGATGATGTTCAAAATTCATCATATGTCAGGCTGAAAACAGAAAGAAAAACACCTGAATTCAGTCATTCATGTGCAGTCAAACTGGAAATCTGCTAGTGTCCCCATCAAATCTCGACATCCCATTTGTATGGAAGATAGTATCAGTTTCTTATAGCCCAATCCATTCGTCTTCCATTGGCGTGGTTTTTTAAAACTGAATTTACAAGGCTGTGATAGGCATTATTAGTGAAATAGCCTTGAGTGAATTACTATGAATGATCACTGTATGTGTACATTTTGGTTTATTGATATTATTTATAGCTCATTCCACTGTGATTAACTTTAATAATCATCTTGTTAAATTATGTCTCTCACTCCTCTGCCTCCTATTTTTTATGTTCATCTTCTCACTTCTTCTCATCCCCCACTCCTTTTTCTTCATATTTTTTATTCATTCTATCCCATTCTTCTTCTCCTGCTTCATCGTCTCTGCATGTTTTTTTGTGCTTTTTCTTATTTTCCTTGTACTTTTTTACATTTTCAAATCATGATTATTCGGCTTCTTTTCATCATTCTTTTCTTTTTTCTATTTATTCTCATTTCCTCATTTTAAGTAGGGGACTTTATTCTTGACCTTGGGAGAAGTGCAAGTTTGTGAACTCAAAAGGTTTTTTTTTGTTGTTTTAAACTTTCTTTTGCAAATTAAGGCGACTCAGGTGTCATCATGTGGCCAAAGTATTACAGCTGAAAGTTCAGAAAAAAAATAACTAGTGAGTGGAACTTTGAGTTTCATCACACTTTTTAAATTTTTCTTCTTCCTGTCTACTCATCTAAGATTTGATTCTACCAATAAACAAAGGCTGTATTTTCCAGAGAAATGACAGCTAAAACAGTTCAATAACAGTGTGCGGTTCGTGCAGCACAGTGGAGTGTGACAGTGTGGCTGTCAGTGTATGTGAACGGACACACAAAGGCTGACTTTGAATTGAGACCAGGGTTCACAGCTCATCTCCTACAGCAATCAACCTGGTTTCCTGACACCATGTAAGCCTGAATTGCACTATACATTAACCAGAAATGGCAGATCAGAAAAACAACAGCGCAGTTTGTCTTTTGTATATGAGGACTTGTAAAATAAATACCCCGAGATCCTCAGTGCTTTTCATTCACAATCTTTTGTCTCCTCATTACATTTCAACGGACATTTGATTATCTATTGAGGAGGCATGCACATCCTGATATCCTGGCAATTTCTCCCTAATTACATACGATGGGGGAGCATGCAAAATGACAGATGGGTCATTCTAGTGATCTGGGAGATGGAGAGAATCATTTCCCCAATGATCCCAACACCAAAAAACAGACAGCAAAGTGCATCATCTGGATCACATTAGCAGCCTGTCTCATCATTTTGAAGGAAGGAAAAATCTACAAACTAGATCTGTATTTGGAGCAGAATCCAAGAATGGAGGTTTGTGGAGAGTCAACAGATGTTAATGAGGTAACAACCAGATCAGGCTCTCAAATGTAACATTTGGGCATACCTTAACTACAAAATTTGACTTCTATATAATTACACTGACTCATTTGTAATAAGAATGGTAGAAAAGGAAATTAAATGAACAGAACAGGACAAGGACTTTAATTCTGGTGTAGCCCCAATCAGTCTTTGTGGATGTGAAAGATTTCTTTACAAGCGCAAATGACTGAGCAAAAGAAACAAAAAAAAAAACAACTCAAATCTCCTCTGCTCAGTTATGCAGAACAGGCTCACTGGCCCCTAAGTCATCCTTCTGCAGGATTTATCTGGGGACAGAGTCAGCAGGTGGCTGACATCTGCAGAAGGATAGGCAGAGGCAAGGGCAGCACCTCTCAACAGGTGCAGGTGATTAGCATGAAACCAGGACTGCAAAAATAAGGAAAGCGAGTATAAAGAGAGGGCGCAGACGTCAAAGTACTGTTCAGCTCATGTTTATGTATATGGAGGTTAAGAAACTCTCATCTGACTGACACTCAAAGACGCCAAAAAGGTGAAAAAGGTTCTGGGACAACTACTTTTCCTCATCCATGTTTTATGCAAGGATCCCTAAAAAAGACACCAACTTTTAGATCTTTGTAAAATCACCACCACCACCTTTCTTAAAAAATGAAAAAGAACTGATAAGGAGCTGGCAAAACAAGAAGATATGAACCATGCTGAAACATTTTACAATACTTGCATCCTTTTTCAACAGATCAAACATGTGCTGGTCCCTGTTTCCTATCACTGCTTGAGTTCATGTGTCTTGCAGAGTTTTTACAAACAAATACAAGCAACAGCATTACAACAGTGGCCAGCGAACACAGGGAATTTCCTGGATGCTACAATGCTGTGTATGGACATTATGCATGCACAGCCACACACATATGTACCTATGTATAAAGTCTGTGTACACTGGGCATCAGCCTGTGATTCCTGAGGATCAGACACCCAGCAGCTCTTTGACTGATCAGATCCGGAGAGCCTGCTCTTTATTCCCTAATGTTAGTAAAGCGGACGCCTGCTGTGACTAATCTGCGGGACAAGCGAAATAAGACAGAGAAGCTTTCTGCTGCAAACAGAAGGGCAGGAAATAGCTATTTCAGCAGTGCAATGGTTCGAAGATAATTTTACACAAAGCTCCTGCTTTGTTCATTGGGAATGTTCAAAAATATCAAGTGATAAATTCATTCTGCTGCATGTGGCCTTTTATAAATTCAGGAATATTACGGCTTTTTACACATTTATATTGATGGGTTGCTTTGGCTTTTTACATTATTGTGCAGCAACATAGATAATGTACCTCTTTCAGGATATAAGGGCAGCTTATACATTATCAATTGATTAGCTGAAACAAAGATGGATGCCACACTGAAGCATAAATACACACCTTCAGTTTATAATACCATATGTATTTACATAATATTTGCAATAGTTCAATCTGCAACTTTTAGAATTTTGTAGGTTCAGCCAGTTTTTGCATATCCAGATGTAGCTAGCTTTTTTTAAAAGGGACAATAATGTTTTCTATGAAAATTTTGAATCTTCAAACTTTCTTTCAACTTCAGCTGTAAATGCAATTACAGTGAGTAAAACCACACACTGAAATGTTATGGAGTTAAAAGGAACATTTATCAGAAATACCCAAGTAACCTATGTGTAAATAACACTTACTGTATGTGTGTCTTTTTGGATGATGTCATGCTGCTGTGCCCAATCTATGATCATCACTGCGACAGTTAAAAGGGCCTGCTCCATATGAAAAGTGTTTGGGAATTCCACTATCTTGTACTGTATATGAGTGAGAGCAAGGATCATGACTTTGACTGCTAATCAGGCCCTGTACATTTGAATGGCAGCCATGCAGACATTGTATCCGACAAAGACACAAGACAAAGTAACCACAATGTCTGTATTCATAAAAGTGGATATTGTTGAGAGAATGTAAAACGCAGTTTGATTAGGAGTTTTATTAATCCTTGTAAAAACAAGGATTAATATCCCACAGGCATCAAAGACACCCGAGCCTGCAGGTAGGCCCTGAGGTGTAAGAGAGAGCAAAGAGACAGTGTAGAAATAGCAGGAGACTGAGCAAGTAAACACAGCACTATGTATGAGCTGGCCAATTAGGGAAGAGCTTTCATGAGCTTGAAAGTAACACCCTAGAAAAGGCAATAAAGCTTGGTGGCTTGGCGTTGGAGACTTACTGAAGTGAATCTTTATTTATATCACGCAACAGTGATAAAAACAACTTTCTAAAGAGTATCCATATGAAAAATGTCCAAACCTAAACTGCAGGAGAGTCTCCACACTATGCACCATTATAGCCTGATTTTATGATATTTTATGATGGTCACCTTCAGAAAGGTCAGACCAGATTCAGATACACAGGACAGAAATAACAATGGTAGCTCTAACACTGGATCCCTCACTGGCTTGCTTGCATAAAAAGGTAAGCACATTGTAGAGGCCACTCTCCTATGGTTTACTATTCCTTTATTTAATACAAAAATATTCTGCACTAATGGGTCCACACATTGCTTTAATTTGGCCCACATTAAAGGCCTACACACTACAGTACTATAACCAGTATGGGCCATGGAGTTATGGAAACATATTTCTTTTTTTTGTTTTCTTTTGTTGTTCTTTTTACAGTGTAAACCTAAAGGATAAATGCATTCAAATCACTTTATTCTTGATGAGACATGACTTAAAATGGCATACATAATCAAATCCATAATTGCATAACGGCATACATAATCAAAGGCGCATTCACCTACTATAACACAACATGAAGAAATTGAGTTTCCAGGAGTAGAGCTTCCAGTGACGCATGTATAACCTTGATCTTTAGGGTTGTCAAGACCCCAGATAATGGCTCTGAAATAACTATTCAGGTCTTTGTCTGTAATGGAAGATTTTGCCACAAGGACAGTCAGTCACAAGTTTACAAGTCTAGGCTGTAAGGGCAAAGAGTGGCATGAATAAAAACCCTGATAGCAGTCTGGAGTTTCCAACAATGTGGTGACAAACCCTGAGAGCAGGACACAAAAGATCCTATTGTCTGACAAATTAGAAAGTAAATTCCTTGACCAGAATATAAAATGCTGCATTTAGCAGGATGTGAGATGGGCTACGCTAGTGTCACCCTCAGGTTTTCCCTGGATGCCCTGTCTCTCCTGTCACAACTGACCAGCACCAGCGCAATCATTGATTATCACCGCCACCTGTTGCTCATTATCTTCCGGACTTGTCTCCCATATATACGCTCTCTTTCTCTTAGATCCTCGCTGGTTCATCACCGACGCTTCCATGCTCTCCCGTGTTCGCCCGACTCACTACCCGACTCCCCTGCCTTGTCTTCGTGGTTTCTGTGTGGCACACTCATCTTGTCCCTGGCTGCAGATGTTAGCATCCTCTGGGGGGCAGTGTCTTCCTCAACCTACCTGTGTGGTGTATTCACCTCTGATCCTGCAACCAGGCCAGCTCCTTCCTCATCCACCTGTGACTCATCTCTCCCACCACTACCTACTCTGCATCTGCGTCACCTCCCCAGCTACAGTCTGTACTTTCCAGCTCTCAGACCCTCAGGATCCCATTGCCCTTTCCTTTGTTCTGTTATTAAATAAACTCTTTGTGCCCATCTTCCGGTGTGTGTGTGTCCATACATTAGTTCTACCTGTACCAGTCCATGACAAAAAAAATTAAGAGCCAGAGGATTCTCCATTTTCATCCACATCTGCAGGATGACACCACAGTGATCAGCCTCATCAGCTGCAACGATGAGACAGCCTACAGGGAGGAGGTACAGCACCTGGCTGTGTGGTGCGCTGACAATAACCTGCTCCTTAACACCAACAAGACCAAGGAGCTCATTGTGGACTACAGGAGGGAGAAAGGAGGCACACACGACCCCATCCATGTTAACAACACTGAAGAAGAACCACCTGTCTTCAGCCATCTTGGTGAACTTCTACCACTGTGCCATTAAGAGCATCCTGACCAGCTGTATCATAGTCTGGTATTGAAACTGCTCTGTGTCCAACCGCAAGGTGCTGCAGCGGGTGGTGAAAACTGCCCAACGTATCACAGGGACTCCACTTCCAGCCTTGAAGGTGTTCACAGGGAACGCTGTCTCCGACATGCTCCCAGCATTCTCAAGGACTCCTCTCACCCTGCTCACAAACTGTTTGACCTCCTACCCTCTGGGAGACGCTTCAGGAGCCTCCGGACCAAAACCAGTAGACTCAGGAACAGCTTCTTCCCCACAGCTGTCTCCTTACTGAACTCTGTCCCTCGTTGACCCCCCACTGCCTTCCTCTATACCACTACACACACCTCACCCCTTCTCTCCTCCCGGGACTAAGGCAATACACTTCTGTTACTTGTAAAACTGAAGTGATCTATTAATTTGCACATACTCTTATACACAGAACCTTCTTCTACTTTTGGCTGTTCCCATTAGGGGTCACCACAATAAATCATCAGTTCCCACTGAACTGATGATGCGCACGTTAAACTTGGCATGTTTCACACTGGATGCCCTTCCAGATAACGTCTAATTTAGAGTCACCAATCAACCTAAGCGGCATGTCTTTGGACTGTGAGATGAAACCGGAGTACTCGGAAAAAACCCACACAGGCACAAGTAGAAAATGCAAACTCCACAGAGAAAGGCACTGCGTCGACCAGGGCTCGGACCCAGAACCTTCTTGCTGTGATGCAACAGTGCTAACCACTGTGCTGCTGTGCCGCCCATACTCTATACACAAAATACTGCTCTGTTATTCATTTGCACACTGTACTGTACACTTGCAGATACTGTATATTTATCTTTGCACTATTTACATCCCTTGAACTGTTCACTCATGTAACTAATTATCTTTTTATTCTGCACTATGTCATCCCATTGCACTAGTGTTTTATTAGCTTAATGTACTTTATCCATTATTTGTAATTTAAATCCATAATGTCTGCTGTGTATTACCTTATATAACTTACTGTAAATATCAATTGTACATATCTATTGGTAAATTAGTACCGATTTTGCATACTGTGCACTCTGCACTGCTGTAATTCCCCTTATGGTTAGATACTAAACTGTATCTAACTGTATCTGTTACCTTTTACATGTGTAATGACAATAAGGTTGAATATGCAGCAATAATCCTACAGACCTTGACCTTGGAACCAAGGATTTCAGCTGATAACTTTAAACGGTTAACACTGCAGTGGCTTCAGAACAATCCAAAGTTCTTGGATGGGATAATTGTAAAATAACATGTAATATACTGAGCACATCTGCAAGCAACTGTGGGACATAATCCAAAATTTTTTATGTGGCACACCCAAACAGATAGCAACAATCACCGCAAGCTGTTATTACTGCAAAATAAGCTTATGAATCGCCAATTTAAGGTGATGAATATATTTGTATCAAAGGTTTTAAAACATTTTCTTGTGGGTTTAGTGTTTTGTTTTGATTGTTAAAAAAAGAAACTGAATGATTCAGGCCATTTCCTAGAGGCTGAATATCTTTTGTAGTCACCATGTAAGTGATTTTCAAAGCCACATCAGGTGGAGTGCTCATTGTACTGTACATAACAAGGTCAGGTACTTCACTCTACCTTCTAAGAGATCCCTCTCAGTGCAATAGCCGAGGCATGATGTGTGTATAACCACTGAGATTTCCGTGTTCCACTTGCATAATCAGACATTTAGTGGTGGTAAAACACTGGCGCACATACTCTCTCTCTCTCACACACACACAAGCATATATACACAAGGTTGACCTTATCCTCCTAAGATTAATAAAAGTGATGACAAAAAATACTTATATAGGAGAACAGAGCGGAGCATTGTCCTTGGTCTAGTGCCTCTGCAGTGAACAAATGCAACTGTATTTTTGTTTATGCTGCAGATAATTAACTATTGATTTAAGCTTTTGAAGTCCTTGTTTTCTGATGAAAAGTATAAGGAGGCTGCCAGCTGATAAGCTGTAACATTTTTGGTCTCTGTGATGTTAAGGGCCCCTCACTTTGCTGCATTCCACAGAGGTCTATAGAGCAATTGATTACCTAGGCATTTTTTGAGTATCTTCTAGGATTCTGCTGACCCTAACTGACCTCAATGTACAACCTGCCTCAGCCCTAATTCATCCCCATCACCCACCCCAACCTCTGCAATTTTAATACCGTTCAAATGAGTTGGGCATGTCGACAAAGTTTTCTCCCTGCGATTGCTTTTGAGTCAGTGATGGACAGCCCCTAGTTCACTCTGGCATGTTGACATGAAGGAGATGCAGCACCACCATTAAAAAGTCAATATCACAGAGACAGATTGGCAATTTGAGAAGCAGAAGTGACATGGTGAGTATTCAGAGGGGGCATACCAGGCTTTAATGTGTGCCAAACTATGACAATGTGAGTGTAACAACCACGTATGTGGCATGTTTTAAGACGAGCTTCAAACCGGCTATGTAAATTAAAATTAATTGGCTGCTGTATTCTATGACTCACACAGTCAACATGAGCTTACTCTGGATCTGGCCCAAAATGGACCTTGAGTCTTAACCTTTAGAATAATTCCCCTTCTTTAAACAGTGAGGAAGCTGGGCAGCATAGCAATTAGGAGAAAGTGGTTCAGTCCTTTATGACAATTCATCCACTTTATGATGCTTCTTTGACTAAGACAAATCATCTGTACTAGCTCCAAGGTGGCTGCTTATGGCTTACCCTGACCTTTGACCTCCTTGGCAAAGAAGGTCACCCTCAGGGACCATTATGACAACAACTGGAAAGTTAAATGTCAGGGGTCCTAGAGGATGCATTGATCTTTGTAGCACACAACAAAAGGGGTGTTGGAGGACACAAACACCACAATTAGCAGTTTTCTGCTCTCAGTTGCTTAGTTGTGCTGTAGCACAAGCACAGCTAGTTGGGCTGAAAGTTTAATCTAAGAATGCAAGAGGTAGGGCCATGGGGTCAATAAAATGGAAAAGGGTCCACATTATATATGAATCACAGATGTGTGAATGTGCATTTTGTCCAGATGGTGGCACTTTAAGAAAGCTCATAAATGGGAAGGGCTCATCTTCTGGGAAGCATGAATGTGCTCACTGAATGTCAAGGAAATTTTATAGTAATCACTCACATTACAATTTTATATACTTTATCCCAAAGCAGATTAAGTCTTGGCTGATTATTTAAAGACTGTTAGCACCTAAAGATGGCACTAAGACTTACTTCTTATGTGATAATTTTGCATCATTTGATCAAGCCATTCTGATCTACCACTCAGTGTGATATCACAGCTGCAAAAAGTAATGACTGCTGCCCGACGAGTCAGGTTTTTCTGCACTGCAGTGTTAAGAGAGGGGGCAGGACAACTAATACAGCCAGTGAAGCAGTGCACTGTGGTAAATGCTGAAGTGAACATGCTAACATATTTACAGTAACAATGCTAACATAGTGATATTTGGCAGGGATATCGACTTCCATCTTAGTGTTTAGTGCAATACATGAACACAAAAGTAAGCTAAAAACAACGTTGATCTAGAATTTGTATTTGTGAAATCCTCTGATCTTTTGCTGCAGTCAGCCTGGAGCACAGCATAGACAGGATGTTCTTTTTGAGTTGCAATCCTATTTGTTCAGACAGTGTGTGCCACCAAAAATCAATCATTGTTTTGCTAGTTCTTTGAAAAGCTATTTGAAACAAGATCCTGTTTTCCAAAAGTAACAGTGGTCATTTCTGCTTGTAGTTTTAGCCATTGTAGCACTGGCTGTGATGAACTTGCTTTTTGCCTTCTTGGCACCAATCCTTTGGCTTAGTGCTAGAGGAAAGTGTTTAGCCTGTAAGCACGACCCATCAGACTGAAAAAATAAATAGATTTTAAAGCGTGCATGACAGAAAAGCACAGCAGGCAGAAAGAAAGAAACAAACCAAAATGGGCTTTTAGAGATTTGGCTGCTGTAAAGCTTGATATAGTGAGAAGAGAGAAAAATGTCTAATGCATTGATGTAACAAGGAAGAACATAAGCACAGCCAGATTTTATATATGTTATAGCTTTCAAATCAGCTATGGGCATAGAACAGTAACAGTGGACATTAGTGAAATCTTCTATATGTCATGAAATGCACAGATCAGGAAAAAAAGCCACCATAGCCTTCATCTAAGAAGCAAAATACCATCCCCTGCTGTCAGCTGGCAGTGAAGCAAAGCAACAATTCACTAGTTTGATTCAAAGCTCAGTGCGTTTGAAGGCTGCTCTAGGATGCATTAAGACAGGTCAACTAAAAAAGCTCCTATATGCCTTTGTTTATTGCCTCAGTTTAACCTTCAAACTAAGAGCACATATAGTCCTTACTGCTTCTTGTAGGATTCTGCTTTAGGGGTTGGTAGCACAAGTTTCTGCACTCACAGTTTTAGGCCAGTCTTTGCAGATAAATTGATGTGTCCTTGCTGGCATGATGTTCTGGGAAGCTTCCTGTTTACCTCGTCATTGTTTTAGCATGAAAGCACAAAAAACTGTAATTCCCCCAAGAAAATCCGATGACTCAAAGGAATGTGTGCGCAAAGGACTCAGTAAGTCCACTACAGAACCCTAAAGCACACACCAATTTAAAAGTGTGACAGTCCTGAGTCCTTGTGGACTTACCAGTAATCAGTGTCCTAGTCCTCACTGAAAATGGGTCAAGTTGTACCACTGTAAAACCAAAATGGCATTCTTACTAGATCTTAATGGGGTAAGAAGTATAACAATTTTGGATAAAAGTGAGACCTTAGAAACAAGTTTAAGTGCTGATATAGATATTGCTTTGTCATTCTGTCATTGTGATTATGTTTTCAATTGCACAGAATAAAATAAGATCTAAACTAACTCTAGTACAATACATCAAATGGCAATGTTTATGTTTAATATTTGTATATGTCTCACAAATCAAACTTTACAGTAAGTGTAGACTTAATATTGGAAAAGAGAGCTAGTGAACATAATTTTCCACTTTTGCTGAGTACAACATGTTTGGGTTGTGTAAGGGGAAGAAACAGCTTTCTCTGTTTAAGGTAAGCTTACTTGGCAGCTCCTTGTTTAATTTGGTTCCTGACTGGTCAAATAATGGGAGCATTTGGAGAGCAATAATCAGATCTTGCAAACGATGAACAAGTGTGTATATTTTCACCCCTAAATGTTCAACAGCTGCCAGGTTTCAATATTATCTGTTTTGAAAATCAGCCAATGCTGTATATATCATATACACTGTTATAATAAACTTTATGCCACAGTATACAGCCAGCTTTAGTTGTGGTAAAATTTCCCAGGCTGAAAATCTTGTGAAACGTACAGTGGATGTTTCAGTATCTGTTGAGACACATCCACTTTTAAAGACACTGGATTTAGAGATGATAGCACTCACCGTGAAGCAGTCAAGGAGGAGGATCACTACATCCTGGCCAAGGCACTAGATCTAATCTGAAACTTTACTCAACATGGCCTCTATAATCCTGCCTGATCATCTCCAGCTGTCACAGTCCTCTGGTTCTGTCAGTTATAACATCACCACACCAAGTACCGGTACTTGTTTTACTCATCAGCACTTTACATTGTATAATTGTGAAACATTTCTTTTCCCCCTTCTACTTCTTTCTGTGCTTGATCATGCCAAAATTCACCAAGTAATCCTTCAGGTGTGACTTCTTTATCCTTACTACATCTGGTGCTTTGATTCTGGAGCTGTTTTAGCTTCCAATCTAGAAAAATACAGTATGTTCAAGCAAAACACATCTAAACTATCTGAATTCTGTTAGCTGATTTTTCCCTCACATACAAAACAGTATATAAAGTAAACTGAAGCGACTCAGTGAGTATTTACATCAAGCACAACTGGAGCAGTTTGATGGGGCTTTACTGCTAAAACCTGTCAGAGCAATGCTATTTAAAAGTGTTCAATTTGTTTTGAAAAACAGTGTCATTCAAGAAACAGCACCAAATTGTCTGCAAGTCTCAGACACTTCTAAAGCAAACTGCTGTGCAGATAATTACAGTAAATAACCCCAACATTGCTTGGTATTATGGGAATAAAGGGACAGATGTTGATGTCTGATAGCCATCAGGTGCTCATGTTCAGACACTATTAACAAAATGAACTCAGGGTAACTTCTTAATTATATAAAACTGCACATGTCCATCACACATCAATAACTTTACAAGGGCAGGAACTGACAACTTGCTGGTGTCAAAAATGTGTGAACCTTAAAGGACAATGTTGTTGTTTTAATCTGCTGTATTTGCCTTAAAAGTGGGTGTGGTGACTTTAGAGCTAGTGCTAAACAATGTTTCCAGTGAAGAGATACTGGGAATCAAAAAGTTGCATTAAATGGTTTTGTTGAGGCAATCAGTTAGCCTCTGAGGGAGCTCGGAATAAACATGATTTCACTCAAATCATTTTTCATGCTTATCTCTGAGTCAGAAAGAGAGCAAACACAAAAACTGGTCTCACAGCAAAATGTATAACAGCTACATTGGTCCAAAACACAAAGTGTATTACTCCAACAATAATGCCTTGAAAATTGTGACACTGCAACATTTTTCTTGATAGAAAATTGAAGCTGAAAGTATGGTTATGTTTAGGTACAGAAATTATGTTACATGGTTAGGTTCAGGCATACAAACTAGGCCCCAGGGTCGGTTAAAACACTTAAACACACACAACCTTGGATGCAGAACATGATCTCTGGCTCACTGCATGAAAGTCAGGTGTTTGTTTGACCCACCCATTCTGCCCAAACACCACCTTTTAGTGTTTTTAACATTATAATCTTCCAAAATCATACACCTACAACAGACACTACATACAGTATTAGTTTCTGTCTCCACAGTATGACAACCTCCATGAAACGCCAAGAGACGACCACAAAGAAGAATACTGAGCTGCCTGCAATACAATAAAGGTTACCAAAGGTTACCATGTTTTACAGCCATTACTGTGACGCTAATATGTTTTATACTGTGGACCAACACAGCTAATAGACATACAGCTTGCTATTGTTGTGAGAACGGGCTGAAATATAAGATCTTGGCTGCTGTCTGGGGTAGCCATTACAGCTAACTGCATAGGAATACACATCCGGGTAATCATGTCGACTGACTTGATGACCAAGTGATCGTTCTATGTAGTTAGCCCCAGTGTGGCGGTTTGAAATGCAACTTTACATTTCTCCAAATCTCTACAACGGGGGCAGTGACAGTGAAATTAGCACTAGCTTATTAGTCCCCATACCCATCTTTAGGGAGAATACAGCAGGTTCAAGAAAGCAAAGGTTTCCTGTTAATGAATTGAAGAAAAGAAAAGAACAATTTAACAACTAATTATTTTTGACACTTGTGAGAAAGAATGACTTTTTCTTGGCTTGGTATTTGATTAACGTGTGCAGACTGTCTTCCTCACAATGCATGCTGGGATGTTTACTAGTACAGCCATGACCCTAAAGGGATGAGAAAGGACTAAGTGAAAACAGATGCCCATCAGCCATCTGACTGTCTCAGTGGTGTGTCCAAAAGCCGATAGTCAGTCAGTGCAGTGAGCATCTCAGAGGTGAGCCCTGACCTGACTACTAACAAATGAGTTGCTTTTTTCTTTTTGATGAAAATAAACAACTCAGCCAGCAAAGGGTATGCATGTTTTTGGCTCTGAAACAAAAGGGAGTGAAAAGAAGGCAAGAAGCGAGAAGAAAATCAAAATTTTTGAGCCCAATTAAATAAATGAATCATTACAGAGAAATAGCTGCATAGATCAGAACAGCACTGCCAGCGGGTCTCCCACTGTTCCAGCCAGCAGGCCTCGGCCACCCTCAGAGATTAATCAAATTCATGGAATGTTGATTTGCATCTCATTAAAAATTTGGGTGGAAAATTAATGGGGAGGCACTTTGTTTTCAGGGGAAAGACTACTAAATTTCAAACCCATCTTCATTTGTGTGGTGTATTCACTTTGCAGTGTCGCTCAAACTCCTTTTTTATCTCTCTGGTTGCTCTCTTGGGAATGGGAAGGGAATCAGTGCACTCTGATGTTTTTTTTCTGGCCCCAGTTTCATGTTTTATGTGGGCTTTGGTTTACTCTGTGTGTTATACATGCTGGTGCTCCACTTACTTTGTAGAAATTGGCACATTTCCAAAACTGTACTGTTTTAGTCTTTGCCAAACTTCAAGATCATCAATGATTGAAAAGAAAATGCCAGATGATATCTTTCCATCATACTATGCTCTGTGTCACAGTGCTTCCTGCATAAATGAATGACTAGATACAGTACATGAATATGACAGAGAGAAGCCAAGGAAACTATTTGTCTAAAAATGCATCCACAAGAATATCCATTAGTACCACAGTCTTTCCCCACTGTAAATGATTTTATCAGCTGCACACGTGCATTGCGCCATATATCTAAACAGCTGCCAGTTGTGAATTGCACTATGTGCACAGATGGGTAGAATCCCGATCTTTTTTATTGTCCAAATGCATCCCATGTTTCAAACTACAGAACATCTGGGTCACATCAAATTGTGGCATCTGTGTCCTTTTGGATGTATGCCCCAGATATCTAAAACAGTCACTGTCAGGGATGTAAGTGCACTTACAAAGTGCTGTTTTGATTCTGCTGGTACACCACCATTAGTATGTAAAGTAGATGCACATAATATTTCAACATTCTATTTCAGCTTTATTTTGTAGATTTAACTCTGAGCAGTCCTAGTGGTTTGATTTTTGAGAAGATCATAAAGATGCCATTTACAGTGCAGACAACATCATCCATCTCCCAGAGCAAATCACCTTAAATTACAATCAGTGAAAAAACACAATAGTGCAGAATCACTGCAGTTAAAAGCAATAATTGTTCCTTGACTTCATGAACATTGCTTGCTTGCCACCCACGTTTAGTTGTACCCTTGGGAGCATTTCTGCATTCTTTTTCTGCCAAGCTGCATTAGTTCAACCACTCACTGATCAAACACTTAAGAGTGTTTTATCCCTTCAAAGTTGCCAGTCTTGTTAGTCATCTGTATAAACAACATCAGCATAAATGGCATGCCAGGATTTACAAGTCTGATTCAGATTATATCAATGGAAAAGGTACCGATAATCACTTTCAATGACTCTGCATGGTTTTGTAAACACATTCACATTTACACAGTGGCAATCAATATTATGGAACTGCTTCCTGGCCTACAGCAGCGACACATTAAGAGGTTGAATGCTGAAGTACAAAAATGGAAATCATTGAACCCATGAACATTATAACTCAGTAGTGTTGGATAAGTGCAACCACTGGCTGTGGTAGAGAGAGAAACATTCAAACAATCCAGTGTGTCAGTGTTAACATTTTGGCACCAGAGAAGATTGACTTCCACACTTGCGCAAATCATCCAGATAAGATTTTTTTTTTATTTCAACTAGGGCTGCCCCCCAAAAGTCGACTAGTCAAATCATTAGTCAAGAGACCTGTCAGTCGGCTGAAATCTTCTAGTCGAACCCTTGTTTTTATTTTATTATATTTTATTTTTTGTCAGCCAGCGTGTATTACAGACCGTTAGTGACTCTGCCTATTGCATGGATGTAGGTCCAACGACACTATTTGGCGAACTGCTGATCAGAGTGAGGAGAAAGGACAACAAAACTCACTAGGACAAGCCACAATGAAAAAGACTAACTCTCAGTGTGGCTGGTTTTAAATATGTGTTTTTGGTTTAACGCAGAGCCACGTTTATGTTTCTGCAACATGCATCCATCCAAATGGGACTAAAAAGCTAACAAAAATGCACTGGGAAAACATTTTAATGAGGAATTATAAATCAGAGAATTTATAAATATACAGTATATTCTTATATCTTTTATTACCCTATAGTGCAAGCTGGCACGCATGAAATGTAACAATATATGCTGGTTAACTGACAAGAGAAGCGCAAACAGGCTATTAGAGCATTGTTTTAACACACATACAAGTGTGCTGTCTGTCTCATTATTCTGACAAATCCATATGGCGGCCTGACATTATATATTGTCAATTTAAATAGGTTGCAATTTAAATCTTGCATCATATACAGCTGTCTTTATTATGTTCAGAATTATGTTCCTGTCACTCTTTTGAATTTGAATACCACTGTTAATAAGGTCAGTATCATCAGGGAAATTCATGGTGCTGATGCTTTGTGTTGCGTTACGATTTGTTGCAAATGGCAGTTTGCATCGGGGATGCAGAGCCCATTAGTAAGGCCACAGTATGTAGAATAGTTCGGAAAGTGTGCCTCGCCCTCAAGCGCTTTCTGTGAATTTTTGTTGTGTTTCCTGGGCACAAACCCCTCAGAGCCATTAAAGAGGAGTTTCACAGGATTGCAGGTTAGTGGTATTGAATTCGTTTCAGTAAGGCTAATCTGAAAAATGATGATCAGTTAATAACATCTTGCTGTGACCTCTGGAAATAAACTAATAATTAGAATCCCCTTCAGGATTTCCTAATGTGGTTGGATGCATTGATGGGACACATATTCCCATCCATGCACCTCTATGAAAATTAAAATTCAATTCTTATATTATTACATCAGTGTTGGGTCAATTTTAAAAAAGTGTTTTGATTAATGTAATAATTACTCTCCATAAAACGTACTGGATTATTTATTAATCATTACTTTACAAATCCCATATCAACCACAATAGGAATTTTAAGAAAGGGTAGACATAAAACTGCACTTTTAATTCGTACAAAAATCGGTATTTTATGCAATTACTGAAGTTACTCATTCAATTATTGAAGAATTAAGAACCATTCCTTACTTTACAAGTGACAAATAATAACATTACATTTTAATCATACAGTGTTTGGTGTAAGTAATTACTAAATAATGTTAGTAAACGTACGCATTGACTCGGGCAGCTATTTTCCCCCAAGCTAAATGGACACCTGGAACTCCCGTGGCCGGGGACCAAGACTAAGTGAGGTGCCTTCTGAAAGTCTACTAGATGATGTGAATGCAGCACTAAGAACAATCCCTACTACGACCATCACTGAGACCAACAAGCTCATATACACCACAGCAACCGTGATCCTTGAGATGCATGGCTATAAGTTCAACAAAGGCCATAAGGAGCAGTATCCTCCATGGAGAAGGACGTTGGAGACCAGGATCAAGGCAGCATGGAGAGAGGTTAGCCAGCTATCAGAATTGCAGAAAGGCATGATGAAGAAAGGGGTACCTAAGAAATACAACTCACTGTCCATACCTGAGGCCTTAGAGACTGCCAAGCAAAGGCACACAGCCCTGGCCACATGGTTGAAGAGGTACACCAGAGAAGTTGAAGCCAGGAGAATAAACTGAATGTTCTGCACTGAGCCATTCAAGGTGTACTCTCAGTGGCAGGGGAATAACATGAGAGCAGACCCACCAAGGCTGGAGACTGAACAGGTTCTGGAGAGCATATGGGAG
>NW_018127896.1:4589701-4624874 GCF_001952655.1 Monopterus albus | reverse complement strand
CAGTGTTGAGGCATGCATTTAATGCAACATTAGTTGAAGGTGAGCCTCAAGCTCCAGGTGTTATAAATATTTCTTGATTCCCACCCACTTCTAAGCTGCCCTGTCTGCGCCCTTTTAAAGACACAGGCAGTATTGCATGAATTCAGCTTAAACAGTATTTAATCAGAGCATGATACATTTAGAGCACAAGCTGGCACACATTTTTCTGACTTTCTGTATGTGGACATCTTCTGAAACTTAGGCAGATCATTCTTTAGGATGAAAGGAGCCTATCCTAGCATTTAAATGTCCACACAAGAAAGGTGTTCCGTCAGGGGTTGGGCATGCCTCAACACTGCAGAGACTGCGGTAGCACCACAATCGGTGTGCTGAGAGTTATGACGAGTAGAGACCCATGAAAGCTGAATTAGACAATGAAAAAAACTCTGCAAATTGTCCAGGTAAGATTTATGAAACTAGTTAGTTGTTTTGGTTTGAAACTAAATTCTGGTTTAGTCCTCTGGCTCATTCTCCAGCGTTAGTATTTGTGAAGCTATTAAGCTAATGTTTGCTTTGAATTATTTCTTTAAATAGAGGCTCACAAGTTAAAGCTATTTAAATTGTCTTTGAAGATATGCCAACTTTATGCAGGAAAGTAAAGCTGATGTATGCTTTATTTGTAACGGTTTTTCTGTAACATTGTCAATATGTTTCAAATTTACAGATGATGAACAGAAAAAGGAAGGCACAAGAGGAATTGGTATGTATATATTTATGCTTTTTATTTTGTTGTGGGCTACAGCAATGCAGCCCAGCTGCAAAACTTTATAGGTTCATTATTTGAATAACTACTATTCTAATCTGCTTGTTCTTTCAGGAGGACTGTGCCACAGATGACTCTGTCAGAATCCATTCCTGACCTGGAAAGTGAATATATCCCATCATCAGAAGAAAACCCCTGCAACAGCAATGATGGGAACCCTGATGACAGCAGCGACAATGAGGATGAGGGTAGGACAGTGGTTACAGTGAAAACTTGCCACAAGGGTCAAAAAAGAAAGTGGGACAAGCGTCATTACTGTGTATACTGCAAAAAACCACAAAGTAAAATGTCACGGCATCTGAGGCAGAAACACAGCAGTGTCGCCAAACATTTGAGCAACTTCTTAGGAAGGTAAATTATCATAACATTGAGGTGTTGCAGAAGGGTGAGGGTGAGATAGTAACCTATAGACAGCCATCTAAACATCCAAATGCAGAAGATTATTTGCCATGCAACATTTGCTATGGGTTCTTCATAAAAGATGAAATATAGAAGATGCTCAAACATTGTTAAGAGAATGGTAATTGACAAGGTGTCCCTTGAATTAAGACATGACCCTCTCATATGTGTATTTGGTGACAGGATGCTGGAGAAACACGGTAGTGATCAATCAAAAGATGGTCATGTCAGTCAAAAGATGAGAGAGTTGGGTAGATTTTTACTTGCTGCCAAGTCCCTTGACTGAGAAGTTGAGATGCTGCAAGATGTTTTGGTGCCACCTAAATTTTCTTTATCTGTGCAAGCAGCAAAACAAGCCTCTGGTTTCACCAGCTCCGAGTACAGGTATAACACACCATCTCTTGCTTTGAAGTTAGGACACTCACTGAAAGGAGTATGTGACATTGTGATTGGGGATCATATAAAGGATGAAAATGATGCAGCTGCAGGCAGAGTAAAGAGCTTCTTGGACTTAGTGGCAGCAGAGTGGGACCTCTTTGTGTCATGTCATGCACGAACAAACTTTGAAGAGGGCAGATGGAACAAAAAAGAAATGATCCCACTCACAGAAGATGTGATGAAGCTGCATCAAGTATTGAAGTCCACAGCAGAGGAGGCAAAAGTGAAACTCATGGAAGCGCCTAACCCTAAAGCATACAAGATTCTCAGTGAGTGCCTTCTCTCACAAATCATACTTTTCAACTGAAGACGGCAAGGTGAGGCAGCAAAATTTCCTCTGTTGACCTATAGGAACAGAACCAAAGAAGAACCAAATGAGAACATTATGCAGTGCCTTTCAAAACTGGAACAAGATTTGAGTCATGAGTTTACCAGGTTGGTGATAAGAGGCCGTAAAGTACCTGTGCTGCTTACCAGCGAGATGACAAAATCACTTGATTTCCTCATTGAGCAAAGGAGTGAGGACAATGGCATTTTGGGTAGTAATGAGTACGTCTTTGCAAGACAGCATTCAGATTCTCATCTCCGAGGTTCAGACTGTTTGAGGAACTATCCAGCTGCAAGTGGGGCAAGGAAGCCTGAAACACTCATCAACCCACCTGAGGAAACATGTAGCTACACTTAGTCAGATAATGAACCTGAAAGAAAATCAGTTGATCACCTTGCCAAATTTATGGGACATGACATTCGTGTTCATCGTGAATACTATCGCCTAACCGAGAACACACTTCAGCTTGCAAAGATGAGCAAGCTGCTTATGGCAACCGAACATGGAACTGAGGTCTACAAAGGCAAATCTCTTGATGAGATTGATTTGGGCATAGAAAGTGAGTAGAAAATACCGGTTGAACCTATGTACCCACGCTTAAGCCCCTTCCCTGGGCTAATGCCACACAAGTGTTAAATACACTTCACATTGGCAAAATTTAAAACCACATGCTTCCATCTCTGTAATGCTGTGGTTTGGGTTAACCAGGAAAGTAAGATGGGACAGTTATGAAAGATCAAATACTTACACGAACAGCCAGCTGACAGGTGACTCAACATTCTTAGTCGGGTACAGCCCTAGTTTTAATAATATCTGAAGCTTGACACTAAATCAGCTTCATCTAATGTCAATATGTGATCACAATGCAGAAATGACAAGATTAGAAGCAGGCCCGTTATTGTAGCTGCTGAGCTTCTTTAACAGAGTGTCCCTGACATACATGCTTACCACCCTTAGATTAAAATAACAAATAAACATATCAGTGGCTCATATTATCAGTGACAATGCATTTTTAAATCTGTATACATGGTGCATCATAATGTCAGTGCATTGATTTAAAAACTTTACTAATTTAACCTTTTTTTTTAATTTATGATGAGAAAAACGTGAGCATCAGTGATTATGGATTTTCTGGAGTAGACCTTGTCAAGGTTAACTATTCATTAACTTAGTATATATGGGGGCACTAATGCTACAGATTGAAAATGCACTAACAAAGTGAAATACCACATTCAAACTTTAGCACAGGCAATTGCTCATATATTTTATGCAAACGAGCCCTTCATATCTTTATTGATCTCTGAAAGAAATTATCATAGTTTTGCAAGGCCCTCGCTGTAGGCAGCTCATTTTGGAGAATGTCTGGTTCAAGGAAACAAGGCCCTTATGCAAAGGCAGCTCATTTCAGCTTCAGATAGTAAAGTATCATGCAAGTATTGCATATGTCATCTAAAGTCAGTTAATCACTCACCACATCCTATAAAATGTAAGCAATTACATTATAGTATTGTGATTACTTTGGTCAGTAATGAGTAATGTAGTAGTAACAAGTAAGGGATTGCAAGTTGAAATTCCATTATTTTGTCACACTTCTGAATTTAGAGGACTGAGATGCAGACAAGGAGGTTATAGTGAAAAGTGAACGGGTACAAAGGTAGGTAAACAGGAACGCACAAATGACGAACTACGGTGAATAGACTGGTAACAGAAATGGGAAAAGACTGATGCTGGGCGTGATAACGGCAGGAACGAATACTGGTGGCTGGCTTAGGTGAGTACAGTGATGCAAGTAGTATGGCTGATTCAGGTAAGTATAATAATGCAGTAATATGGCTGAGGAGAAAGAAAAAGACAACAATCACCAGAGAGCCATGAGAAATGAGTACATCAGTGACATGATGGCAGTGAGTTAATGCTGAGAGCTGACTTAAATACAAAACGGTTGATTACACTCAAAGAAGGCAGGTGAGTGTGGGCAGAGTGGGGCGGAGCACGCAATAATGACAAGTGGAACAAAGATGGGCTGGGTTTAACTCAACAGGGAAAACACAGGGCAAAGAAAAAGAGGATAAAGACTGTGATCATGACAGAAGATCCAAATAAAAAAAAAGAAGCAAAGTAACAAGTAATTTATCTAATCATGTTTTCTGTTGAATAATAATTAAAGCTATGTGATATGAATAATATACTGTATATTGAATCACTAATTACTCTTCTAGTTGCCCAACATGGCTTAGCAATATTAAATATGATGCTTCTAAAGCTTCCACCCTGGATGGGTACTGTGTAAAAACACAGTGAATATAAAAAGAAGAGAGTCTAACTTCTATTGAACGGAACTGATGAGGTAACCTAAGGTCAAAGCCATTATCACTTATTGATTTCTCTTTCTTCAAAGCCACCAATTACAAAGGGAGAGAGGGGAACAGAGGTGTCTACGGCTTTGAGCTAAAATGGTTGTGCATAGTTAAAAAAATGCTACCGTATGTGTAAGATCCTAACATTCACTAGTAGTGTAATACGTTGTGCAACTGAATCCTGATGCTGTAAAGGACAAATATTCTCTATACAATGAACAAGCATAATTTAGATGTTCTGCAACATCATTTTCATCTATAAAATACCATGTAGTGGCTGAACTGTTTATCAGCATCATCCTCTCCAGTAATAAATAGCCATCCCCTACTGCCTCTTATCCCGTCCTAAAAGGCTGCTTGAAACTGTGGCAAACACTTGAAGCCACTACACTATACTTACCCTCCTCCTCCTTAACCAGCAAACCCCCTCACTGTGTAATTATAGAACATTTTGGGTTAGGAGTTCACAAAGTCATTAAATACTTTTCTAATTAATATTGATTGAGTGCCAAAGGATCAATGCAAAAATGGAGCGGTGGAGAGACCAAGACAGGAGTGAGGTATGGAGAGCAGAACGTGAGAAACCTCTCCCAGCTGACAGTAAAAACCAGCAGCCACCATCATAACTCTGTGAGTAAATGGGGGGGATTCTCTAAGTGGCATCTTTTCCATTTCCAGATTACCATATCTTCTCCTCTCCAAGGGAATGGGGCATAATATACATTTTCTGCATTAGGCCAAAAAAAGATATAAACAAAATAAAAAATAAAAGTCACTGAATAAATGAAGTTTGTTGTTGCTGTTTTCTTTTCTCAATTCAAACAAATGGAGCTGAAATAAGCTGCACAATTCCTATTATGGAGAACTTTTATTTCTGTATGTGACCTTTGCAGACATCACACTAACCAATACTTTTAATAGCTGTACAGAGTTTCTCACAAATTAGCACCATTCTTACAATTAGATGGGTTTCGGTACGACATTGAAAGCACTGGAGCATATTGTTCACACTATAGTGGGAAACCAAATACATTTCTGCAAGCTGTGGAGGGAAAAATGTGAAACTAATATACTGAATGATGCTGGATTATTAGACTGACTTAATAGCAATGACAAAGAGGAGCCAGCATGGCTCTCACCAGCATCTTTTGTCTTTAAGTCTCGTCTCACAGTTTTGTATTCCGCTCAGTTCCAGCACACTGATGTAATTCCCCCAAGATTTCACCTGCACGCAGTATCTGTTTTTTCTCCGTTAGTCTCAATCTGTCAATCAATCAGAACCATTATCTGGGCCTAATAACAAACAGAGGATCTGTAGGCTTTTTCCTAACTTCTCCCATCACTGTGTCAGTGTGTTTGGCTACAGATGGCAGCCCCAGACACTTCTTTTACTCCTCTTATTTTTAAGGATTGCATAAAATTACAGTAACTCGAGCATATCTATCAGGACCTGTCACAACGAGGCAATGAAAACTCATTAGTCAGATGCATCAGAGGTGAAACTAATTTTAAATTCTGACAAAAGTGGGCACTTGTTTGTGTGTAAATCTATATCTCATTCTGACTTTTCCTTCTGTCTGCCTTCTGTGTTTTTTGTGTGTGCTCATCTTTGTGTTCTCCAACATTTAAAAGTGATAAAAAAGCCAAACAGCTTATGAAACCATTATGATAAGATCCTGTTTTCTTGTTTAAATGCTAATTCTTGTGGGCATGTGGTCTCTTTTGTCTCCAGCTTCTCGGATTCTGTCTGCCTGTCTCTCTCCCTCTGTGTCCCACAAACAACGATTAGTCTCAGTTAAAGATGGTTTTTCACAGTCCTCATTTGCTACAACATCAGAGCTACTGCAGCGTTGAGATTTTTGAGGCTTTCATGGCTGGTAAAGATTCTCTCATATTCTCACAAGAGAGAAGAAAGACAATAACTCTCAGAAAAGATGAATGGACAGCAATAACTTGTGGCAAGTTTATGGTGATTGTCTGCACGACAAGTAGCTCGCATCCATGTATAAGACGCTTTTGCTCACATCTCATATGTTACAGATGATGCTGAGGCAATATACATTTCAGTCTGAATGTTACATGTGGCTGCAGGCTGCCATTACAATCACAGACAAAGCCACACTGTCGTAAGAAGCTTGTCATCTGTTATATACGAGGTTTCTGTGCTTTGTTTTGATACCACTGCTGCTAAGCGCTCACTGATGTGCTGTTTTGTGTGCCACTACAGAGAGCAGCTGTCAGTCAAGCAGTAGATTTTTAAGTGTGAATTCTATTTCACATACAGTTCGCCCTCCAACGGGGCATTTAGGGTTGAACCCAAGGGTGAAATCTTCATTCAGATGTTGGGGGTGGGGGGGTGGGGGGGTGGACCAACTGGGTTATATTTTAATGTGCCATCTGCACATTAAATTTTAATGTGCCATCAGCACATTAAAATATAAAATAAAGCACTAATTGCTAATGGTCATTGTTGCTTATTTGAGAGAGGAGGCTGAGCTTGAACTGGCTGTATTTTGATCAAATTGTGCACACACCTGTCACACAGTCTGTAACCTATACAAGCTTATTATTTTCAGAATTAACTCATTCACCAGCCTGTTGGATGTTCAGTAGAACTGAACAGGACTGTGCACCACAGACAATCTAAAGCATTGCCTGCAGCGAGTAAGTAACAAAGCTGAGTGAGGAATCATCTATAGAATCAGTTTTCAAAAGACAAGGTTACTGAGTGAAAACACCCCAAACATGTATCAGTGGTGCTGCAATTTAAACCGAAGGGTTTTAGTAGACCTGTGAGTCATCAACTGTCCATAGCACGTGGAGGAAACAAAGGTCAAAAACCTTGGCACGCGCTCTCAAGCCGTGCACACAGCTTTTGTGCTCACTGTTTCTGGTTGACATAAAAACCACCATGAAGCTGGATGAGTTCAATGAACATCCGGTGTGTGTGTTTTTTTTTTTTTTTTGAATACCGACAGACTTTCTTTTAAATCTTTGAAAGCATTTGCTGATCAGCCATGACAAATACTGGGCTGAGGGGGATTTATAGTACATATTTTCATCATATCTTGTAGAAGAAACGTGGCTGCCCCACGGAAATTACACTCTTGATGGAACCTCCTGTCCTTTCCATATAACAGCATTTTCCAAATCATGTACCTGGTTGAAAAAATCGCATCAGGCTGTAGCCTTGATTTCATGGCAGTAGCTCTCCCACCGGTGCCATGCTAACTGCCCAGTTTAATGTTTAAACAAAGCAGGAGAAAAACCACTTAACAAGCAATATGTATTCTCCAGTTTCTTCAAAACGCAGCAGCCGGAATCTTCACCCATACAAGCAAAGCTGCTTAAATCACTTCATTGCCTTCCAGTGCAATAGAGAATCACATTAGCAATGCCACTTTTAGCCTTGAAACTACTCTACAATTCATTTCAGACCTGCTGCTCCCTGATAACAATCCAGTCAGACCTATGAACTCATTAGGTCTTTTTAATACTGCGTTATCTTGTGCTAAATATTGTATGTATTTTAATGTAAAGCACACTAACAGGTGCACATAACAACGAAGCAGGTGAAACTAATGTGAGTGATGAACGTAAAGAAAAGACCAGAACTAAGGTGAAAAACAGGAAATAGTGTCAAAATAAAAGCCAGACAGGAAGCAGTGGAACCGAACCATGACAGCCTTATGGTCTTTCTTCAATTGCGGAACCTTTCAACTTGTGATAAAAAGTATAAAACTCCTATTATTTATTGTACATTCAAAGAAAAAAAAACATCACAGAGTATTGCTTCAGCTTTCAATTAAAAGTGAATTTCAAGTACTGTCCATGTCTGATACTTTCCAGTTTCACACTGCCCATTTTGTAATGCAACATCAAACGTTCAGCTGTGGCTGAGGTGTGGTGTGCTCCTACGGGATATTTTCTCCAAATGGGAGTCTGGTGCCTGTTGTCAGTAACAATAAAACATAGCTTCCCTCAGGATGATTGTGCAGTAAAGCACAATACTTTATCCAGGGTTCTGACAGAGGCTTTCCATGGAAGTGCAGTAGCACCACTTTGTCCATTTCAGTGTGTCTGAGGAATGTGTTCCCTCTCAGTCCCAGAAGCACATGAACACAGATAGTGGGTTGTAATCCACTTGCCATTGCTCATGATTGATTGTTTGCACAGCTGTGAGACACCCAGCAGCTCGGCCTTCCTTCAAGGCCTGCGGGGTGCTTGGCATGGGACATTTCAGACATATCAGAGAGCACTGTGAAAAAAGCTACCAAATGCTATGCCTGGTCAGATCAAATGAAGTCTGTATTTTAAAGGATTTTTAAAGTTTACTCCATGATCCTCAGGGCAAACGCCTCTCTATTCTTTAATTAATATAACATAGTTTTACCATGATTCTTCTAATTTTATACCCTTTTGACATGTTTTGTAGACGGAGGTTGTCAAAATTCCAAGAATTTTTCACACTGCACATTTCTTGATATTCATGCTTAGGTTATCATTTTACTTCTTATAATAACGTGCAACAGGCTAGATCAAATTCACAGGCAGAGGCCTCTGTAAAATAACACGAGAATGCAAACTGCTGTGTGATCATTTCTGCCTGAACAGCTTTTGCTTACATTTACCAGTTTTCTCATCAATACGGAAGGAGTCAGTAGTAGCCTTGTTTTCATTCATAGCCTTTCTCTGACCCAGAATGCATCCTGCTGATGTTCATAAAACCTGAACGAGGGGGTCACTCCATCCAGATGCAGTCACACAGCCCCCTGTGGGGAAAATCACACTGCACCAGCAGGCTCAGAAATGACTGATTTTACAAGGTAATCTGGGAAAAGGGCAGAATTCCTTGCTGTGAAGATAATTTAAAGAACTTCACTCTTATGTAAAACATCTGGAAAACAGAGTGATTATTCTTTACGATACATTATGATAACAGGCACATTACACAATACTCACCATGCTTCTGAAATGTTGAAGTCATTGTACAATATGCAGAATTGTATAAAACAAAAAAGAAAAAAGGATCTCATGAAAAAGAATTTCCCATCGCTTTGCAGACACAACACTCTCAACTCCCTGATCACACTGGCTAAAGGCAAAGCTGAGAAAATGTCATTTCCATATAGCCATGATGTGTTTGCCAGATTGCTGTGAAATGTGGTGTGAATGTCAATGCTCTGAAAAGGAAGTAACCTCTTGATTTTGGTGAGCTTTTTTCCTTTCATACCAAACTCAATTGTGACTTTGCTGTGGATCTATATTAAAAACGATTTATAAGCTGTGAAAATTACAAATTTTACCATAGGTATTTATCCTATATGAACAGCCAGAACCTGGACATAAGAACCACATCAGCTTAACTTATTATTTATAGCTTCGGCTTCACTTGTGTACAAACATGATGCTGCAGTCTTTAAAATACTGACTTCACTGTAGTCTGACAAAAAACAAAAAATAATAAAAAATTTCAAAAAAGGTAGCTGACACCTTTATTTGTAGTTATATGCAAATATAGCTGTAATCTTAATCAATGAATTAATACAGAAGACATAAATGAATCCACTGACTGGATATCAGTAGAATGTAATCACACAAGGCCAAAGCTGTTACCTGAATATTTCAGCTCATACATTTGGATGAAATTGAGGATCACATTACTGTTGCTGCATATAAATGTGAGGGCCCTGGTCAGTAGCATTATCAGATGCCATCACTACTAATTGCATAGAGATAAATTCATGAAAAAATCCCGCATATAGCACATTTTTAGTTAGCATTTTGAAAGTCCCCCCAAGTTGCAAAAACTAGAAAGTGCAAGACTGAAACGTGGCTAATCAAGCTCCTATAGAGACAGGCTTCTCTTTGTGAATAAATCACACACTACAATGACAACCGGCTACAGATATATAATTTGGTATCAAGTCCATAATGATGGTGAGTATAAGCAGTTTTCTGCTACATCAATATCTTCAAATGATTTCTATTGTCTCCCTTCTCTCTGGTATAATTCAAGCCATGCTGGAGTCTTTATATCACCTGTGATCCCAGCAGTGGAAATCAATAGTTTTTCACAAGATAACAAAGGATGATGTACGTGAGCCCTGCTGAATTTCTCAAGATGATTTTAATCAACAGCTGTGCGCCTTTCATTATGCTCTAGCAATGCTGGTATTTTTGTACATTTAATGAGTTTAACTGGCTCGTGTCAAGCCTTTTGGAAAAATAGTTATTTCTTTGCAAAGATTTATGAAGCTGAGTGTGTTTTTGGAGATGTGAGAAATGGGGACAGTTTTGATATGAATGTGAGAGATGTCCGCTTGTTCCTGGAAGGTCACCTGTTTGAATTGACAGATCTGCCAGGGTACCTGTGGGCAGCAAAGTGAATGAGCAACAGCCTCCAGAGAGAAGCAGAGGAAGACAAGAGACAGAAAGGGAGATAGATAGATATAAACGACCTCAGCCTCTAAAACTAAATGTCCCTGTACATCTAAGGGCCTATTAGAAGTTTCTTCCACTTTTCTTCTCAGCTGCATATCTGCTTCATCCTCCCAGCTGGGTCTGCCCAGAAAAGAAGGCAGGGAGGAGTGGACAGCCCTGTGTCACTCCTCAGGGGAAATAAACTTAGCATTTGTGACTTGGGTGTATCCACATTTGCCTCAATGATAGATGGTATGTTTCTAACAGGAGATTAGAGATTGGACTCTGGTTCAGTATTGGAGATAATATAGAGCAGTGATTCCATAGTAGATGTGGCCATTGGTAGAAATAAAGTTTCAGGGCTTCGGCAAGGTCACAAGATTAGATTTTTATGTCCCACTTTTGAATTGCCAAGCTGGTGCTTTACTAATCAGTACTATCAGGTATCATTTCAGTTTGGTATTTGTGGGTAATGAGCTATAAAGGTCAAGACAAGCTCTGAAATGTAGTACTAAGAGACTGTGTTAAGCAACTGTTAAAGGTATTGACAAATATAGCAAAAACCAATAAACAGTGTGTCATTTTATAGATAAACAAATGCATACATACTCACATAATAAGAGGAAGAAGTAGAAGAAGAATGCAAAATATGAAATCTAAGTGAAATATCCTAAATAAAGGTAATAGATGCTTGTTTTTTTTTGGCTGACCAGGTATTTTGCAGTTTTGAACATTTCACTTGTTTCAAGCTTTTCTTTTCTTAAATATTACTATATGTTTTATAACTTATTTGGATACTGGTGCTGAGTAAGTTTGAAATTAGAATTAACAGAATTATAAAGCTGATTAACACTGACAAGACAAAACTGCTTTGTATCAGATGAAATAACTTGTTTTTAGCTGCACTAACTTTAAAACATCTATAGCTTGTTGAGACTAGATTATTTTTTACTTGTATCTAAAAATCTTTGCAAGTGAAAATTTTCTGTTCTGTTTGCAGATAACTTAGCTTATTTTAAGTCAGTTTTCACCAGTTTATTACTTTTTATCTTATTTTTGAGCAGAACAAGAAGTAGGAGAAGGAGGAGGCGGGGGGTTTAAACATCTATTTTATATAATGCAGTTTCCTTTCTTGCAATTGACAGTTCATACATAAAATGTCAATAAAGTATTTACTCTGAAATGATTACATCACACCAAATCAACAAAGCACATCAGTCTGACAAGGCATTTACAAGACTGAATATAACTTGGACTTGACATGAATTAGGGTTTTATCGCAAATAATAGCAACCAAACCACTGGGTCAAAATTTCTACTTGAACATGACAAATATGAAAATGAATGTGTGGCTCTTTCTCACCAAGATTTTCCAAGCACCATCACACTCATTGACACAGTACTGAGGCAGCAAGTGCTGTACAGCAACTGCCTGTTACTGTTCACAGTTCACTGCGTCATACACCTTGGTGCTGTCACACCGTAATGCACATGTTCATCAAAAATGCAGACAAGGCACTTTGATCACAAACTAGTGAGGCCAGGACAGCCAGGCTCACAGGTGTTCTCTGCCTTAACAATGTCACTGCCTCCGTCCCATCTGGATCTACTGTTATATCCATATGCATGTTGTTATCAGGCCTGCCAGCCATCTTAATGCACATCATCCCTTCATCTGTCTTCTCCTCTTGTCACAGGTTCTGTCCCAAGATCACCTTCAAATACCCTTGCAGCAACTTCCACAGCTCAATGATAACACGCTAAGGTTTTCATTCATTGTGTGGCATATTATCAAAGGTTTTGGGAAAAGTGCAAGCTCAAGCAGAGCAAACTTAAAACAGTGTTTTCTGCACAACCTCTATATGCAGAAATCATATAATTATATCAATTCACTGGACTCAAGTCATATTTAGTTGTTTCTGTGAACAACCCAGTCTCACAACAAAATGCATACTGACTATGTTGGTCTGCAACACAAAACATACTCTCAATATAACACCTTGAAAATTGTGAAATGGTAATGTCTTTCTGGCAGCAAAAACATAAGAAAATGGCTGACATTTACTTTACATGGTTAAGGTTAAGCATAGAAACTACATGGATAAGGAAAGCCCCCTGAGTTTGGTTCAGTTATAGCTCAAAACCAATCTCCAGACCCTAAATGTTAGCTTTCCGATCCACACTCCAGTCCAGATGGTGGGGAGAACACACCATTTTGTTGTTTGCCAAACACCATAATTAAGAACGTGACTGCTTTGAGTGACAGGCAGGAGGGCCCCGCCACAGGTGGCTAGCCGCTAGCTGTCTAGAAAGATCCAATCACCTCTTTGCCCATTTTTGTACTAGCCAGGGTTTGGCGGAGTGAGGCACTGCCAAGATGGCTTCAAAATTGCTCTTCATAAAATCATTGGGTCATATCAGAGTGGGTTTGTCCATCTTTTACATATAGTCAGTGAGAAAGACACTGGGTTGCAATAAAAAAAAAAAAAACATGGCCGTTTTTATAGCCGTTATTGTGACACAACTACATTTTACACTGTGGACCGGCTATTCTACATTTTCATAAGAGGCCGGGCTGCTATGAAAGATGCATGGATTTGATTGGATTAGGATTAGATTTTATCCCTTGAGAAAAAAAAACCCAAAACTAATTAAACTGTGCTATTACCACAGTATAACTCAGCTCAGTTGTAGTTTTTGCAATAAAACAAGCTTTTGCTGATTTTACTTGTGCATGCTTACATATTCTGAAACACAGCTGGAAGCCCTACTTTCACATATAATCCATACTATGAGCAGTCGGCCTGGGTCAATAATTCACTCTCAATGGGTCATCTCCACAAAGTGTCCCTTGAAGACATCAGACTGAGGTTTAAATGTTTTGACTTCCAGCACAGGGACACGTCAGCTAGTTTGTAACTTTATGGTGCAGAGTCCTTTCAATAGCTCTATCAATCTGAGATATAGGGTGGATTTTCCCTTTGGGTTTTGCCACCTTGTTACCTCAATTGAAGTAAACTAATTGCTAATATAGTTTTAATAAATGTCAATAAATATGAAGAATAAGAAGCCATTTCAGAGCACTGTTATAGTACAACAAATTAGCCAAGCATATATCATCATATGGCTATAGATCTGTCACTGTGCGGTGGTTTGCTAATCCTTATTGAGATGTTTGGTTTTTGGAAGAGTAAAAGAAGCCACACTTGAGTAAAATAAATTGCTCTGACACACGGCTGCATAATCACACACTTGGCCTCAGAAGTGATGGGCTTTACAGTGCTTCACCAGGTAGTGAGTATGAGCAATAAGAAGCACCTACTGTACTATAGCTTGTACTATAGCTCTGCTATAGCAAAGCAGAGCTATAGTACAAGTGGGAGAAAGCAATTTAAGTTCTCAGAGATGTAATACATCAAGGTTGTTTTTCAAAATTGCAATTGTGTACTTTGGACACAGTGCCAAGTGGAGTCAAGTACAATTGTGTCAAAAGCAATAACAGTGATCACTCAGCAGTGACCTTGGAGAACACAGCGTCACACACACTGGACAAACTTGCATGTTAGTCCAAGTAATTTATTTTTCATTTTTGTGCCTCTGGCAAAAACAAAATTAGAGGATGAAACAGTTGAGATGCATTTTACTGCAATAAAAGCTAACTTCTTTATTATGGATTTTGGTTTATTTCTAATGTTTATTGGTTTTATTAATCAAATTAATAAAATAAGCTGAAAAGCTTTGCCATTTAAATGGGTTGCAGCACTGAACATCTTTTGGCATTGAAATGGAATTATATGTGATTCTTCAATTAACCACCAGACTCACACTTAGTTATATAGACCCTACAAGTTGTGAAAATGTAATTAGAACACCTAGCTATTAATATGAAGCAGTTGGAGGCTGGTGGCTGATTATTCATTACCTCTTGTCTACACACTTGCACAGCTGCCCGAGCAGTGTGTTGCTGTCACAGTTACCCCATCTGTTTGGTGCTGGTGGTTTAAGTAAAAAAAAAAGAAAAAAAAAATGAATGGAGTGGGGAGACGAGGAAGGGCTTCAGAAAGAGGAAGGTGGAGGGAAGCTGGGAGAAACTGTGTCATGTAAAAAAAAACTATTACAGTCATTTTAAGAAACGAATACCAATGAACACGACAAACAGGCTAATGAGTCTCTGCTCTGTTATTATTTGCACCAGTATATTTTCAAATTATGCATTAGAGCTTTAAAATGTATGTATGTGTAAAATCAAAGAAATAAAAAGGATAATCTACACTGTCCCGCTTTTTTGAGCACACTTTCACTCAATTAATCAGTCAGAATTTTAAATAAATGAATGAGCTTTTATCATTAGGTTTTGAATGAGTAATTAATTTCACTGAGTGCATGTGACAGCTTTATCGCATGCACTGTAAGACTTTAAATTACTGTACATGTTAATGCCTATTCGGCCCAAAGGAATTAAATACAATAGATAACACTGCTGACTTTGTGGTCGTGCAGTATATCAGGACCAGCTCCATGTTATGCAGCTTTAAGATTAGGCCAAGTGAAAAGTCTGCCCTGTAAGTTGGTGGATAACCATCCATGGTGTTTCTGCTTTACTAAAGCAGTGCTGTGGAAATGTCATGTGCTATGTCAGCATGCAAACCCAGTGCTGATGTGCTCACTAGCCCGCCAGGTTGCCCCGCAGATTGGCATTAGAGACACTGTAGAAACAGATATGAATGAATAAGGCTAAGAAGGTGATTATTGAGAAGAGATGGTCAGTCCAGCCAAGTAAAACCAATTTAGAAATTTACTCAAATGTTTCTGGAGATATATTGGACCCAATTAGTCAGAGCAGAGCCAGATGAACCAATCAGTGTGCAGGGCGCGCAGCTCTGCATTTGAGATTTGGAATGTCTGTGCGTCGGCCTGTCAGCAACCATTGGGGGCCTGCATTTACTCATAAACCCCTGCACAGGTATGCATAATTGCAGACAATAAGCTGCCCCTAACTGCTCTTTGTCCCTCCCATCATGTCCTGTTTCCAATAACGTAAATTACGGATGCCTAGTTCCAACAAACTGCACACATTTCAGCCTCCAGCACTTGCTGACTAATGAGTAAATTTCACAATCCAATAGAACGCTCTGGTTGCTGCTAATGTGTAGGCAGCAGAATGTCATGGAGGGGGGTAAAACATCACATCCTGTCCTGTTTGCACTTGATTTATCAGATTATGTAAAATCTTAGCTAATGCACCTTTAACAGACTAAATAATAATGCCAGAGATGGTACAGTAGGAATATCTGGCACAGTTGAGAAAGGATCATTAACTTGACTGACAAAGTAGAAAAGGCAAATTAGCTGATGCATCTCATCAGTAACATGCTTCTTACACTTCATGCAATAGAGCAACATGGTGCACTAATTTAATAGGACGGTGCTGCTCAATATGTTTCTTATTGTCAAGAAATCTCATGAGAAGACCAAAGACAATTCATGAGTTCATTTCTCTCAGACCTCCCTACTCCTTCTGTTGTACTCAGTTCATTTCTTCTGAAGATTATTGATGAAAGATTGATATTGTTCTGATATTTAAAAGTTATGTCTTTGAACAGCTGGACAAGACAGATGAGTAGCAAACAGGAGGAGCTGCACTTCTGCTTGAGATGCTGAGTTGCACACTTGTACTGTACATAAAAACACCTTAAACTGAATCCAAGAGTAGAAACATGACCAAACAACACACACTAGCATGCGTCCTCAAGGGTCAGCCTGCTTTATGCAACACATTCATTTACCACATTAATATTTTAGATGTGCTGTATTTATTGATGTAATTTGTAACAGCTAGTGTATGAATAAAAAGCAAGGTACAACTGAGGAATACATTAACAGCTAACGAGTCTTGCATAAGCATCTACCACGTGGTTGTAAAAGATTATTTGGAGAAAATGATTTAATAGAAAACAATGACAAAATGACCTGCACTGGCAATGTCACAGTGGGTGAATAAGGAAATATATTGGTTCATATCTTGGGATTATGGATGCAAAACCCACAGAAGCCATTTTGTATTTTTCTTCTTGCTTTTTCATATCACATTCTTTCATTTTTAATTAATCTCCAGGTTTAAGCTTGGGAAGTCTCACAAACCAATTAAATGCCGTTGCTCCTTTGCCTCAAACTGTTCATCAACTCAGAACCTCAAATACTCCTGCCTGTAAAAAGAAGTGTGTGTGCATTTATATATATGAGTATGTCTCCATGTAGCTCTGCTTCAGCCTCCTGGAGCCTTCAAAGGAATAAAATGCATAAAAATCCATCTTGCTTAAAATCCTCATCCACTATGGAGAGAAGATACTGGTGCCGTTCCATCAGAGGAAAAGCCAGATATGATCATCTGAAGCGGGGGCTTTGGGTGAGCCTCCACTATTTTAATCTATCACGCTACATCATTTCCAATGCTGCTGACTAGGGACAGACTTTCACTGCAGTCCGCATCTGAGCATGGTGCACTTTACAGAATGTCGGTGCTGAATTACCTAATGGCTCCTGGACCGAGGAGCAAAACTTCCTCTGTCAGTTTGGAGGAAAGAGCTCAGTGTGACTGTTAGCATCATGTTTGGGAGCATATTAGCTTCATAACAGTGCTGCTAGCATGCAGCTTTAGTTCAGTTTTTGTATTTAGCTCCTGCAAAAGTGTTATCATTTTTTATTGTATTACACACACACACACACACGTACACATATCTAAGTGAAATAAATGAATAAATAAGAGCAACACATAGCACCTTATTAAAATGCAACTTGTGATTAATCTTTACGCCCTGGTGCATCAGCTTTTGCTGACCCATTTTTTATGCTTCTGTGCTCCCAATATGATTCATAAGATAGCAAAACTACTCAGAAAATTAATAACACATCATTATGCATTTAAGGTAACACAATTAAACATCTTATCATTATTATAGTCCAAATACACTGTGCTATTTTCCACTGCTGGTGCTTTCTGAAACATTTGGGGACGGCTTAAGCGAGGAGTTTTTAGAGGAGACTAAAAACATGAATTGTTCAAATGTGTAAGTGGGACAACAACAACATCATATTTGTCAGACCAATAATAATTAAATAATTAACGCACCATGCTAAAAGCAGAAGTGAAAGAAAAGAGAGTCCTTCTGTTATTATGGTACTGTAACAGGGATACTGTAGTAGTAGAGATCTGCCTAAAATGTAGACAGCTTTCAACTTACCCCCCCTCATTGTCATGAAGTGTCCCGTCTGCTCTTGACTCAGTGTTAGGAGCTGGTGACTTCTGGTTGAAGACTGGGATGGGATTTGGGGAATAACTGCTACTCCACATTAAGGATGGAGATGAAGATGACTAGTGACTGACAAAACAGACTGATGGGTGGGTTTAGTTACTACAGAGCATCAAGGTCAAACAGCGGTGATAAAAGGACGGTGCTGTGCTGGCTGTACAGACATGCCGAATGTGCACCGACCTGCCCATTATGGTGTTGAAAAATGGTTGTTTCACTGGCAGTGAAATACGGGTTTAAGACATCGCCTCAGGTCTGAGTGATAAAATTCTTAGGTAAGGTTTCATCCGATTTCATTTCCAGATGCCCTAAAAAGACTAGAAGGTGCTATAAATACATGAGCAACATTTTTGGCTGTTTTATTAGGTCCTTTTAGGAAATACTTTTTAAACGTTATTAAGTTAGAAGAGAGAAATAACTTCTATTGCTTAAAGCGAGCAAAGAAATATCTTTAATGCACTACACCTGCTCAGAGCACACATACGCATACAGGCAGTGTGTACGAGAAGGCCCACTCCAGTGGTTTACATAACTGAAATGATGTGCTTCAGCCCTTCTCTGCTTATCACCATGAGCCACACTTTATTGCCAGGGCCACCTCAAAGAAAATTAAATGCAGCCTCATCCGTTTGATACCCCCTGAGCACATTTTGTGAGGTTCTATTGCTGCTGAGATATTGTTGAGCTGTTGTATTTTTCAAACCCTGCTCCCAAAGATCGAGCTAAACACCATATTTTCTCTCTGTTTTCTCTTTACCACAATCACAATAGCTCACATTAGCTTTTGACTCCTTTCTACACCCCAGTGTGCCTGACAATGTCCTTCTGGGTGGTTGAAACAATGAAAAAGTAAAGCAGACAAATACTTTTCTGTTGTACACATTTTCTATGCTATTCTGCCTTACTTAAGCTAGTTGACTGGAGAATTGTTGCATGAACTCAGAGCCCTGAAAATCATTACATTATACAAGAAGTTTAGATGCCTCCCAAATTAGTCCCTGTCAGCTTTTTGCTGTACACCATTAATAGGTCCTTCCAACATATTGAAAGATAAATGACTATTTAAAGAAGTATTCTGTCAAGTCTCTTTGGCCTCTGCACTAGTGATTCTCACTGAAAAGCATGGTGATGATGTTTTTGCACCTCTCAGAGACTCAGGCACCCCTTCAGAGGAGGTCAATTGCATGGTCAGTCTAAGCAGCATCAAAATAAAACATGCTTCAACATTTAATTTCTGCCATGCACACATATAAACCGAATATAAACAGAAACATTATTGTGGGAGTGCAGCCTGGACACATGGCTACTTCCCTTTTCCTATTATACTAATTCAGTGATACATTTGTTGTGAGCAAGTGTTTAGAGACAAATGTTTCTTGCAGATGCTGTGGCCTTGTAATAATATCTGTCCTTTATATTCTCTGTCCAGCCACCCACCTTGTTCCACAGTGCACCACCTACTTCTATTACACAAATGTGACTGTGTGATTGAACACAACCATTTCCAGTTTCCAGAGCAAACCCTGAAGTGACTTGTTCACATCTTTTTTCTGCAGATTTTCTTTGACGGAACAATGATGCAACTGGTTTTTGAAATGAATGCAACTTTACACATACTTTTCAAAGTTTAAGTTTAAAGAAAATGATGGAAAAGACTGTCAAAACCTGCCAGGACACAGAGATGTTACGTGATCCATTGTTTTTTCACTATTCCCTGATATCGATTTGGAACGTTGCATCTACTGTCCAACTGTGGTCAGGATTGCAGTCATAGAAATGGAAAGGATGTATTAGCTAAATTTATCAGGTTTGGAAGTTTATGTCAGATTAGCATGCTCAAAAGTTGTGTTCCATTAGAAACAAAATATAAATAACACGATTTCCTGATAAATGAAGCAGGTATATGCAGCTAAATGCTACATATTTTATCAGAATTGTTGCTGTTATAAACACAGTTTGAAACTAAATTGCTAATCTAATACAACGCTTCAACATTCAAGTTAAACATATTCATAGCTTTTGGAGACAGCCCCAGCTTCTAACAACCAACTGTCAAATAATCAAACCAACTTTTGACAGATTTTAATAAACTCAACAAATTCTTCACTTTGAATTACATGAACCTTAAGAACAGGGCTCATACTATCGTGACAATATTCCTGCAACCCCAGAATAAAAATTTTGGTCGGAAGTGGTAGGACATGAACTCTGATGTGCTAAGGAGGGAGAAAGAAGTAAGTATTGAGAGCAATTACAGTGTGAAGAGGAGAGTTGGAGAGGAGAAGATGAGGGAAAGACCTTCTTGCTGACTCAAATCTTGAGGGTCATTCCACTGCTGGAAAGCCTGAAGAGATAGCGGGTTAAGACTGATTGGCTCAATGAACAGGTCAATGGAGAGAGAAAGAGAGAGAGAGAGAGAGAGAGAGAGAGCTACAGTAAGTGTACAGGAGTGGCAGAGGAAACAACTACAGGAAAAACGAGGCCGCAGAGGTGTGAATCCCTTGGATATTTGCTATGCCACTACAGACTCCGAGTCCTGACTTTGTCAACCTGGGGCTGCTGGGGTGGGGGATGTGAGGAGCAATGTGGAGGCGTTCAAGTTGAGAGCAGCTAGATTTTTCTGGAATAGATAGAGGGGCAAGAAGAAGTAGGGGGGGGGTGACAAAGAAACACTTAAAAATGAATGTTTTTGGTGAGACAGGTAATTCATTACAAAACTGGTTGTGAAATTTTGGTTGCAAAGCAGTGCAGATGAGCATAATTAGTGTTTACTACATATCAGTACGCTTGTTAAATCTGAATGCTGTCAGAAGAAAGGAGAATGCTTTACAGTGTTCACCCAGAGGAAGACTGTGAAAACTCACACAATTGTCTCTTCTTTGTTTTAAGAGGAGTAAATCACACTCTTATTGTGACTGTACCAGTTTCTCCTAAACCTCCTAAATTTTTAGATACAGAGGTAAAGAAAAGAAAACTTTGAGGGATGAAACTGATATTTTACTTAGGGCTCAGTATTATCAGGCCTTACTATTAAGTAACTCTAATGTAAAACAATAAAGTTATATAGAGGTTTTAACAGACTTTTCAATTGATGACCTGACCTCGATGTATTGCCTTTAGTATGCTTTTGTACAATGTTTTTAAACCTCATATGGGAGAGCTAGTTTGTGACATCTCTAACAGTTGTTATGAAACTGTAGCTAATTAAATATCTCAGTCATTTATCAAACACAAATGCCATCAGTTATCTAGCTCCAGCTTTGCAGATGTGAGGACTGGATCATTATAAGCTTGTATCTTTGGGGTTTGCCAAGTTTGTTGGCCAACATTAGGAGTTGTCTCATGAAAAATTGGAGATTTTTATACATTTCATCATAAATTTTTTTTGATTCAAACAGATTATTCTTCTTTTCCTTTCTTAATTTTGTTCTTAACTAGATACACACACATTCCCATTGGCTTCGCCTCAAGATAAACTTTTATGCATTTCCATTTGATTGATATGGAGTTTCTAAAACTGAATACCTGCAGCAAAGACGACGGCGTTCCTGTCATCAAAGAATTCCTGTTTTCAGAGGACAAAAATAAGATGGCCACAGGGAACTTCTGGCAAGTTTACCCTTTAGACAGCACTGCACAGTTGCAGGTTGAAGTAATTATATAACGTTAAGCTCGTTCCCCGTGGCTTATGAGAACACGGGAGAATGAGAGTAATGTGTGCTCTTGAAGTATTATATTCCGCTGAGAAGCACTCCATTTTGTAAAAAAATAAAACAAAATTCATTATTTATTTCCCCCCTGAGTGGTTTGACTTCAAAGGGCTGGAACATTCCTCGAGTATCCAGGTTTCTATGTCTAATTAAGGATTCGAGAGGTGCTGCTTCTTACAACCATGTGTTTTTGTAAACAATCAATATTTTCCTGCTAGAAATAGACACTTCAGAGGCAAATATGATGGGACTTAAAATCAAAAGCACCATCTTCAGTAATCAACCAGCTGAAATTAGTTTGAAATATGTTGTTCTAAAACACAGCACTTGACATATGCAAAGCAGCTTAATGCCGCAATAACAGCCATGACTACCAATGCCGTATAAAAATAAAAGCACAAGCTATATTCTGCCAGATGGAGATTTGTCCTGTAAAATAATCAGTCACGACCATTCTATATTGTGTTTTAACTCTTTGGAAATAAATTTTCAGTATCAAACAGCTGACTCGCCTCAGGCATCAATGATTGCCTCCATAAACAGCGCAATAAAAGACAGAACATCTCTAGTACAAGTCATGAAGCTGTTAAAAACACAGTTTTCCTGATTGGTGATGCATTTTATCACATATAATTATACATGAACTTCCCTTTTTGCTTTGGAAACATCTCCCTAAACCTTTAGAAAGAAACCTGCACCTGCAGAGAAATTCCACAGATATAAACGTTTTCCCATGAAAATAAAAGTTGAAAATGCTGCAATACCAAACCGAACATCAGCTTATTAAACTTGGGTAAGTGCATGTGGAAGACAGTTTTTTGGCTCATAACTTAACCACAAAATTGGCCACATTAACGTGGCAGACTAGGACTGAGTCCAGCTTTTGGATTTGCATACTATTCTGGTGAAATGTGGCTATTACTGAAATTATAGGACACTGGGGGGATTGGGTTTTTTATTTCCTTTTTCAAAGAGGGAATAAAAAACTAAAAAGGTTTTGGGAGCCTTTCTAAGATCTGCCAGCTGGTACATGGGTCTACAGGCTGTTTAAACTTCTCAAATATGGTAACATAGGCTTTGATTCTTGATTAAAGCAGAAAGTATTGAACACCTTTAAAGGTGACAGTAACGCAACTGGTAACTGTAGTTCTGTAAATATATTCAGTCCCCTTTAACAATGTTGTATAGATTTACCTTAGAAGCAGCACATCAGTGGTGCTTTAGCACATAGAACCATCCATTCAACCAAACCATATTTAGACCAGCCGTCACTCTCATAGTAAACAACAGTCCTTTTAGCGGCATAGCTCCTGCAGTGCTAAAAGGTCGATGGCTGGCCAAAGTGTGCTAAGTAGACTGACCAATATCACAAGAATAACAAAAGTGTTGGTCACAGGGAGAAGAAATATGCATTGAAGTCCTCCACAGAAAGGTTGTCCTGACAACTGTGGTCACAAGAGTAATGGCTGTCCTCTCTCAGAGCCAAAGCTGGGAGAAATATGCCAGTTTTTATACCTCTGCAAGAGGCTATTTTTTTTTTTACTGACTTTGGCACTGCAGAGACATTTTTGCATCCTCTCTCCCACAAACAGATATTGGTTGCTACAATCAAGACCTAAATTTTTCCCTTAAGGTAAGCAACTTTTTGAGATGTCTAAAATTATCCAGCCTTTAATCATAGAAGTGGCAAAGCATTAACTGCTCTTTTTTCTAATAATCATATGGAACTGTTATGACAAATAACTTATTGTGATATGAAGACAAGTTGCACAAGCTGTTTTCATGAGAATAGACTTATCATAGTAGAAAAAGCACAGATATTATTAATAACATTAACGATAGCTTGGTTTTATTTCCAGTAAGCCAGGGCAGTGCAACAGTACCACTGTAGTGCACTGTACCATCTTGAAAATAAACTAGTGAAATTCAGCCATTGTTAAATGTTTGTGCTCAAAATGTGCTTACAATGATGTAAAAATCCATAAAAACACCTACTGTAGGTAAAGCTGACAACATATAAAATGGTGGACATTTATGAGATTATAAAAGCTGCTGATTTATTTATTTATTTTTAATGCCACTTTCTTTCAGGGACTCCAGATCTGCTACTTCAAGCATCCCCTTCAGAGTTTGCTAGTGCAACATAACACCCTTTGTAAATTTGTAGCTCTACTCCTATCTATTCCATGAGATACAGTCTTATGCAAAAGTTTAGGCACCCCTTGATAAATAACAGATTTTGGTGATTTTTTATTTGAACAGATGTTAACACAGTTTCTCTTGGAAATGGAAAAAATGCACAATATTTTCTGCAAACAGTGATGCATAGTTACTTCTTATGCCATAAATTGAACAAAAATAAAAAATAAAAACATTATTATGGCATGGTGCAAAAGTTTGGGCACCCTACACAATCAGTACTTAGTAACACCTCCTCTGGCAGATATCACAGCTTGCAAACGCTTTTCATAGCCAGCTAAAAGTCTTTCAATTCTTGTACTTGGGATCTTCTCCCATTCTTCCTTGCAAAAGGCTTCTAGTTCTGTAATATTCTTTGGTCGTCTTGCATGCACAGCTCTTTTAAGATCTACCCACAAATTTTCAATGATGTTTAAATCAGGGGACTGTGATGGCCATTCCAAAACCTTCAGCCTGCGTCTCTTGAGGTATTCCATAGTGGATTTCGAGGTATGTTTAGGATCATTGTCCTGTTGTAGAAGCCATCCTCTTTTCAGCTTCAGCTTTTTTACAGATGGTGTGATGTTTGCTTCCAGAATTTGCTGGTATTTAGTGGAATCCATTCTTCCCTCCACCCGTGCAATGTTTCCTGTGCCACTGGCTGCAACACAACCCCAGAGCATGATAGATCCACCCCCATGCTTAATAGTTGGCAAGGTGTTCTTTTCATGAAATGCTGCTCCTTTTTTTCTCCAAACATGCCTTTGCTGATTGTGTCCAAAGAGTTCTATTTTAACTTCATCAGTCCACAGCACTTGTTTCCAAAACGCATCGGGCTTCTGTAGATGTCCTGTTGCATACTTCAGACGTTGGATTTTATGATGGGGACGCAGATAAGGTTTTCTTCTGCTGACTCTTCCATGAAGGCCTTGTCTGTGCAAGCATCGCTGCACAGTGGAACGGTGCACCACCACTCCTGAGTCTGCTAAATCTTCCTGCAGGTTTTTTGCAGTCAAATGGGGGTTTTGATTTGTCTTTCTGACCAGCATACGAGCAGTTCTGTCCGAGAGTTTTCTTGGTCTTCCAGATCTCATCTTGACCTCCACAGTTCCCCTGATCTGCCATCTCTTAATTACATTTCTTACTGTGGAAACTGCAAGCTGACAACGCTTTGCTATCTTCTTGTAGCCTTCTCCTGCATTGTGGGCATCAATAACTTTCATTTTCAGGGTCTTACACAGCTGCTTAGAGGAACCCATGGTTGCTGGGTGTCCACAAGTGTGTGCACAAGGTTTGAAGAGTCAAAGTATTTGTACAGCTTTGAAATTGGCATTTACCAATGACAGCTGTTGCTGTGCATCAGATCTAACGAGCTGATTAAGGTCTGATACCTTGTGAGAGACTTTGAGACTCTGGAACTCTTAGGGTGCCCAAACTTTTGCACCATGCCATAATCATGTTTTTATTTTTTATTTTTGTTCAATTTATGGCATAAGAAGTAACTATGCATCACTGTTTGCAGAAAATATTGTGCATTTTTTCCATTTCCAAGAGAAACTGTGTTAACATCTGTTCAAATAAAAAATCACCAAAATCTGTTATTTATCAAGGGGTGCCTAAACTTTTGCATAAGACTGTAGATGACAGAAGTTAAAATGTCACAGTTGAACTTAAGCTGCCACAGGCATGAGTGGCTGCAGATTAAATGTATACCCTTTAAAGTAAAAAATAAAGTATATCCCTCACCGCATAAAGCATCTGCATTGTAAGGATCTGTCATCATCAAACTGTTAAATCATGATAGATTCTGTTAGATGTTAGATTTTAACAGGATAAACACACCAACAGCAACAGACACAAATGAGCATGGCACAAAAGAAAACACTTTGGTGTTGACTCAGTCATTCAATACCTAAAGCTGGTATGGCAGAAAGCCTTACGTGCACAGGGTCATAGCATCTCATTTGAATAAAGCATATACTGTGTCCTTGATGTGAGTATTTGCAGTGGAGAGCATAATAGTGAAGTGGATATTCAAGGTTGATGCAACACACACACACACACACACGCACACACACACACACACATACAAAGAAAAAATAACACGCCACCTGCTGAGTTTTCTCCTTGAAAAGATTATAAAGTGTGGCTCATTCAAGGGTAGATGCAGAATGGGGGACCTGAACCCGGCACATGAGATGTGAGACACACTATTATCACTGTGGTACATACTGTCTGATCCTATGATTAGGAAAAGTTAGGTACTTACATCGCAGAACTTTCAGTGATGCACTTTACGCTTCATCTTTAAAGCACTTTACAGTAAGAACAAGTTTCATGTGTTGAGTCAGTTCACAGGCATTACTGTGCAAAAAGGATAAAACAGGAAGGAGAGGATAAGAAAAAAGAAAAGGGCACAGCAGTGTAGTTGGGAGGGTGAATCATCAAGCTTGTTGGATTGTCAGCAGCTGCAGCGAAAGAGAGGGCAAGACATTGTTAAGAAGATTAGAGGAATAGTCAGGAAAGAATCCCCTTTGCTTTAATCCCATATGGGTGTAAATGGAGAGAACACAAGGTTTGAACATTTGTGCAACAGCCTGATTGGTTCACAAATTGCAGGAGAAAGCAGCCATCATCTATATCTGCTCTAAACATGAGGTTATGTTTAGTATACTGCTTCTTATCACTATCAACATTATAGATATGAGGGTGGCACTACATTACCTAATGCTACACTTGCCTATTACATTTTGACAGACCTACATAAATCCATTTTCCTGATTTCAAGCAATGAATCACATTTTCAGCTTAATCAGAAGTGACAAAACTAGATGAATACTGAGGCACAAATTCAGTAAGTATTGTGATTTTTACAATCATGCCCTACATCTCCAAAGACAGACAATATAATTGTTTTACGACTGGATGCGGGAAGCTGTAATTAGAGTCAGAATGTTAAAAGGAAAAGTGTGCAAATTCGGTTTCAGCTGAACATTTGGCAAATGGAAATGAAATGTGACCTTGACTGCGTACAATACAAAGGCTCAATTCACAAAGTGCATTCATTAGAGAAACAAATTAAGGGTTTCAATCCAAGGGGGAATCTCTCAGTAAAACAGGAGCAGACAAGAACCAAGACTGTAAAACAGTTGTGCTCTTTTAACATACTGACAACTGATTATTTGGCTTTAAAAGAAAACTGTTTCATTACAGAGTTGAAAGCCAAAGTCAGGCTGTCAAACCAAATGCCATTTAGCATGCTATCAGCCAGAGAGGAGGGACTAATTAGTGAAATTAGCCTGCTATAATGTTGCAGCTAAAGACAAACCTGAACACTGTGTACTCACCGGGGCAAATGATTCATGATAAACACTTCATACTTAAGTGCTAAAAAGAGCCCTCCTATACTTCTGTTGACACAGGCCAATCTCAAATGCACTTGGGAAGTCTTCTACAAATATTTGCAGTTTTAAAGCTGCAACAGACTACGTTTCACAGTCCAGATGGTATTGAGCGGTAGCTGTCTGAAAGCCCTTCTTAATGTATTCCTTCTAAATCCTAAAACATGACATCAATAGCAGCACACTTTGCTTTTCTGTTTACCAACCAGCCAATAAACTGTCGAGGCTCTACGAGAGAAAGACGAAAGGTTGAATGTTACTGTGAACATGCAACATTCATGTTGTATTGAAAAACACAGTAAACATTTCATGTGTTTGTGAATTTCCCTGCTAAGAATTTAACTTTTAATATCAAAAACTCTCTAGTGTCGCATGCTTTCAGATCTCATGTGACCAAAAAGGGGCAAAGAATACGCAAAAATATTCCAATTAAGAACATTTAAAACAATGCAACAAGGCAGATAAGTGTACCTGAATGTGAATAATATTATAGGACTACCCAGTACCAGCCTATGACTGCTGGTTGTTAGCATCTGAAGTGATCAGTTTGTTCTTCCTGCTTCCCAATTTCCTGACCTTATTTAGCTCCAGCTACTTCTTGAGGTGAGAGGAAAAGGCATAACAGGAAACTAAAGTTAAGTGCATTCATGCCTAGTCTGACACTGTGGCAGACGTATAACACTACTGCTTTGTTATGATCCCACCATTTTCCTTTTGCCTCTCGGACTGGAAGACTCTGGCTGCCAACCTCCACATCTCATTGCGGACAGGGAGACTGACACGCTCCTCCCAACATGACAAACAAGAACAAGGCCTCTTGTCAGATGAGCCAAGGGTCTCTGCTTCTGACAGGAAAGCCATCATTTGTAAAGAGAAGTGGAGGTATCCTGGCCGGGCCTCGAGCTGTAAGCGAGCCAAACAGCGGGGCTGCCACAGCACCAGCTAACAAACTGAAGTGAAAGGCGAGCTCTGAAACTGTCTGGGAAAGTAGAGTCAACCCCTGCCAACTACTGTAAGCTTTGAAGGTTTCGGCGTGCGGAGGCTGTCTCTCTCTTTACTGTGTTGTTCCAGAAAAACCTGCTGAGGGCAGAGAAACTTAGAGCATCCGATCATGCCTATACTGAGCTTGCTCTCATAAAGAAAATGTATGTTTTTGTATTAAACATACATTTCCTGACATGAACAATAAAACTAGGCAAAAACATAAGATGGTCTGATATAATCTAGCTCACTTCCTTGTGGCACACATGTAAGCCTGTATAACTGCAAATACGAGTAAAGCTAAGCAGCTGCTGTGCCTTGTCGTGCCTTTTGAAGGCTTCTCCGACTGAGTCATCAAATGCCCAGAACATTTTAGCTTCTCCTACTCTGGTGCAGGCCTGTCTGTCTCACCCTTCAAAGCCAATCCTCAAAGCCAGTGCAATGGATTATCTTCCAATTTCTTCTCCAGAAAAGGAGCAAGGGGAAGAGTGAGGTAGAAAAGAGAAAGGATGAAGACTAGGTGGTAAATTATTCGTTTGACTGTGGCTCAATTGCTCTCTGCAACCAGGGCTTTTGCTGCTGTTGCTGCCTGTTCTTGATTCTCTCTCCTTTTTATTTACTCTACCTTCTTGCCTCTCCTTCTCTCTGACTTACTCAGCATCCTTGACAAGGGAGAGATCACAGGAGTAGAGAGTAATAAGACTCTAGCTTTTCTGCTTCCAATATATTCAATCCTTTCTACCTCTTCACTTTTCTTTCCTTCTCCACCCCCTCCACCTTCCTTTACTACACACAGTCAGTCATTGTCTAGATCTCTGCTACCTGGTGTGAGGAAGGGTGCAATTCATTAGCAAGTGAGGCCTGAAGGGCTGTCTCTCTTGCTGAAAAAAAGGTGATGAAATCAAAACATCGACTGATAGTCAAGGCCTACTCTCTTGTTGTACTGCACTTTTTTTTACCCCCACTCTTTATATCTTTCTCTCTTCCCACCTGTCTTCTTCACTGAAGAGACCCTGACTCAGCAGCCCAGCTCTCTCCGACAAAGATGAGCATCAATATCATGCAACCTTGGCAAAGACTTATGGTGAGCAAGCCTGACAGAGCCATGCAAATAAATTAGACATACATCAGCAGCAGCTACAAATCACACATCCAAACGCAAAGTGCGAGTGTGCACACAGGAGGCGACATTACCACCCTCAGATGTACTCTCAGAAAAACACTCATGTACACACTGGATACGCACAGTGTACGACTCGGAGCAGGAGCTAATTCTGCCATGCTGAATGACAACGACATGGCAACAGGATTGCGTCACAGGCGGATAACTGGAAGAAGGAGAGAAAGAGGTGAGAAGCTGGAGGAAAGGAATGCGAATGAGAGAGCGTGTGCTGGCAGGAGGTGTAAAAAATGATGGAGGTAAAGATGACTGAGGTGAGGCCGAGGCTGTAGGTTATGCATTCACAGCTGCCGTTTTCTTCTTCTGTATTTATGAGACTCTGTCTACTCTAAAAGTCAAGGATCAAAGGAGAGAATCAAAGGCCTTGAGTGAATGGAGGGCAGAGATCCAAGGAGATGTGTAACCCGTGTGCGGCTCCCTCACTCTTCTTTCCCTTCCTCCTCTATTCACTACGCCTCGCCCAGGCAAAACCTGCAATACTACACCAAAACGTGTCTGGTTTTCTCACTCCTTGGAATGCCATTATTGTCACTGAACTGATGGTGCCCTTAAACTAAATGACCTGAGAAAAGGTCCGACTGGCTCACAGGTGTTTGTTAAAATTGTACATTTGCACATGTGCATACTTCAAATATTATCACCTCATTAAACAACCATTATCAGTTTCACACCCATAATTATGCTTCAGTAGGGGCAAAGTGCACCTACCAGCAGGCCAGAAGGTACATCCTCCTTTGATATGTGATATAATCAAACAACCTCTAGCGGTCATAGTAATTACCACAGGAGTCTACAGTGATGCCATATAAAAAAACATAGTAGAAAACAATTTTAAAAGTCTCTGCATTGAACATAATGCGGGTTTTTGCAGGATTGTTCTAGAAGTCGCAAGTGAAGGATGCTTCATTAAGTGCTTCATGCTGTTAAGCAAATTAACTCACTGATAAAACAAAGCCAACTATAAGGTAAATGAACTGGTGCTATGCTAAAATAATTGACAGTGTCAGTATATTGTACATGAACACCCAGAATATTTGGCAAAAGCACAAAAATTAGGTTTTCTAATGAAAGTTGCTGATGTGATCCATTAATCCACAAATACATATCAGTCATAAAAGACTCTATCAGAGATCTGTATCTATACAGACAGAGACCCTGTCATTGGATTGAAGTGCACTGAAGGGCTATTGCATTAGAAATGATTTAAAATAATAATTTTAAATTTGAATTCAACCTGGTTTTGACATTATTGGGTTAATTTAGCCATCCTTTTTTCATGATCAAAAAAACACAGTCAGTTTTCTTCCCTTTTGACATTGATCCACCAAACAAACATACTGTAAATGCTTGTGTATATCTGCTGTTAGTACGAGGAGCTCTGGAATGGTTTCCTCTGTGTACAGTGCTTTCTTCTGTGCCACAGAGAACACTTTCACTCTGTCCACAACAAACACAGACAGCATTATATCTTTTATTTCAAACACAGTCATAATGAAGCCAATCCTTGATGTCAGGCAGCAGACAAGCCTTGGTACTTTTGAGCCAAAGTGGCAACTGTTACTTCAGTCTCCTAAGGTCACAAGTAAAAGCACCAGCCATCAGTTTCAAATGGAAAGAGCAAAATGAAGGGGAGGGAGCAAGAGAGAAATCTATAAGACAATTAGAGGCTGGATTTCCACTTCAGTGGTGGCAATATATTTACTTGTGTGCATGTGTGTGTACGTACTTTACTTAGATGTGATGTTGCCACTTGTATATACATGAGAAAGAATATTCCAGCAACAGAAATACAAGCTCTGGTAGAAATGCACAACAGGTAAAAGAAAACCACATTTTAATTATTTTACCTGTAGCTGGCAATAATACTCTGCACTTTGTCAATTGTGCATTTTAATGGTTGAAATTAATTCCAAATTTAAAAAAAGGTATTATATTATTTGATACTAGAATACAATGGTGTTATTTGTAACTACACTTGCCTTATGCTTGTGTCATAATCATGAGACAAGAGGCATGGGATCTTCAGATCTAAAATACTGGAGTCAAATTTACCTGAGATGACACTGGGAAGAGAAACTAGATTTCCAGAGCTCCACCCAGCTTTGTTTGGTGCTCAAAAACAGTGACATATGCCAAACTAGATTATCTCCATCCTTTTTCATTCTTTACTTTTCCATTCTTTGTCAAACTCTGTACTTTGATTCATGTAGCCTGTAAAGTTCCTTCTTTGTTCCACTTTGCACAGTTGGATCTAGCTTGAATGGCTATCAAGAGGGAAGAGGGGATTTAGATATATAAAAAAGAGTAGATTTGTTAAACCAACAGATTTAGTGCGTACCTTCACTAACATTTGATTACCTTTGCACTCGCATGGATGCAAGATACTGATTGGTTCTGATGTCAGAAGGAAAAAAGTCACGGGTACGGAGAAGGGATGCGGAAATAAACAATTGGACTTGACAGTCCTCCAGCTGTGCAGTGAAAGTAGGAATCAGTGTTCCTCCATGAAACATCCGTTGAGTCAGACTATCCAAAGTCACACTCTGTGTCATGCAGAGAGGAATTAATCGAGTCGGACGTCAAATATTTATTTCTCCTGCCAAAACACAACATGGACAATCGACAAAGAAAGGTCATAACTGAGTCTGAAGTCTTTTTTTCACCCCTCTTGAAAGTAAGAAACTGTTCTGAAGACACTTCTGAGTAACATTATTCTCCTTCGCTGCCGCTTTCCAAAATGTCACCTTTTATTTTTGTCAGTGTGTGAGACAGCACCAGCAACAGCCCACCTGTTTCAACTCAAAGAGACAACAAGATTAAAAGTCAGACACCCTGCAAATTATTCAACGTCTTAAAACCAGGGGGGAAAGAAAAAACATCACAAAACCCAACTAGCAAGCCAAAGTGCTGCAATCATAGTCTCTCTCACTCTGTCATCTGTTCCCACACAGGAGACTCGCTGAACTGCAAAGACAAACACACTTAGTTTGTCTCTCAGTCAGAGCCAAACATTGTGCTTTGTTTCCCTAAGGTGAGACATGTCACATGGAGCTTATGCTCATAACAAGGAAAAACAACAAACCAGAGAGCAGAACCAAAAAAAAAACAAAAAACAAACAAACAAAAAAAAAGCACTTGATTTGCCTGCTGCAATGAAAAAATGAGCAGCTATTTTTTCATTGCAGTACAGACAACCTTCATGGCAACACATACTGTTCCTTGGTACAGCAACCACTGGTGAGTAAATGAGCAGTGCGAGCATTATAAGAGTATACTGTACGCTGAGCCAGGTTCCAAATACTACATCACATATAGGCTTGTAGGAAACAACGTGGGTTGACTCAGAAATCTAAAACAGACTGAAAGAGTATTAATATTTTACAATAAGAGGAAACAAATACTGGAGTTATTAAACTTCTACTGATCAAGTGTCTCCAACAAAGTCACAGATTTCTATTTTCTTGTAATGCACTTTTTAAATAAATGTGTCCAGTCAATATTCATTGCCTGGGTTGCAGTTTGAACGCAGCCAGGTGTGCAGTTCGTGCTGCTCAACTCTGGCACCGATCAATGGATTCAGTTGCTTCAGCGAGCAAATCTTTGCTTCAAACCAAGAGAAGTGGCAGCAGAAACTCAGCTCTCATCAGCATCTGAGCATCACTGTGTGAGTCTTTAAACACTTAACCTCAGCTTCAATACAATGCACAGACTTATGTTACAAGATAGTGTGGTACATGATGCAAACTTTAATACAGTAACAATACTCGGCAACCACCGCAGGGCGATGACTGTGCACCAGTCTGATAGCTCAAAGTGTGTATATATGTATATAAAGTTTATGAATATTGCCTCTCCTCCTTCTCCCACACTTCACCTACCTTTGATTGGACAATTCTATTGTCTTTTGCCTACAAAACACGAAGCCTCTGTACCGGAGACAAATTCCTTGTATGATCAACGTACTTGGCGATTAAAGCTGATTCTGATATTGCTTTATATCTCTAACTAACCTCTGAGCTGTTTAAAGAACTATAACTCTGTTTTTTTCTTTTCCCATTCATATAAATAATCTATAATTCACATTACCGACGGCCATTTTGTTTATTTCAGTGCAGAATGAAACTTAACTTGCAGTGATTTGATACATAATTGAGCTACAGTAGGTGTTCGATCACAGTGGATATCATGGCTGCTTTTATGTCACTGCATAGCTGTGCAGTTAATTTGTGGCCTGAGGTGTTACTGTACATGCCAGCATGCTAGAATGTATCTGATGCTGCTGCCCCAGCAGATAGCAGTGAATGAAACTGTACCAGCCACAACAGACCAGTAAAAGATGTGCTGCACACACTGCAGGACCTGAGCCTCCTCCTGCTCTGTCCTTTCTCATAGACAGCCTCTGTCTACAATATCCTTTGCTGACTTGTTCTAATAACAAAACAATATTTTTCCATCTGATATACAGTGCCACTTGTAAAATACATAAAACAGAACTGTATGTGTATTGGATTTCTTATAGGAATTCATTTGGTACACAGGATCATGATACAGAGGATCAGGCTGCTGTTGCTTTGGCCATGAGAAGCACCACAAGCTGAGATGATAAAGCCTAAGCTACTGGGAGCCACCAGGGCCTGTTTGAGTTTCTTAGTAGTGCACACATGGAATATAGGTGTGTGCAAAAGCAGATGGAGTGAATTATAAACCATAAGAAGCCCATAATGCAATCAGAAAGAAGAGAACAGTTAGCCAGTTATTGACTTTTCTTACAGAATTATTAAAATATTGAGCAGAGACAGAAGAACAGAGTGAAACCCAGACAAACAACCAAACACCTAATGAATTACTTGTCTATTGGTTGTTTGACTGGACTGAAATCATTCTGGTGCTTCAGATTTTGTGGACACTGAGATTTCACTGTAAAGACTCTGGGTTCATCTTTATGGCTTTTGCTAAAGTCATATTCTGTAAAACTTTCCCACTGAAAGAAAAACTCTTTTTTCCTACAACATGAAACTAATTTTAACTAACAACTGTAAATCACACACATTGTATGATTCCTTGTATTTCAACCCAAGTTGAAAGTGACACACTGTTTACTGTTACCAACTAGATTTTTCAGACTTTCCTTGCCAAAAGGGTGTGATACGTCACGCCCGACCTGACTGACGACATTCAGTGAGACAAGCTGAAATAAATGTACACACTTGCTGTCACAGCCAGGGAATCAGAGAGTAGCTCAGTTTCCAGCTGCTATCATACTATACGATATACGATATACGATATGTTATATGCTATATGTTATCCTGCATCTTCTCTGACAAGCAGGGACAGTGCAACCAGCAGCATGTCAAAGAGAATCATATAAGGAATACTGCTCTCCAATGCTGAAACCTAACATACTGTTGTGTGCCATGCCACTGTGGCAGACCCCTTTGCTCAGGGTGCTTGAAGACTAAACCACAGACAGCCCAGTGGTCTATATAGGTTACACATGTGACAGAAATGTGTGGAGTGTAGCATAAAAGCGCTACAGGCAGAGCCACACATCAGTCTTTCAAATGTTTAACTGCCTGCCTGTGTCACGTGTCATGTTCAAGTGTCTGTTAGTCAGATGTGGGTGGGGGGGGGAGGTGGAGCTGCCGGAGGGCACGAGAGGGGACGAG
>NW_018127896.1:4582674-4589592 GCF_001952655.1 Monopterus albus | reverse complement strand
GAGTGACTGAAGTGATGGAGAAACAGTCCATGTCACCTGGTCATTTTATAAATGTGGGTGGACTGTTTATTTTTTATTGTTACTATTTGAAAAAAGTGACAGTGATGGATGGCTATGTCAAAAGAGTGCCATCAGAAATTCATCTGAAACAATCATTTATTCATGGTCGAATAAAGAAGTAAAAATCTGGTTGGTGATTTAGGCTGTGCTCAGACAGACAACAGCACTATGCTTAAAAAAATGTAATAAAATAAAAATCACCTTATTGAATTTTAATGAAGGCAGAGGAAAAGAAATTTAAAATGCAGTTTTACGTGGCAAAAAAGGTGAATCTGACTCGATGCAAACTAACATACTAATGTTTCAGCAGTCTCTCAGAAAAAAAGGCTGAGCCAAGTTTTGGTGTGTAACTAGCGGCTCAACATAGAAGCACAGAATGTCCATTCACATTCACAAACATCAAGGGAAACATGTTATAATTATTGTTTATGTAAGACTTTGTGCCAGACTGACCTTGTGTTTGTAGAGAGAAAAGAACACTGTAACAAATGTCTCAATGACTGAGTGTGACCAGCAACATGACAGGGCCAGAGGTGGACACAATGGCCACATACAGTATGGTTTGCAAAAAGACAAAAGTACACACAGCACATGTCTCTTGGCAGCAGATTAAAAGTGGGAGGACTGTAATCCCACGTGGTGTCAGCAAGCAGAATCTCTTGACAACAGAGGAAAGACAGAAAACAAAAAGAAGGATGAAGCACTAGTGCAAAACAAGTGCTGCCAGGAATGAGAACTTCAAGGCTTGTGCTTTCAGATGGGGAAAAAAACAGCCATCTGACTCAATACAGAGGGAATTATTTAAAGGATAATACAAATGGATAGAAAGACAAGAAACATGGATGGAGAAAGAGGGACAGGGGGCAGTGGGGAAAGGGAGAGTGAAATTTTGGATGAATGGCAGAAATAATGAAAAGACAGAGAGAATGGATTCAGAGGAAAGAAAAATAGTGGGACAGCAAGAAGCTCTAAAAGGAGGAGGCTAATTAGAATGCTAGTGCTCTTAAAAGGCAATGGAGCACCACTAGCTTCTCTGGAGCTGCTCACTGTCCAACAGCTCAAGGCTGTGCCTGCACCAGGCACCTCAGCCTTGGATGAACTTTGCATTCACTAGTTTGTTAAGGGACTGTTGCATATGTGTACTTAGCAGAAACTGTGTAGGGATGTTGCAGCAAAATAAATAAATAAAAAACCAGAACTGATAATACACAGAACTACAGCAGTGAAGCTAAACCTGCAGGATTCAGAGAGACACACATTTTAGATTTGGTAGTTACAAGTGAAATATGAGCCTGACCTTGAACCAGTAGCAGAGCAACATGGCTGCAGGCCTGGGTAGAAACTGAACCACTGGGCCCTTGAACCATAATTCAGTTTTTCTAAATGGACACTTGGTAAGCTGTGCACACACTGGACTACCATTTACAAATATACCACCATCTTCCTCAGTGTAGCATCACTAGAATAACACAACAGCCACACAAACAAAAATAACCAACGACAAACAAAACGTCTATGGACACTGTGATTGGCATGAATATAATTAAACCAGCAGCAGAATGGAGTGCTACTGTGTCATATTACACATGCATGTAGTTGAATAAACCAAATAAACATCATCATGAGTACATCAACAGTTACAGTGCAACTCAGCAGTTCTGGACAGTGCCTAAAGTAAACATGCACAGCTGCATCAGACACAAAGAAACAATGACTGAACTCACCTAGGCATGTGACTGCTGCTGTAGCCAGAGTGTCTTCTTGGTTAGTGATCCAGTTTCTTAGATTTTGATACTTTGTACTCCAAAGCTCACTTCTCTGAACAGGTTCATATCGTCTGTGAATGAAGCTCATTGGAAACAGTAGGGGAGCGACACTGTCAAAAACAAATCCCAGAGAAGCACAAAAATCCTCTTCACAACATATGGTGGCAACTCACTGCATATAAAAAAAAAACTCATGACAACACACGTTCTGATAAAGAGAAAAGAAGCTGCACTTTACTGGAAGTGCAATCTATGGACAGGCCTTTAGTCATGTGATGAAATGTGGAGGTCATGTGACCATGCTCTGATTTATAAATTTTTTGTATCGTGGTAAGAGTTGGTATTAAATGTTCGGAAGATGCTTTGTGTGCAGACCTCACTTGTTGCTTCCAACTACTTTTGAACATTTTGTATGGCTGTAAGCATTTTTCTGTAGCTACAGTTCTACTTTAGTGAAAGCCGGTGGGTGGGTGATTTAGGTCCTTCTCTGGGTGATGCAAATGCAGCCATATGTGAAGGGAAAATCATTATTGCATTGCTGTACAGTGTTGTTTTACATTCTTTGGACATTCACACCGCATGCCTGCGTGCGGCCGCACCACCTGCGCCCTCTACCAGTGCCTTGAACTTCAACAAATGTTTTTGTTTTTAATTACAGTTTTACACAGATTCATTAATTTGGACAAATTAATCTACCCAGTGACAATATAATAAGATTATATCACCACTCAAATTTGATAAATGATAATACTGGGTTATCATTTCTTTTCAAGGGCATCACACAACATTTCAACACTCTCATCTTCAGAGTTTTTATGAAAGCCCACACACTAGCACAGTTGCTACTAGAATGTAATAGAGAGGAGGTTGTGTGGCTCAGGCTCTATCTGTTGTAATTCTTTCAGGCTTCATATTCTTCCCATCTGATTGCATTATATCTACCTAATACTGCCAAACAGTTAATAAGGCTTTTCTGGGAGTTTTTCTTATCCAGTCTAAGGGTCTAAGGATAAGTTATATAATTGTTGTATAACTGCAGCAATTGTGATTTTATTAGTTGGTATTTTCACTGGGAAAGTTTATATTTTAAGAGAATAAAATGTGATGATGATTGATGGTGACTTTTATCAGAGAAACTGAATACTGTCAGCTTATAGTACATTACATATACTGTTGTTCTCATAGATTCTAGACAATCTGTAATAGTTTTGCTCTACAATATGAACATTACTGATTTAATTCCTGATGTATTAAGTGACACAAAAGCCTTTGGGAAGTTGGAAGTGAAGATTCTTTCAGAGGTGAAGCAGTGGGAGGCTAAATGTCTGACAGATCAACAATGGCTATGAATTTATTTATGCAGTTTCATATCAAATCAAGCCTGGTCAGCTCAAATGCAGCAGCAAACTGATATGATGTCTGCTTTGTATGAGAAATGTAGCCTGTATACATTTTCATGCACAGTTTTTGAATAATAGTATGGAGATCAGCAGTGATCAGCATGTTATCACCCTCCTTGTCATATCAAAAAATGACATTAAAACAGTAACTGTTTGGACCCTAAGTAGAAGCTGAAACCTGTGGTTGTATGACATTTTATTAAATCAGGATCAGCTCTAATGGGATGTGAATGTATCTGTGACTTCGTGTACAGACTGAAGGCTGGTGGAAACCACGGGCCTATATCTATGCTCCTAAACTGCCCGTCTTAACTGCAGGTTTTTGTTGCAGCCCCCCCGCTGCCGCTGCCTGCTCTCATCTGCTTACCAGGCGAGGCAAAGTGCATCTCTAACAAGCCTACTGGCACTGCAAGGTTGTGTGGGCATAGCATGTACTCAGCTGTGTGTGGGTAAGGTGTTCTGTAGATGATGATGATGATGATGACAGTGTGATGGTGTTGATGTCTGATGCTGCTGCTCTTAGTTATAATTGCGACAGTAACACCAAGGATTTTTCAAACTGTGGAAGGTCTCTGAAAAGACCAAAATAATCCTCTTGTCCTTTTACTGTGAGTAAACAAGGCTTTTCATAAAAACAGATGTATGAGTAAATTAGCAATTAACAAACCATTCTGAAGTTAAAGCAGGTCAAATGTACATAAAATATAAACAATGGCACATCTGACTGTTCCATCTAAATGCTAAAGATGTACATGTGTGTATATTATTTCAGTGGGACCTGATAGATGTCTTTAAATGATATATGTGTCATTTCCCCAAGAGACCCGTTTTAAAAGAGTAATTGTTATTTTTTGGTCACAAACCGCTGAGACCAAACACAATGAAAAGCACTCACTCATTGTCTTTCACCTTAATTAAGTCATCCATCACTGGCTGTCTGATCTGAGGGAATAGTCCGAGGTGCAGACATGAGGAGACAATGGGAATGAACCCACACCTACTGTAGCTCTCTTATATAGGCATCATTGAAAGTCAAACAAACATCATAGATGATGTTTTTCAGTGAAATTTGGAGGTTTTTCTGAGAATGACAAACAGTTGGACACAGACCTGAAGCAACAAGCAGACAAACAAATGGAAAAGAAGAGGAGAATTGAAGCTGGAGTTGGCTGCCACAGTCGAGGATTGTGGTATCCCTCGGTTGCTCCAACCTGTTTCTTTTCCTGTCAGTCAACTGCAAGGCTAGAGTAGCAGCTGCTTATGTATGTGTAGGGCCTCCCACTGGGATGCTATACACCAAGATGTGTCTTTATGGACACAAATGGCACCATGTCAAACAAGCAAGGGCACAGATAATCAAATAAACATGGACAGACATTTGTAAAAAAAAAAAAAAAGGGACGTGCACACATACACAGCAAAACTCGACAAGATTTCGTCCTGTTTTTTGAGGACACAGCACTCACTGTCTGTCACAGATCTGATCAAGGTAAACCAGGAGAAATGTTTCTGAATTTAGGTTTAAAATTTATCAGATCACTATTTCCAAATGCTGTTCGTATCACTCTTACCCTGTTGAACCTGTCATTCACTATTACTGAGTGATGAACCCAGGCAGCAGGTGTGTGCATCGAAGTAGGCTGCCACCAAAAGTGAATGTGTGTGTGTGAAAGCATTTTCAAACTTGTTCTTTCAAGGTCTGAGCATCATATCATCCATCTTCTCACCTAACATGTGTCACCTGTCAGATTCCATCATTGTTACATCCGTTGAAAATCACTGGTGACTTCAGACAACATACATATTGAAAACAGACTGCGTATGGAGGTCATGGCAAGGGTTGTGATGTTGGGTGCCATCTCAGCCTGTCTGCAACATTTTCTGTCTATTGCTTTGACACAATCAGGGGATGAGTCAGAAGAAGCTGTCTTACATGCATCTGGAAGACACAAACTCCAAGACAGAACAAAATATGACCACAAGTCTGTAGGCATGCATTCTGCTCTATGAGGCTGTAACTAGAGCAGAGCTTTGAGCTAAATGCTAACATGCTGATGTTAAGTTTGTATAATGTTCACCATATTAATTTAGTGTTTAAGCATTCTAACAACTGTGAAGTAGCACTAAATACAAAGTCTGGCTGAGGTTGTGTGGGTGTGTCATTAACATTAGATGGTGCTAGGTGAATATCATTCATGTCAAACTCAAGGCTGGTCATTAGTGGGAGCATTAATGACATTAACAATATCACTTTCTAATGAGTTATTTACTAGCTGTTTTTTTAATTATAGCAAACACAATATTAACTGTTAAAACTTTTAAATAAAAACTTAACAAACCAGTGGTAAACCATTAATAACAGGGGGATTTTTCAGGTTTAATGACAAAAAAACTTAATGGATTACAGTTGTGAAGTTAATTAAATCTGCAATTATGTTAGGGACTCTTAAAGGTCACGATTTTCTCACTTTCTAATGTTTGCCATTTTAAATGTCAGTAGTGCTACACAAAGGGTCTTGGGTTTCTCACATTTTAATTGATAAATGCCAATAAGTAAATGTAATATGCCAAAATGCATGCTTGAGGTATTCCAGACGAATTAAAAGCAACGTATGCTGATGGAAGATATAAACCAGCCAAATAATTTTATCACAACTCAGATTCCCCCTCATTAATGATCTATGAGCATTAGTGAATGGTTTATTGATCGTTTATAAAGCCCTTAGTTACAACCTACTTAAATTCTTGCAGAAGCTATGCTTTAATAGACACTGGTACCAGATTGTTTATTGTTAATTTGTTCATCTTCATCCTGAGGAAGCCTAAGCTCCATTAAGAAAAACAATAGCCCTGTTTTGCTGTCCTGCTAAACGTGCTATAGTACCCTGACTTAGAGTATTGATTTCCCTGCAGAGCTGTGCTTCACTGGAGTGCAGCGCTATATGGGCATTCAGCCATATGCACACCTATGACCGTATTAACTTAACTGAATGCTCCCTAACCACCAGAGTGAGATTAAACCAGCCAATCCTCTCACTTCTAATGCTCAGCACTTATGGAATGATCTGGAACTGCAAAATCATGTACGCACTGATCCGCAGACAATATGGGAGGGAGAGGGGAGGTACATGTACAGGGTAAAGGTCACTTGTAATCAATTTGTTATCCTGTAAGTAATGTTGCTAGAGTGTGCCCGTGCACAAAACAGCAGGCCTTTCTCTGTCTTTCTGTCAGTCTCCCCCTGTTAAAACAAACAAGGAGATACATGTAGGACATTCAGAAAACTTTTACACTTAATCAGATTGCTGGGTATTTAAAAGATTTTGAGCACTGGATTACCTAAATTACAGAAAGTACAATGAGCAATTCTGATTTTGCACAAGGTTCTGGGAAAAATTCACTGTTTATTTTTGTTTCTGTAGTATTAGAATATGGTGTGTGGTCACATTATTAAAGCACATTTCAGGAGCAAAGAGCAGAGTGAAGTCATCTTCTTGCAACTTTTAGATGTTCTAACCATAAATCTGCACTGCAGCTGGCTGTAGAACACAGGGAGCATGAGCCTTTAAGATCCAGCAACCAGCATAAAATGCCTCAAAAAGTCAGACTAGACTTTTGTTTCACTTAAGAACCCAACAGGGCTGCTGGTGATTTTCTTTAGACTGTTCAAAAACTGCTTTTCATCATTTCAG
>NW_018127896.1:4575838-4582594 GCF_001952655.1 Monopterus albus | reverse complement strand
TTTACCATCAAGCAGCCTCAAATTTAAAAGCAAGCACAAATTCTCAAAGCAAGATTGTCCTGGCTTACATACAACTGCAGTGCTTTTACTGTATCACTTCACTGGCTCAGCGCTCCGAACCTACCACTTGTGTTGATCAGCATTCAGCTTGTTTGTTAACCCTTGTGTTCTGTTAAGGATCTTAACAAATCTGAATATGAGGCCATTGTCGAGTGTGGCCTAGTAAATTATCTCAGTGCCGGGAATTCAGACATCCTGAAGTCAAAGGATTTGCATGAAACTGACAGCTCAAACGACGCCTATGAGATTGTCTCCGACAATAGAGGCTATTTGACCAATGCTTCTAAGAAGATTTTTGATAATCTGGCAGTGGTTATCTTTGCATAATACATCACCAAGGAAATATAAGATTGAGTGAAAATGAGTGAGTGTCTCCCACTGAGCTGGGGCCAAGGGCTTTACTGGAAGCTATATTTAGAGATAGAGAAAAAGGAGAGGATGAATATCTCAAAGCATGTGCAAGGATAATTAGCCCTCCACAGTGACTGTGGCCACATTAGCTGTGTTGATAGAAAAGGCCTTACATATGGATTTAGATTTAGATTTTTAACCATACATGCCATTTTTAAAAATTCATTCAGTGGTAACAAAAAATGAGGTAGATATATATGAAATGAATCTGTACTTCAGCAACACCAAAGTGCAGATGTACTAGTGCACTGTACTGACATCTTCATGTCTGAATCATAGCCTTTTCTGGTCAGTTGCTATGCCATTTCACTGATCATGCTTGAGCTGGTGCAGATGGAGAAAGAATTGTCTGAATGTATTTTGCCTGTAGCTACTTCCCTCAACAGGCTGTTCAAGAATAATGGTGTGTTATATAAAAAGGTGACTCAAGGTCCTCAGATGTACCTGCAGAGGTACCGCTGGCAGGGGCACAGGGGTGCCCAGTCTCAAGTCTTGTGACATTCCTGTCATCTCAGATGAAAATCTCTGTTAAATTACTTGGACTGTGTAGCCTGATGCCAACCGGGTGGTGGACGCAGTGAGTACTGAGTTGAGTGACACCTCGTGTGATTAAATGAGACTTAATCACATCTGCATATGTTAATGGAAGGTATGATAGACTTACAGATCATTCTGTCAAACATCACTCTGTAGTGTCCTTGTTTGACCCAAAGCAGGTGTGGTAGCCAGGAGGACATTTTGTCATTAGTTAACCTTTACAGAGATTGTACTTTGTTGTACTTTGAGCTTGTCTCATAATTCTATTTGTATTATGGCTGATCGATAAAGCATAATTATGTCTTAATATAAAACTGTATGCAACAACCATATGAATGAAACTGCCTTAGGTATAGAAGTGAAGAGAGAGCTCAACCAGGTGTTTGTGGCGGAGTTGCAATGTGGGTAACATCAGTGCCAGGTTTTGACAAAGAATTTCCAAGTTCATTGTCATACTTTTTAAAGAACTTCCCATAATGTTTTTGACTCTGTTATAAAAGTGCAATTGTAAATAAGTTGAGTAGTCTTTCAACACACGTTAGTTACTGATAGTTTTAGCTTTCAGTTTTAAACTGGAGCTTATTAGGGAACATATAAGCTCAGTTTAATCACATTGAGCATCCTCTCCACACCGACTTTGAGATAATTCCATCAGGTCAAGCTATAGAATACCTCTGGTTAGCCAAATTATATAAGAAATTTCTGCAGTCAATATAATCGATATACATTAAGAAACAGTACTAACATATGACAATAAAACCGGATGTAATAAGCATAAAAATAGTTAGTTACAGTAGCTAAGTGTAAACTGGCAACTGAGTGTAATTTATCATTTGATGTAATACTGGCAAAATCCCATCCATTCTGCAAATGCAGTACCTTGAGCAATTAAAATCACAATGGTAATTATGCCATTATACTGTATGCATCCCTCCCCTATCTATTTTACCTCCGTCTCAAGAGATACAGTACAGCTTATCACTTCATCTCCTGAGGATTATATCCATCTTCTACAGTCTCTCAAGTAGAAAAAGTAAAAAAACACCCAGCATCATCTTTGTATGAAAGTTGGAAGTTTAAATGTGCTATTTGTTCTTTAGACCAGGAGATGAACGGAAATGAAGCTCCTCAGTAATGCAGGAAGTTCCACATAAAGAGGATAGAGTGTATGATTTGGATCTTGTGCAACATGCTCTTAGGATATGGTGGCAGCCATCTTAATGAGTTTGCAGCTTATCATCCCTCACAAGAAAAAGCAAATCAATCTCTTCCCTTACCTAGTGATGGGTGGTGGGGACGCAGCAAGGAGAGTAAGACAGAGAGCAGTAGAGATGTGACATGAGAGAAAGCTCATTTGTCCAGGGGCGTTGTTTACCACAACATCCCTCTGCCAAGGATTTTCCTGAGGGACACTTGTTTTAATAAAAACAGGCCCCATATTAAATTCTAATCCATTAGAGTGGCTGGCGAGCTCTGGAAATGCTTTATCAAACCATTGGAATAGATGAATGTTACTTCATTATCATGGCTGGACCAGCTCAATAAACAGGGTCTGGTCCTTTCTCATGCCAGGGTCAGGTTGGAATTCACAGCACACCTTTTCTGTGAATAATGCACCTGTTTGTTATGAAAGCTGCTGCCAATTTATTCCTAAAAAGGTTGTGTCAAGGACATTTTGACCATATGTGCCTTTATAGCTTTGAGATTATTTGACATCCCGAATCACTAATCTTTGTTTTATCAATGACTATGCATTATGTGCACTTGATTTTTTGTTTCTAGCATGACATAAACATATTTAAGAAGTATCTGAAAGCTCATGCCATGATGAATGTGACAGCCGCAGACTCTCTTATTAATTGTAGGTCAGAACCCCCATTCTGTGACACAGCCTTGATAATTGGAAGCCTGGCTGTTCATTATTCACCAGATTTGTCAGTTTGTATTTTCACATCACTGTCTATGTTACAGTATATAAGTAGTAAATAAACTGCTCAAAAAATTAAGGAAACACTTGATCATCCATCATAGTATAAAACCAAGTCAGGGACATCAATCTGTCCATTTAGGAAGCACAGGTGATTGTGAATCAGTTTCACCCACTTTGGTGCAAATCAAAGGGACAACCAGTGTAATGGAGAGGCAAAAGCAAGACAAACCCCAACAAAAGAATGGTTTTGCATGTGATGGCCACAGACAAATGCTCTCTCCTTATCCTTCCTGACTGATTCTTGTGTTTTGCTAATGTCCTTGTCATTATCGGTAGCATGAGGCAGTACCAGCAGCCCAATCAGGTTGCACAGGTAGTCCAGCTACTCCGAGATGGCACATCCAAGAAGGTTTCTTGTGCCCTCCAACACAGTCTAAAAAGCATGGAGGAGATACCAGGACACGAGCTGTTACACCAGGAGAGCTGGACAGGGCCATTGAAGGGCAACAACCCAGCAGCAGGACTGGTATCTGCTCCTTTGTGCAAGGAGTGCACGTTTCTGACCAAACTGTCAGAAACAGACTCCATGGGGGTGGCATGGGTCCAGACGTCCTCTAGTACAACCTGTGCTCACAGGTCAGGAGACTGGTGCCAGAGAACACCAGAATTGGCAGGTCCACCGTTGGTGCCCTGTTCTCTTCAAAGATGAGAGCAGGTTCACACTGAGCACATGTGACAGGCATGAGAGTCTGGAGATGCCATGGTGAACGTTATGCTGCTGGTAACATCATTGAGCATGACCAGTTTGGGGGTGGGTCAGTGTCATTTTGTTCACAACATATTAAACAATGTCCATTAGCAAAAGTTTTCAACTTGAATAATTTATTTATCAAACCAAACCTAGCTAACATCAGGTGAGAGGCGGGGTCCACCCTGGACAGGTCACCTGTCTATCACAGGGCTGACATGTAGACAAACCCACACAGGCAAATTAGATGCAACCAATCAACCTAAGCTGCATGCCTTGGGACTGTGGGAGGCAGCCGGCGTGTACGAAGAGTACCCATGTAGGCACACGGAGAACATGCCAACGCCAAACAGAAAGGCTTGAACCTGGAACACTCTTACTATGAGGCAACAGCACTAACCACTGTTCCACCATGCCACCTCATCCAGATCTAATGTGTGATTTAAGTGTCCCCTTCATTTTTGAGCAGTGTAGTAGCAGTGGCTGTGGTGCAGAAATGGCCAAAGTGCTTCCTTCTTCTCTCCAGGGAGATGACCATCAGAAGTGTTTTTTATTTATTTATTGAGTTATCCCTCAGTGTGATGAGCAGAGATGAAGAGAAGCACATCGATAACAGGAACCGGTGGTGGAGTGGATAATTAGCCTTAAAAAGGAAGAGGGGATCAATGTCCTTCCAACCTCGCCTTTGCTAAGATTTGTTCATAGGGAAAACAGGTCCAGTACAGGACCATCCACCCTAAAGAAAAGTTACTTTGGGAATCATGTTGAAAAAATGTTCTATAATGTATGCTTTTACCTTAGTAAATCATATGTAATCATAATTTTAGAAACATGTTTCATACATAGAAAGAAAGCCTCACTGTTTTTTAAACCTAATTAAAAGCTACATTAACAGACTTCTCCCTCTAAGCACGGCAGAAAGACAACACTTCTAAACTATTTTTTACTTGATTTATCCAAATTTGTGCTAAATATTAGCTAATGCAGCTTCAAAGGTAAAGAGCTACTCATAAAAAAGGATTCATTTCGCTCTTCTCCACCCTGAGTACAAACCATATTTGGAAGTCAGAGGCAAACATTTGACAGTTATTGTTATGGGTTATGTGAATACCATGATCCAAATTGCCCTGACAAGGTAAATCACAGCCATCTGGTGTTTTAAATAGATTAAAACAAATGCCATGAATGATTTAGATGCACTCTTTCAACCAGATGTGACTGTCCTACTGTAGCTAACTTCTTCACTGAATAAAATATAAATAAAAATTTAAAGTAGGTAAAAACACAATGCATTTTTTACTACACATAATGGTAAAGAACATTACATCCATGCTTTGCAACTTGGCTTATACCTGAAGTAGCTTATTTTAGTGAGATGTCCTCTACTGTTTGGTCTAATAAATGATGATATTATACATTTAATAAATATAAAATGCACTGATTGACAGATGGCATAGTGTTAATAATTTTATAATCATGTACTGGCCAGGAGAGAAGCATAAATCTTCATTTTAAGGGTCAGTTGGAAACAAAAAAAAATTCAAATCTGCTTTAAGTTAAACAAGTGTTTAAAATGCAATTATAACATATGCAAACATTTGCAAATATGTTGAAAAATTTGGCAAAATTATGAAGACAGAAAATATTTATAGTGATTTTAATACTGGTAACATTTTAACCCACCTTGGAAGAGTGCATGTTCATGCATCTAAAGGTTTAGCAGCTATAAATCTAAGTTGTTCCACAATGGGATTCAGGGTTTGTGTACCATTGTCTACGTGCACTTTAAGAAGCATGTCCATCATAGCTGCGAGAAAATTCTTACCAGCATGGGGTAACTGGGAATGCTTGTAATTTTCAGAATGAAAATGGTCAAAAGTCAACATGCCTAAGCATTGCACCAGCATGAGGTATCATCTATTGGTAGCTTCAGTACAAAGATATTGCTACTGACAGCATGATTTAAAAAACCCTCTGGGAACATGTAAGCTATACTGTATATACAGTATTTTGTTATTGTGTTACTGGTCTGAGACAATGGTAGTGGAATCAGAAGACATATCTTTTTCCAAGCATTCTAGGCAGAACTGCAGAACAGGCAAAGGTACTGTACAGCAGACAGGCTGGAGATCAGGAGGCCGTTTCATATTCACTGGCTCTGCCATGGCAACACTTGGCAGTGGATGCAAACAACAAGTTCTGCTTTGAAGCCCTTGAGCAAGAAGGTTCCCAGCACTGAAAGTGTGGTTCATTTTTAAGGCTCAAGAATGCAAAGCAGATATTTGCTCAAAAATCAAGAACATTTTCACTGGGGAAAATCCGTTAAATAAAGATTAAATAGTCTACTCTCAACCTAGTCTGTCAACAGTAGTACATCTGAAAAGTCATCATGAGGAAAAAAGCCTCAATAATGTGCAGAAGTCCATCCACTCTGGTGGTCCTCCAGTTCTTCTTTCCTCACCAGCCAACAATTCAGACATTAAACATCTCCTTTGTTGTTCCAAATAAAAAGGCCTTTTCATCATCAACATTTTGTCCTGGAGAAACTGAGTGATGAGTTCCAGTGAAGAGCTGTGGTGTCAAAACAACATGAACAATGATTTAAAAAAAAAGAAAAAAGCATACGGGAGCTGAAATCAAAAACTATGTCTCAGATATAAAGCTCCAGCTATTGTCGGTCTCGAGTTTGTAATAGCTTACCCGACTTTAATTATTACCACATAAGTAATCTTAAAGGCACAAATTGATTTTTTGGTTTTTCACATTAAATTGGAACCTACAGGGACCCCAGTTTCCACAGTATTTGAACATTATCCTCTTTTGAAATCAAGTTTTCATTTAAAAGCTATTAACAATTTTTCAAACACAAATGGATGTATGGCCCAGCAGTATGCAGTTATTTTATCATGGATGACATCACACTGACTGTATGACTGAACGAATGCAATCACTTGAGTTAAGGACTTTGGTAGGATGAAACAATTATTTTATTTATAGTGGTAAAAGGACGGTGCTGATCTTTGATAGCTGTTTGTATATGTGTGTCTGTATATACTGTATATGTATATAT
>NW_018127896.1:4538760-4575707 GCF_001952655.1 Monopterus albus | reverse complement strand
ATATATATATACACACATAGTAGTGGTGGACAAACAGAAGAAGAAGGCTGTAGTGATAGATGTAGCAACATCAGGAAGAAGGAACACGAGACGCTCGAGAAATACCAAGGGCTGAAAGAAGAGCTAGAAAAGATGGAGGGTGACGGCACAAGTGGTCCCCGTGGTAATAGGAACATTGGGGGCTATGACCCCCAAACTGGGAGAGTGGCTCCAACAGATCCCAGCAACAACATCTGAGATCTCTGTCCAGAAGAGTGCAGTCCTAGGAACAGCTAAGATACTGCGCAGGACCCTCAAGCTCCCAGGCCTCTGGTTGAGGACCCGAGCTTGAAGGAAGGAATACAAAACCGCCCCAAAGTGGGGGCGAGTGGGGAATTTGACTGTTTTGATAGATTTGATTGACTGATGTTATTGTATTGATTTTGACTGTTTTGATTTTGCTTTTGTCTTGTTTTAATTTTTAGCTTAAGTATAGTTTCACTCAAATATTGCTCATTTCAAACTGAATCCTTTGCAGACCACAAAGGCCATACAGGACCTGGCCAGCTGGAAAGTGGCTAATTGTGGAGCCATTAGCAGCTAACACGGGATAATTACTTTAGTTAAGCAATCCATTTTGTGGAGAAGTTTTTAGGTTTGAATTATCTCTGCAGCTTCTTGTCATTCTAATTTGTGCAAGTAAATGCAGTTTTAAACAGTAAGAAAATGTGCACAGTGTAAAGCTATATCTGATCATCTGATTCTCAGCCTTGAACATCTGCTAGCAGCAAAAGGCAGTATAAAAATGAGAATGTCAGCCTCAGGTGCAAGATTGGACATGTCTTTTACCACTGGCCAATAATTAAACCAATCTTTATTTTCTACTTTAAAAAGAAGACAAATTAGCGTTTCTTTATGTAGAACAAGCCCCTCCTAAGGTCATATGTGAAGAAGAGGAAATTTCCACCCATGAATGCATTTTTACCACAGATCTCTGTGTAAACCAGCTGCTTTTGCTTTTTCCAGTCATTTTTCATATGCTGTAAAAAATAAAAACAGCACCCTTCAAAATGTCTCACAAAATGAAGCCATGCTTTCTCACTGAGCAGAGTCACATTGCTGTTTGCAGTTGGTTAGATTGATTCCTCCCTGCTAATGGTTTAATTTTGGCATAATTCAATAACTGCAGTCTCCCAAGATACCTTACACATTTATACTGAGTATATAATAATGTCTTGACAGTTAGATGAGTTGGGAATCTCTGGTGGTTTAATTTGGTGATAATTCCTCCTGTTAACACACTTTAACATGGCCAATGAGATCTAATATACAGTGCTGACTTGTTCCTACTGTTTGCATCATGTCCCGCTTTGGAGCAGGCGTATAAAACGGGACAACCTGGGGATTACAGGGGAAATCAAGGTTGTTAATGTATAGTTAGTGATTTACATTAAATCTCTGAACTTCTTAGGAAAAAGTGCTTTACTTTGTGGCACAGTAGGAAGAGGATTATGGCAGGCTGAGCTCAGGTAAGAGTGTGAAAAGGAGGAGGAAGATGCTAAAGCAATGTGAAATAAATATGACTCTATAGATTAAAGTAAATCAAGCTGCAGAGCTTTTAGAAACAATCATTGCATATGATACAATTCTGAATTAGATGTGTACTGTAACCACACTGGGTCTCATCACACCAAAAAGTCACAGTGTCTACATAGTGTTTTGCAAACAGTGCTCAACTCCACTCCTATAATGTAACTTCAAAGCTACAATACATAACTAAAGCTACATGGAAGGAAGGTATCAAGAACCTAAGGTCAACCAAGCAGGAAAAAGAAATAAATGTTTCAAAACCAAAGCAGATCCCTCTGTAGAGCCATATCTGTATTTGGAGTGCTTTTCATATTGGTCTCTCTTTTCATGAGATGCATCCAGATTATCCAATGAAAACTTGCAGCACTCATTTGGATGCCAGTGATAATGCCGAGTGGCTAAATTAACCTGATGCACAAGGAGGAATGTGTAGATTTTCAGATTGTCTGAATCTAAAACGTACGATTTTGCCTGCACAGTAACAGCTCTGGTAAATCAATAATTGCTGCGTATTACTTCATTCCTCATTTTCTGTTTTTGAATCATCATTCAACCTTTGTCAAATTTATTACACTACTCTAACATTGTAATTTTTGTACATGTGGCCTACGCACACACACATTTGCAAATACAGCACAGAGAACTTCACAAGTAGGTGACGTCAATACTGCTGTAAGAGCTCTGACAGCCCCTCCACAGGAGCCATATTTTAACAAGCGCACCCACACTCTGCCAACCTCAGCCTTGCTATTGTCCATACACTAGCAAACTTCCATTCACTGTGCTCTGGGAGGAGTACAGGGCTGGAAAACAATCATTTTCCCATCATGACAAGTTCATTTTGGATGGTTTAACCCAGCACCAAATTTTCTGTTTAGTCTATATCTCATGAGCTGAAATCAAATAACACTGTTGGATTTTTAAATGGTCTTTTTTTGTCAGTGCTATTTTCAATAGCCAAATTAGTATGTCTCTCTCTCATGAGTGAGAAAATGAGTTTCTCTACCTCCCACCATTTCATTATCTGAGCGATCTCCCAGCGCGCAGTCTAATTCCTTTAGCAAGGCCCCGTTTTCTGCAGACTCCTCACCACACTTTGAAAAGCAACAGAGATAGAAACAAAATGGGGACAGGAGAGAAAGAAAGCTGGAGGTACAAAGATTGACAAAAGAAAGGGAGCTAGTGAGGGGAATTTTACAGTAACTCAGAAGCCTGTTAAAGTGTATGCACAGGCGTACGGGTGCACTGCAGAGACGGACCCACAAAGATGTACACATGCCTCCCACGTATAAGCCTTATCTCACTCTTTCAAAACATCAGTCTTAGAAACATACACCTCTAGAGACCAATTTTACCAATGACAATAGAGAGTCTAATTGCAAAGCAAACTCATGCCAAGTAAACACATTTTCTTTTTGAAGAGAATTAAGTGAACCTGTGGGGCAAACAATATGCCACACAGTGCATTAAAAAGCTGTTGGACAGAATGTTACACGGAGTCTTTTGGAGAAAGCTCCTTTAAAGAATGTGAGCACAAGGCAAAAATTACAGAACATAAATTATATATTAGACATGAATGAGTTTAACATCTTTCTTTGATATACACTGTCTGGCCACTTTATTAGGTACACCTCTACAATTCTAAGCACCTCAATGCAACACTTCTGCCTTAACATCTGTGTTTATGAAGCTCAAAATGACTTCAGTTTTAGTTTATTATTGAGGTCATAGTTAAAGGCCATGTTGTACTGGACTATATTATATTCAGAGGTGTTCCTAATATTCTGATCCTCTCATGTATATAGCTGGTAGGACAAAAATATAGAGACTCTCTGAAAATTGTACAGATGTGCCTATTAAAGTGGCCAGTCAGCGTATAAAAATATACATAAGACATGCAGCTGAAATAACAGATCAGTAGACTTGACTACAAAGAAAGTCCGTGTGCATGGAAATACATTATATTTACTAGGCAAGGTCTGAAAAATGTTACTAAGTTGCTGACCAAATCATACCTGTGCCTCAATTTTGACCATTCATAATCTTTCTCTCACAACTCCCCCAACCTAAGGTAAATGCTAAAATTACTAGAATACCCCTTTAAACTATGAAACATCTCAAAAAGGAAGGAAAAATATGTCCAAAATCCTGACAATGACATCTCAAGAATCGATTTTTTCCCTGCACAGCTGTCACTTGCAACAAAATTTCCTGACAATAATCTGCTAAACATACATTTCAAACACCATCCACAGATTTATTTATATTCTGTCTTTCACTCCACAATCTGATGATGTACATGAGGTAGTGAAGCAATGACAGCAGTCCAAACACACACAGATTATACACCGGAGCAATGTGCCTGGACAGGACTTGACACTCTGAAGGAAGCCATACATCAACCTGTTTTTTTTTGTTTTTGTTTGTTTTTTTGTGTTTTTTTGGCTGGGCGTCACCAAGCTCGGCTGGGGAGTCAGCAATGCAGTGGTTGCCATTTATCAAATGACAGGGCTGCTGTGGCTCCGGATCAATGGGTGCCCCTGCCATAAACAAACAAACAAAACCGGAGGCCTGATGAATACAACCAGGCTTCCCAGTGGGAACAGAAAAGGAGAGTGTGGTATATGATGAAGGAGGAAAAAAGTGTGCTGTAAACAGAAAACAAAACATTGACAAAAGACAACTAAATAAAACATGAAACACACGGAGCATCTCTCTTCCTCCATGTGCACACAGAGGCTGACTTAGAGATACCTCAGTCAAAGCTCTGATCACATATATCTCCTGGTGTGTATCCAACTGTGTGCACACATCAGCTTATCCCGATTTTATAAACAAAATGAAAACAATACAGGTACTGTAAATAGAGTACTGTACATATGGCATCCATTGATCACAGGGTAATTGGTTTCCATTTTGTATTCAGGGTTTCCACCTCCATATCAACTTAATTATCTACCATACAGATTGGACCAGGAGGCAGAAAAAACCTTGCTAATGCTGGGGGCAGGATAGCAAGTCTAATCTAGACTTGTAAATCAAAGATAATCTATTTTATCACATAATAACATGCATTATATGTGGTGGTATGCGGCACACATATCTAAATGCATACAGAGCACTTTAGATATAATTAATGATCAAAATGATAAGTATCACAACACATTTGTAACAATTTGGTTCTTATCTTATTTTAGCCCAAAGTGCATATTCTGTTAATAAAACAACCGGAACCAAATAAAAAAAAAATACTGAAGGTAAAATGATTTCAGATAATGCTGCTTTTAGACATACTGCATATATGTTTGATCATACCACACTCAGAAGGTAAATCCTTCTTTGTCCTTTACAAACAACATATACCCAGACACGGAAGAAGAAGCAACAAATTAATTCAAAATCACATTTTGTTGACATGTACTGTAAACATGTGTATAACAAAAGGAAACCCTCTTCAGACCAATTAAATGAACAGAATTTAACAAGTAGGCCGGTGTTTTTCTTTTGGCAGATGGTATAAAAGTCTGGATCCAGACAGCAGTTTTAAATGCAAAAGAATTTTTTCTAGAGGTTAATTCAGCAGCCTGGACAGTGGGAGTGTTAACTATGAGGCTGATTAACCCACAATGTTCACAGCTGATAATAAATAGAAAAGTTGTGGAATGTATGATGGAACACATATTAGGGCTGCAGAAGGTATCGGCTGCAAAGGCGATGATCATCCTCTTAGATAAATAAGAGCTAAACAACAAATTTAGTGTTTTTCTTGCTGTTGATTCAAACCACCTACATTATACATTAAGCTATAGTCCTTGCCATTTATTAATGAATGATTTCACTCTGACTGAGTCCTTGACAAGCCCTTTACATGTTGCCAGATCTGCCATGACATTTTACATAAGAAAACACTTCATGAGCACTATAATGCATGTTGAGCATAATAAAGCCACTGCCATCACATAATGATTCCCACTTTGGGTTTACATAAGTCCACAGGAGCAAACACATCTCCAGATTCCATACAGACACTGAAAGCATAAAAAGGAAAGCAAACTGATCAGTAATTACTCTACGTGACGTGAAGTAGGAGAGGAGGTGTTGGAGAGGAGCTGGGGGGGGCAAAAACCAGTTCAGTGCTGATGAACATTTGAGCATTTTTACATGCCTGAAGGAATTCCATTAACCATTCTGATTAAAGTAATCATTGGAGTCATCGGTGCCTGTCAGATGCCATCCCTGCCCTCTCAATTACCCAGATCTCCTTGAACTCAATTGCTCACATCATCATGGAGACTGGGTGGCAAGCAGGCAGAGAGGCTGTGCCGGGGACCAGGAATCACCAACGGGGGTTAGGTGGAGCACCACATGAGCATATGGGAAATGTCCACCCCTTCGATTTGTCACTGTACACAGAAGGACAGCCTCATGTTATCATGTTGTTGCCTGTTTGGGTTACGCAAACCAAAGAGAGTGCACAAGTTAAAAAATACTTGCAAGAAACTCACATCTGCATTTGTAATATAGCAGATAGGTATCAGCTCAGTCGCTGAATTAATTAACAATCACTTTATTATTGAAGCATCTGCTGGTTATTGTCTTCACGAATCACTGATTTTGTTTACTTTGTGTCATCTGAATCCCAAAGATAATCAGTTTAATTCTAGCTTTACCTTAAAAGAGAAAAAAAATTGACAAAAATAAAATAAATGAACAACTTTTAGTAAAATATTCATTTTTACAAAAGAGTACATAAAACAGCTTCTCAAACCATTCTCAGCGTTAAACACTGCATGTACAAGGCTGAATTATTTACTTGGAAAAGCAAACAACTGTCCAGGAAACCAGACTCTTAGTGGCCCCAGTGACCCCAGAGTCACAGTTTTACAGGTCCTTTGTTGTAATTTTATTAACAAAAATTGTTTGGTAATGTGCATCACCAAAGCACAGTGTAAACTGAAAGGATTAGGGCCATAAGGGGGCTCTTCTGTTTATATCTAATTTTGAGGCTCCATCTTGTGCAGGGTCTGTAAAAGTCTAAGTGATTACCTTCATTATTTTGGTTTACATTACCACAACATACTGCATATTACTAAATAGATTTATCATTTATTGAATTACCACAAACTAAATGAGCAGTTAATATCCCACTGGTGCCTGATCTGTGCTTAAAGGCAACAGGATGCATACACAGTACACTGAAAGTGGGAGGAACAGGAGGTAAACGGGGGGGCTCCTACTTTATTTTAGCCCTGAGGCACCATAGCGGTTTAAAGCGGCCCTGTGTATGTCTAGCATCAAGCTGATTTTATTTACCATAAACACAAAAATCTGCCAACACCATCTGATAAGTTAAGAAATACAATTTATAGCAAAATTCTGCTATCAAATCTAAAAACTGTTTAATTAGACTGGTATTTTCAGTTCACTGTTAGAAAATAATTGCCTCCAAGTTAAACTCAGTGTACTGAAAATAACCGAGTGATGAGCCAACACTTCATGCAGCTTGGAAGGGTTTCATGCGCTGTACCATTCCACATTGATTAACTCTCAAATGGTGCGAAAGCAAAAACTGTACGAGAATATTGGATCGTAGACAGTCCATCACTGTCTCTCCTGACTCTTTATCTAAAAGTAGTCAAATAGTCTTTTCTGAGCTTGGAGCTGAGAACAAACTTTGACAATATCTTCTTAACTTTCCTTGCTGTATGTAAAGCAAAGAGTGAGGCTTCTGTGACAGCTACATCTGCACCTACACCACGCCTTGCATTGCATCAGCCCCACATCAGATTCCACACAATAGATTTAACCATAATTCAGGCAGGCTCTTGAATCGCATGAGGCAACACACTCTGAAATATTTCACCTCAGAACTTCCCTCCTTTCTCGAATACAGATGTTGACCACTGCAGAAGTCTCACTGTTTGCTTTCTGATGGGTTGTTCTTTCATAATTTCAACTGCTGACTGCATTTTTTTAGCATAGTATAAGATATAAATGTAATAATCCAAGAAGCCATAATGGACTCTTTGTCCTTTCTCGATGCTTCCAGTCCAAACTTAAAGAGCCCACTGGATGACTAAAAGCATTATTTCAGCTGGCAAGAGTCTACCCCTCTCCCTCCCTGCACATACGCACTCTTACACACAATATAGCCTCCTGCACTGGTATGCTTCACGCACACATTACTCTGGGACAGGTTGCTGGGTCATAACAGTGATAAACCTCCATGTGGGGAGTCTGAGTAGGAGCGATGTATAGTACAGTAATAAGTCCATACATGATTCAGCGATTATGCAATTGTGCTGAAGCTGTTTATTTTTTTCCTCTTGAGTGCTATGAACTTAGCCAAATTATCCTGAAAAATATAATATATTTTGGGTATGGATTCAAACAGCAGATTGCCATCTGTCCCACATTTTAAATAACTTGTCATTACATTGATCAGGTCAGTTTAGGATGATTTCTTGTTGCACCTCTATGATTTTTTTAATATTATTTTAGTTTTATTGGCATCAGAAAAAAAAATCACATCAAAAACTATCAACACTCTGTCATACCATTGGTCACCAATGCTGTGTGGCTGCATACACTTCCTGGCTATGATTCACATCCCCTGCTACATGTATGACACATCAACAGTTACACTCAGTTCCAAAACTCCTCATCTTCCAAATGGTGCCTTCTGTCCTCATTCTAGGCTTCTATGAAAAGATCCAACAAAAGAAACCCCTGAGCAGGCCAGTTTCATTTTCCATTTTGTGCCACTGAGAAAAGGCATCTCACTGAAATTAAGAAAAAATTACTGAGAGCTACAGTTATACAGCAGGACTTTGCTGACATAGGACAGCCCGGAGTATATTTTGTAGTACTGAGTACAAACTCATTCAAATTGTAATCCACATGAGTCCATCTGAATAAAAATTAAAGGGCTGTATTGAGGTGTCTGTCACGGCCAGAGTTTTGTGCCTACTCTCCAGACAGATCCTTGCCTGTCTTCGTTAGGGAACATTGAATTCCTAAATGGTGATGAAGACTGCGCACTGAAAATGGTGGCACACTGCATCCTTTGCATTTTTATAGACCTACTTTGCATATTGGATTTAAGTGGGTCAAGTGAAAGAGTAAGTGAACAAAAATCAACACAAGTGCTTAAAAGATTCAACAACCAAGAAGCTTTTTCAACATATTTTCTTAATATCTTTTTAAAACAAGGAAATATATCTATGAGACGTTCATACATGAAGCAAACCAATTTCAAAAGATCAAGTTAGAAATGGTTGTGACAACAAATTCCAACAGTTGTACGTCTTAATCAGTGTCAACATTTAGACCCATTAACGTTGTCAGAATTCTAAAATGGCATTTAGTTTCAAGTCAGCTCCAATGATGTTCATATACAGCAGATGACCACCTCATTGCTTGCTAGGCAACAATGTGGATACTGTTGTCATGCTATAATTGCAAAGGGACAGCCACAGATAATGCTCATTGACTGAAACCTATTGATTCCAATCCTCACTAAGATAACAGATATCCCTTTGAGTCAAGCATATATACTATATCTTTATCTGTTTTGGTTTATGTCAGTCCATAGCATAGCCAATTCTGATCAGCCAACTGTCATTTGATAACAAAATAAAATAACTTTTATCCCTGAACACTCTTTTCAAGCTTTTCATTCCTATAGTTCACCATGTTTTGATTTAATTCACTAAATATAAACCCAAATGGCTTCCTTCGTATCATCACCAACAGCCTTAGTTTCCTTATAAGCACATTATATCAACCTGACATCAGGTTGTTTTTTTTTTATTTTGATGACAATAACATAGTTTGGTCACTATAGTGCAAAGCAATCAAGACAAATAAAAATGATAAGGGATAGAGAATCTGCGAATGCTTGTATAAAAATAGGTGTTACATTGATTAAAATATCAGTATTATACAACATAATACTTAAAATCTCATTTATGAATTTTGTTTTTGATAACATTAATTCTACATATAAAGAATGAATACCCATATTCATTTTTAATATAATAATCTCCTTTATGAGAGCTCACTGAAGGCTAACTGGCCTTCCATTTCCAAAAAAGTGCAGAAAGCATACAAAGACACTTTTTTCATCTTCTTCAAATGACGCAGTCTTTTTTGAACATTGGGGTGTGCCACTTTCAAAAAAAAAAAGAAGCCACTTTTACAACGCAGAGCTACAGTAAATGAAACTACAAACATAAGCCTTTCCAGAGGATCATGAAGTATGATGACACAGGTAATATTGATGTAGAATCAAAAGTTTTGAAAAGACATGGCAGATTATATCAATAAATACTTACTTACAGACTACAGCAGAAAATAGTCCTACACAGTTTTGATGATCTGCTGTACAGTGTTTTTGTCTGGGAATGATTTTATAAACATTTCTTTTCTGATTCACAATATACCTTATGCATGGTTATATTCCTGAAAATGAAGTTGGGTAAGATTTACCTATACACTTACATTTTGTGTGTTACTCCATCTTCAGTATAGAAAAATAGATTTTGCATCATCAGTTAAGTAGAGCCATTCTGTTCTTCCATGTTTCAGAAAGCTGTATCCATTCCTGTAATGTCATGTTTCAGAAATAAGAATAAGATTGTTCGGCACACCCCGTTTTAACTCCTTCGCGTTCGCGTGTTTGTATTGTGCCAAGGCACCCTATAAACTGAGTCACTGTTTCAAGCAGGAGGGTCAAGAGAGAAATTGCTTCATTACAGTAATGATTATGTTGCTCAGAACTGGCTAAAGGTGGTCTGTTTCTCAAGAACTTCGAGGTAATCAGGCTCAGACTGCAGTTTAGCTTTTAGTTCCAAATATTCATTTCTGTTGGGCTCAACATAAACAGTACTGGGTGCTGTGCCATAGAGCACTGTTTCTCTTATCCTCTCTGGGTGCAAGAACTGACGTCTGACATCAAAATTTGGGTTGTATGTGTATGAAACAGGCCCTGTATACTTGTACTCTAAATTGGCACCTGCGGGGATGGCTGGGATGGACTGATGTGGGGACTGCTTATCAGGCTCAAGGATGCCTCTGAAGAAATGATCTGCGTCCTGCACAGGGGAAGGGTTTTCACGTGGCTCGATGGTGCTAACGCTGTACGCTGGGCTCCTCATCGTACTGCTATCCCTCTCCTCACCCGGGGTGCTCCTGTATGTGACCTTGAGCTCATGGAGGTCACGGTAATCCTCCACTGTGTTTCCTTCTCGTGACCTGTAAATGGGGTTTTTGCACATATGACCCATAGGGTGTGGAATGTACTCATAGACGTGTCCGGCTGGGGCCTTCACTTTAGGCCCAGAGCGGTTGCTGTACAGGCTGTACTGCAAGTTAAAAGAGCTAACGTCTGAATTGTTGGTGCTAGTGCGGTCACTCTGTGACTTTTTACGCTTTTTCATCACTACAACAAACAGCCCTGCGGCCACAAAGACGGACATGATGAAAACAAGCAGGAGGCTGAGGATGAGGACAGAGAGAGGGACAGTGCTGCTGGGGGTGTTTAACTTCTGTGGAGCCTCTGTGGTGACAACCCGATCATCCATGGGCTCGTCTGTGGGGGGAGTTGGTGAGACATAGGCATCAGAGTAGTCTGGGCAAAGCTGCTCTGACTGGATGGTGCGCAGGTCCATCCCTGTGTGGCGTTTAGGTGTCTCACACACAACCTCGTTAACCACAGTGCCTGCACTGAGCTGCTCCAGCCATATCTTCATCCCCACTATGTCGCAGGAGCAGTCCCAGGGGTTTTCAAACAGATCGATCTGCACCAACAGCTTCAGCTGATCTAAAACACCACTCACAGGCAGATTTTGGAAATGGTTATTGCGCAGATTAAGCCTAGACAGAGAAAGGCTGGAAAAGATGCCCACAGGTAAAGTTTTAAGGAGGTTATTGTTAAGGAAAAGCAGCTGGAGATTAGGGAGATAGCGGAAAGTGCCCGCATCAACCTCCTTAATTTTGTTGTACTCTAAATAAAGATACTGCAAGTTCTGCAAACCAAAAAACATTTCTCCTGAAAGCCTGTCCATGAGATTACCATTTAAATACAGCCTACGTAAATTGGTTAAATCCCCAAAAGCCCGATCATGGATCAAAGTTATCCTGTTGTTTCCCAGATGAAGCAAATCCAATCCAGTGGCATCAACAAAATCTGATCTCCGTACCACAGGGATGTAATTTCCAGTGAGATACATTTTTTTAGGATTGTATGGCTTGGGTTTTAGATCAGAAATGCTCTCAATCTTTCTCTCTTGGCAGTTGACATTCAGCCCAATTTCAGATATCTGCAGATTACATGTGCAGGCAGTGGGGCAGTCCAAAGGCACAGGAGATTTGGTCTGAAAAGCGATGATGGGGCCATAGTTGTAAGGGTTACCACCTGGTATACGAGAAGTGGGCTTTAACCTAGTTCTGTTAAACTGCCGTGTGCCCTTGGTAGGCCGAGAAGAGGACCTAAGAACAGCTGAGGAGGTGGCAGAGGCTGTGACAGCTGCAGGTGTAGTCTGGTAGTATCCATTGGTGCTGCTAGGGGGTGCAGGCCTGATTGTGTCTTCTAGGGGTCTTCTTGGACAGAGTTCTTGTTTGGACACCTCATCCAGATCCCTACCGTGGAGCCTAAACGGTGTCTCACACACCACTTCTCCCACCAGAGCTGTATATGCTATACTCTCCAGCCAAGCCTTCAAAGCAATGAGCTCACAGGAACAATTCCACGGATTCTCCTCCAGTTGTAGTTCCACAACTTTATCCATGTGCTCCAGGAGGCCGATGTAGGGGAACATTTTTAACCGATTCCCCCTCAGGTCCAAGTGTGTAAGGGGCACATTCCGGAAGATATTTGGAGGCAGGGCAGAAAGTAAGTTGTCGTTCAGTATCATCACTGTTAGCTGGTGCAGTTTGCTCAGTGCATTTGGCTCTATATTGGTGATATAATTATAATCAATCTGTAGGTATTCCAAACTCTCCAGTCCTGCAAAGGTGTCATCCCTCAGAACCTCAATCTTGTTGTTATTCAGGTGTAACCTTTTTAATCCCTGGAGTCCGTTGAAGGCACCTGACTCTATCTCTGAGATATCATTGTTTCCCAAGTGCAGGATGTTCACCCCGGTGTAATTGATGAAATCATTGAGTGACAGCCTCTTCAGGAGGTTCCCTGTCAGCAGGAGGTGGTACACGGGGAAATGGACCGGGCTGAGCTCTGTCATTCTGATGATCCCCCGGTTCTCGCAGCTCACCATCAGGATCCCTTCCTTCTCCTCACATGTACACAGGTTTCGACAGATCTCCCCATAATTGTCATACATCTCTACCAGCCTCAGAGATGATGCAATCAGAAGGATTATTTTTAGGACCCAGATATGCATTTTTCCTGGGAGAGGATGCCCCAGCTCACTCAAGTGCAGTATCAGTATGAGGTGTCATCTAAAGAGGAAAAGAAAAGGATTGGGTCTGTTTTATATAGCATGGAAATTATATATGTGAAAACGTGCAGTATTTACATATTGCATATATAGCAATAGACTTCTAAAATAAACGAACCTATTAAGAACAAATAAAGACAAACACATCAGTCAAAGACAAGTAGGCTTATTAAAGATGGGTTATGTCGGCATCATTTTGGTTCTTAGGGGTGTCAGAGGACAAACGACTTAGATGAACCTTTAATAAATGCATATGATAATATATAATCAAGTTGATAACACAACTACCTGCGGTGCATGGCCACTGCGCATTTCTGATAGCTCGCCTGAATTCCAATTCATCTTGGGAGGGAAAAAGCCTTCGCCATCGTCTGCAGACTGATAGATGTGGTCATTTACTAATTCAATCCCTTGAGAATTTCCACAGAAAGGCCCCCTCTCAAACGATTTCTTTGTGGGATAAATGATGATGCATCTTCCTTTTTTACAATTTAATCTCTTCGCCCAAACTAACAAAATCGCTAAGATGAACTCCTATCTCCTTCCCATAAAGACTACTCACTCTCCCCGCATACCCGACGACTTGGTAACAGTGAGGAAACTGTCGGAGCCCGTCTCTCCACCTCCGTCCAAACAACATGGGCAAAGAGAATTTATCCGCCTGCTGAGTAAAACGACCCTGGGTAAAAACATTAAGGGGAAAAAAAATACAGCTCCCATAAAAGATCCGGCTGCGAGAAGCAGTCAATGTTCATCTTAAAACCCGGCCTGCCATAGAAAATGTGAATATCTTCCTACAACGCGACATTTGCAGCCCTTCTTCTGCCCACGGGCGAAAAAAGGAACGAGAGGAGTTGATCAAAGACAAATGAGCAAAAGTGGTTTATCTCACAGCGGATCTCTGATCGACATTGCATTTTAACAGGAAGTAAATAATGCTATAATTAAGTATTCTGTGTGGTATGTGCTACAGAGAAGGATATCTCTCTCTCCTTCTCTTTTGCCACGTACACGCGAGCGAGCGCGTGCGCACACACATTCACAGATGTTTGGTCTGTGTGCGCTCCTTAAAAGAACACAAAAGCCTACACATCGACCCAGTAACTCTTCCCAAATATGCGCATTTTAACATGAGTACTGTGCGTGTGAGAGGTGCGCCCACTTTCATCTCGCTCCCCCTTTTCTTATACTTAAGTTTCTTACAATAAGCTCTAGAAATGCCCATCGCTTCTAGATATAACATAGGCTAGAGAACTTGAAAGGCCAGTGCCTCCATCTATTCCTGTGCACAGGCACTAGGTTATTATTTGGAACAATCAAACTGTAATGACAGCCTATATGCGAGCATAAAAATGCAGGCTGTGCTTGCTGTTGCCAGAGCAGACGCAGACACCCTGCTTAACAGCATCTTAAAGCTGGATCAACTTCAGCAATGCAACTGGGGAGAGAGCCAGCGATCTCAGCACCATGGACAGCACAATGGACCATGGACAGCGCATGATGTTAGAGCATAAAACGCCCCCGCGCAGATGAGCAATAGTGAGGAAAATCAATGTCCTCTTACCGTGCTGATCCCGGTAAACGCCAAAGCATCCCGACAATCACGGCTGTGCCCCTTCTTTTTTCTCCAACCTCAGTGAAAACATGGATTTCGTGATTTCACCGTCCGCCCTTCCGTCGACTGTGAAAAAAATCCTTCAAGTCAAGTCTCCTCGGTGTTTAGCTCCATAAACCAGGCATCGAGGAGCACATATGTAGTGTCATTCAAGCCAGTAACGTGAGAGCCAGCGCGGAAAAACGTGTTCCGATAATGTTCCAGAAGCCACTGAAATGAGCAGTGTCATCTCGAAAAAGGAGCCAAAACCAAAGTTCGAACATGGCAAAGATAAGGGGGCGCATAAAAACGCGGTAATCCACATCAGACAAGACTTGCTGCATGTATTTCAACAGTGACTTTCATCCATGCGCACTGACGAAGCGGAGGCGAGAGGCACGAATCCCCTCGTCTGCCAGTGGTGCGGCTTATACCAGTTTATGTACAGATGCCAAGGTCTCTTTATTTCAGTTGCTAGACCGTCAAAATCCACCCGAGATCAATGGATATGTTCATCCAGGTTTCGCCTTGGATGCAAGAATCCGGTCTCCGTTCGCCAGTCCTGCACTGGTTATATATACACACACATATATATATATGCAAGATTTATCCTTCCCACCAACGTTTCAACTAGTGGAACTTGGTCTTGGTTGGTGTAAATGATGTACGTATTATGAAACAATTACACTGCTATGACAGCCGAAATCACTGGTAAAAATGCACGAATCCCCCCAATCTCGGGACTGTCACAGCGCGGAAGTGAAAAGCAATTGAATGCGTGCAATACTCTTTAAGGGGGTAGGGTAATGTGGAGGTGGTGGGGTGGAAAGGAGGGCTGGAGGAGGGCGTGATGTGGGGTGGGAGTGGGGGGAAGGGAAGAGGGAGACTAAGAAGACCCGTAGAGGGCAGCACAATGATGAAATAAGCATCTTGGCAGGCTTGCATTTTCAGAATGCACTTTTGTTAGTCAGTGTATTTTAATTCAGCAGCAAAAACTATTGGATTTGTCACTGACAGCTTTAGGTATTTTCGGCATAGCTGGGTCATCTTATCCCCATACACTTCAAAACCACAACTGGACATGTCTTTTTTTTAATTATTATCATAATAAGTCCATAACACTTTGAATTCTTCTCAGTGAGACTTAAATTTCCTTGGTGAAATGTGAGAAGCTACTGGCCTGATACTCATCCTGGATTCATCATGTCTCTTTATTGTTCAGTCTGGAAAGCTATTTCCTTGACAAACCTGAAATTCAAGGCACTGCTAGAAAACATTTACTTATTAGCAGCACATTGTTCACATCCCCTCTGTCAGTGAGGTGATCCTGGTCACTGAACAATCTAAATACCTGCTTTAACAGTATGAAATGCATATTGACAAGCTATTTTTTATTACACAACATTGAACCTATTTTAAAGTGAAAAAAAGGTGATGTACATATGGATTTGTATCCCTCCTATCTCTTTATGGATGCTTCCCTTCTAAATACACATTAAGCCTATAGTCAGAGAAAACAGACGTTTACAAGAGATCTGCACTGGAAGAGATTAATGTACTGTAGGATTAGGCTTAATCCAGTTTTGCACCAAATACTCTAGCATAGTAATGCTGCCATGTTGCTTTAAGCTCATTGAATTTTACCAAATCATGACTTATTTGCCCCTTGTTGAAAGAGCAAATCAAGTTAAAGCCACAGCTGCCCCATTACCCTGTTACTGTGAGAAAAGAAACTTTCGAAGCAGTTAACTAAAGCCTGAATAGAAAATACAATTAAATCTAGTATATAGTGGGCTGGCATGTCCAGAGAGGTTTCCCACTTAGTCAGTATTGTGTGGTAAGAAGTTGACTCTTGTGCTCTCTTTAGCATGTGGGGAGCATCATGAAACTGATGTAGCATCATATTGCCTTTCTGAAAATTAGCCGTGGAGATGCACTGAATTATCCTAAAGTTCTGTAATAGTATTAACAGTGGTGAATCCTGTGGGGATGGACAAATCAGTATGGAACCCCAGATGGAATATAGCAATGGGGAAGCTATTGCAGCAGGGTGTTTGCTCCCTCCCTCTAGAAGGAACTGTGACTGGCTCCCCCGAGAGGCATTGTGGCATCAAAGAGAGGAGAGTAGCTGTCCTGAATCATTTTTTGCTTTAAATGACTTTGTGTAGTGCTGATGGGGGAGGTAGATACCCTTGATAAAGTAGCACCTGGGTGACAGTGGTGTGTGTTTGTGCAAGTTTTATAGCTATAACTTTGTTCTATCAAAGTTGGTGTGTGTCTGAGAACGACCATGAATTTCTCCATGGCAAAGGCTAATGGGTTCATACAAGCACAAAAGCTATTAACATAGATCAGCTGCATAAACCACATAGTATTATAATCAGGTCTGGGACAAATGTTTAAGTAATTAAATGCAAATGAAAGTTCATGCAGTGGTGACATTAACATGCATCTGTTGCATAAACTCAATTTTTAAGTATGTTATTAAAGATGTTTTTTCTTATAAGCTCATCACCATTAGCATATAGCCATTAGACAAGCATACTGTACCTAAGCTAGGGTCTATAACTATATTCAAGTTTTTATATTATAGCTTCATTTCATGTTTAATTTGGCGTATGTTTGCCTGCATACTGGCACAGTTTGGTACTGCTGGCACAGCAGCCACTGGTGTGACTGTGCCAGACAAGCATTATGAATCAGAACAAAGGTTTAGTCTAGGTGCTGTAGTGAGAATGAGCTCCATCTCACATGCAGTGATATGTTTTTCAGGAATCAAGAATGAACATTTTGTTCTCCTTTGACACCAAAAAGTCGAATGTGCTCTGAAAAGAATAAGTCAAACTTCTTCAAAGCAGGGTAGAACATCATCTTAAACTTTTAACACTTCAATCTTAATATGTGGATGTGAAATTAGTTGTGAGAGCATTCTTATCCAAGTTGGAAGTTTTGGACTCAGTTGTCTGTGATATCAAAGAAAAAGCCTTCTGGTAGACAGGCTATGAGCCAAAAGGCTATGGGCAAAGGAAATAATGAAGTGTGTCTAAAATAAAACATCTCAGTGGGGATGTACAATAGAACTCCAGACCATTTTGTTATTGGACAATGATAAATTTAGAAGTATTCTTCCAGAAATTACATTTCCTTTTACAGTTCTGCTTGATGAATCAAGTTCAGTGAGTGTTCAAGTGCACTGACTCATGCTTGTGGAAGATGTACATGATAAACATTCCCCCAGTATAATGTAATAACATACTGTACATACTCTGATGACAGCTATTTCACTTAGTATTGTTTATAAATCCTACTGTTTTGACTTATCATGCAGGAGGTGTGCTGAAAATTCTGCCTTCATAAAAGGCTAATTCTTCTGTTAGCAGAGAGCCTGACATGTATTGTATTATGATCAACTCGAGAGGTCTCATCTGGGCCAACTGATGCTGCTTGCAATTTCTGTTCTAACCCAGCAGGTCTACAATAGGTGTTCGGGGCCAAGATCCATTCAAAATGCTGATAATATGAAATTAGAAACCCATTTAAGTTTGACAGTACAATCCAGCTGGCACATCTTGCAACAAGATGCACTGAAGAATTACAACACATTTCTCAGGGAGAAATTGCTTTAATAATAAACACTGACTAAACCCTGGAAGCCCTATTTTGTCATGTAATGGAATGAAGGCTAATGAAACAACCAAGGATGGATCGGATGGGGAAGTGAAATTGTCCTATTGCTCTGTGCCGGTATCACTCCAATCATGCCACTAAATTGATTCAGTTCTTGCATTTTCACATTTAATGCAGCTATTAAAAAAGCTAATACAATAAACCTTTATTGTTGTATTTAATTGGACAGAAAGTGTAAACAAACAGATACAGTAAATATTAACCATAATAATCTTTGACAAACAAGTTTGTCTGGGATAAATTGAAGATAAATAGAATATCTTCTGTAGCATTATCATCAACATTCAACATCTGTGAATAAAGTGAAGCGCATCACCATGAGAAATTCGACTTTCTCCAGTAAAACAGAAACAAAAAATTCTTTAAGAAAATACAGGCCTGGAAAATGCTGCAAAAGTGACACACAGCTACAGAAAGACAGCATGCTGGCCATTGTATGTGACTTTAGTGTTCTGCATCAGCCTCATCCTGACACTTGAATTGCTTTAGTCATGATGCTACCTGTGGATGGTCTGTAATGAAAAGCACCGGGGCTAAAACCTGTGCATTCATCACAGCTCCAGATGATGTAGAGCTCTGGTGCGAGTTCCCACCAAAGAGCAAGAGCACAGCTGCTCCGACAGCCATGATTGATGGTCAAAGCAGAATGAGGGGTTGCACAGGGAGCCCTTCCTTTGTTTTTCCCCAGGACTTGGCTCAAGCTGGTGTGAGCTAGGTAATTTAAAAATGTTGAATTGGTAACATGCAAACTTAACCAGGGGCTTTAAAAGAACGATCTGCTGACAATGCGATAAGGGCATCCTCACTGTATCAGGGAGCGGATGGGATTGACTTATTACCTCTCTGTGCCTTGGAGCAAAGCACTGAACCATAACCCTAACAGAACAGAAGTCCATTCATTTGACTGTAGTCAGCAAGTGCGATGGCTTTTTAAGATTATGAGAGCACTTCAGGGCTTGATGCACAGGCAACAAGATGCGCCTTTGTGTGGTTAACTAACCAACCTGTCAGTTAATTGTTCTGTCAAGAAATCAATCATTCACAAGCTAAAAGTCAGTGCTTTATTTAGGACTTCCCACTTACCAAATACACTACAGCCACTTTAAAACACCTGTTGTTCAGTACCCTAAAAACACACACAAAAAACTTTGTAACATTAGAAGTTGTTGCTATGACAGACAAGGCAAGACACCACTGTGTCACCATGGATAGGATAATCTATAAACAGAGTCAGAGCAAAGCAAGGACATCATTCCATGCAGCGAAAAGGTTCTCTAGAAAGCCGAGAAAGAAATTTAACAATGAAATTCTAATGTTGGCAGAACATACTGTATTTTCTGGCTGTGGCTCCATAGGGGTTCCAAGTCTAACTGTACATAAATGCCCAGAGAGCTGGGAGGCAGATTTTTTTCCTAACTGCTGCTGTAATATTGATGAAAAGCCAATCTCCAACACATCTGTTATTTAAACATGTTAGCCTGCCCTGTTTAAATCTTTCCAGATACATTCTTTTAATTTTCACGCACAGGCCACTAAGGAAGGTGATCAGAGAAGTAGCTTTTATCCAAGGAAAATAATAAATTCTTCAAAGATAAATGGGCAACCATTACAGTGGCAGTGACCTTCTCGTCTAACTCAAACTACTGTATTCCAGAAACCAGGAAATGCCTCACAGAAATAAAAGAAAACTCCCCCCCCACCCCATTTATTGAAACATGCACTGACTGGTGTCAGGGTCGGCACGTGAAGCTGCCGATAATGTCGTGGTGAACTCAATTAAATTGCCAGACGAGGATACGTAAAACAAAACTGTGTCTTTAATAAGAGCACAGACACTGAACCACAACGAAACAAGACACGGTGTAAACACAAAACGCATTTACAGGTCAATTTACACAGTCCAGGGTCAGAGCCACCGAACACATACATCCAAGGAATCCAAAGTTGTTTGCCCAAAAGGGAAGTCTGATAGTTCATACACAGTAGGCAGTCCGAAACAAGAGGGCAAGGCAGAATAGAACGGTCAAAGTACACAATCCGGGTCACAACAGGAAATACCAAAACAAAAACACTGGAGAGTCACAGCTGGAGACTAGAACAAGCTGACAGCATCCTGGTAGGAGGACGCTGCCTAAATATGGGTGAAAACAGGTGCAAACACTCAGGAACAGGTGAAACTAATGTGAGTGATGACTAAAGTAAAAACAAAAACAGGAAGTAATGTCAAAATAAAAGCACCACAGGAAGCACACGAAACCGAAACATGACAACTCTATACACTGTGCACCTTCTTTGCGCTTTTCATTTTACAAACAACTCCTGTGTGCAGAAATAGCATTTATTTTTGAATTTCAAGGTTGTTTCATACACTTTTTTTTTTTTTTACAAATGACTGAGTAAGAAAGAAGAAGTCACATTGTGACTTCCAAAGAGTCCGGGTCAAAGTTCACAGATTTATGCATACATGTCCTTTACAGTATGCTCTGCGGTGCTTAAATATTCCTTTTTACTTTGTTCAGGTCTACCTAATCATTTTAACTGCACTTTCTTCCATTTCAAATTAAAAATAACTGCTGGATTTTAATCTTTAAGGGAGTAAGCAAGGGAAAGACGAGCCGAGGCTTGCCAAGCCAATTAGGCAAGCAATAATGGATTTCCAAGTCACTAGAGGAACCATTTGCCCTTTATTTTAATAGTCAAGATAATTACAGTATATTCAGAAAATACGAATGAGAGTATCAGCGTGTACAAATCAATTCAGCTAGCTGACTTCTTTTAAATGCCTCAGATTAGAAGCGACTGAGATGGCTTTTTGTTTCTAGCTCTGTCTGCATCAACACGCCAGCAACCTTAACGATTCAGATAGTTTTCTCTAATGGGGAGACAGCAGAAAGGAAACAGCTGGCTCAAAAAGAAAACTCAAAAACAATACTTCCTAACAATTAGCAATGTTTAGATGCTAAAGTGTTCAGTGGAACAGCTAGACTTGGACAACAAAAGCAATTTTTGTCCAAATCCAAAGGTGCCAAAACCCAGTTTCTTTGTGCTTTGATTATGAAACAGCTTGGTATTCCATCAAATACCATTTTGTCACTTACTCCACCTTTTTTACATCTCTTGAGCCACTCATGCATTTTGTATGCATGAGTCTCCTCCTTCCTGTCTTTTTTTATTCATCTTTGTGCTCATTTTACAGAGACAATGTGAAGTGCCAGAGGCTTCGCAGCAGAAAGTGCAGGTTGAAAGGCTGCAGCCTGCAGTGGCTGGCCAGGGCCTAACCATCTGAGCACCGGATCAGTCAGTGGATTTGGGGGCCAATGGTTGGTGGCTGAAGCTGTCCCCCAGGTGCACTTGCCTCATAATAGAACCAAGTGTGTGTGTTTGTGTGTGTCAGTCTGTGCCTCTGGAATAAGGATTTGTCTAGTCCCTGGAGGACTCCCTTATGACCTAAATGAAGAACTCAAACAAACTGGAGACACCTGTGGCCTTGGAAAACAGATTATTATAATTTACAAGTAAGTGCTTACTTTTATATCTCTTTCAAGCTGCATGTCTGCATGTTATTTGAGAACCACTGCTCTAAGCCAATAAATTAGTGAAGCATTGCCCTGTATTTCACAGTACTTTAAGCACAGTACCTGGAAGCATCCCATTCATTTAGCCTCTCAAATATGAAAGACTTTCCTTTAGATTTTTAGATTAGGCAGTGTTTAATAAATGAGTGCATTAGTTGGTCTTCTGATTCTGACTGGTGTCGTTGCTAGAATTTGATACAGACTAAATTAATTCAGACAAATCATCCCAATTTAAATAATCATTTAATATTACAATCATTCTGAACAGGGTAGTAGTTAAATAGGTAATCTGGTAGTTAGGGAACAGAGAACAGAATCACTCCTCCTGCAATGGAATACATACAGTATAACAGTAAATAAGAAGACTGTCACAGAGTCAGTCAGTCTTGGTCACAGGGTACAGTCAGTCAGAGTCCCGAGTGCCAGGTCCAAGCTCACTCTCACGAATGCTGCACCATCCTTCCTTTTCCTCTTAACCCACAGCTGTCCTAACCCTTTATCTTCTCGCAGTTACACAGCCTTCTATGGCTTGAGCACACATTTCCTTTTTCTAAGCATGAACAAAGCACGCAAATTGTTCACATAAGGCTGAAGCTATGTCCGTTCCCCATTTAAGGAGGAATTCGCTCTGGATATTTACTCATAAATTAAACAAGGAAGACACAGCCAAGATAGTCTTGCTTGAGCAAGAGAAGAGAAGAGAAACAGATCAGGCTTACATAAACACTTAGCTCACCCTTACATAACTATTACAAATAATATTTATATATGAACTACATACTATTCTATTACATATTACCTCTGGACTGGTATCTTGTTTGTTTTTAAGCACTCCACTTGCATCACTTTAACTGTAAATGCATTTCTATAGCACTTCTAACCATCAGGAGCAACCTGATGCCCAACGAGAGATGAACACCTCCAGTGTTTTAATTTGGGAGCCATTTTCAATGACAGAGTAGCTTTCTGTAGTCTTGTCATCACTGTGAAACTGCTGGATAAACAGCAGAGACTCTAGGCCATCAAAGGTGCAGACAACTTTGCTTTCTAAACTTTGATCACAGCCAGGTTAACTGTTTCTCCCTGCTTCCAGTCTTTATGCTAAGCTAAGCTAACTGCTATACAGACATCTGAAAGGTATAAATCTTATCTAACTCTCTGCCAGAAAGAAAATAAACATATTTCCAAAAATGTCAAACTAGTGCATTAAACTGTTTACTACTGAAAAAAAACTATGTGATAGACTATGTATAGATTAAGAAAAGTTTACCACTGTAAAACAAATAAAAAAAATCAAATAAAATGAGTGAAAATAGATTATAAAGATGAAAAATGACCATATTGTTCCTGTACCAGCAGCCACAATACATCAGTATAACTGGGCGCCGTACTAGCACTAGAGCTCTATTGTGATTCAAATCTATATACCCACATATAATGCTTTAAACCCAATTAACAAACAGATATTCAATAAGCAGTGTGAATCCTACCTGGAGTGGCTCGGTTCTCCAGCTGTGCTACACTTCAAATCTAAATTCTTATCTTGAACTGTTTTTGTGGAACAGAACAGAAATAATAGATATTAGTTAGTGCCTGAAACAAGTCACTGCAGACTCAGCACATTTGTTTTTCTCTCACTGAAAGTACACAATGAGTCTACCAAAGAAGAAGAAAACCAGTAGATAATCTAGGTAATCTCCATTCTGTAGCAACATATACTGAACAGTTTACCTGTCAAATATGCTGAATAATTAACACAACCTCGTCAAATATAGAAGTGTTTCCCCCATATATATACTGTATGTCAGCAAACAATGACTTAGACTTAGTCTACAGTTTTTAATGGCAACACAAGGGGTGTTTTCTTAAGCTTGCTTGTGTTTTTCCTTCCCAACTGACTGTGTGGATGCCATCAACCCTCCTTTTCCCCCAAGAGAGGCCATTAGTTTAAAGTGACTCTTTCCTGCCCTTTCATGCCTCCACAGTCTCACTTCTCAAGAGTGACCTGTCATAAAAACAAGGGAGTAATGTGGCACATAAGTCAGCGTCAATTTCAATCATTCAGCAGAAGATCTAAAGGGAGATTGTGGTTCATGCTGAACATTTGAATGTCATGTTATTTGACATGTGGAGGGGAAACAGAACAAGAGTGCATGTTCATATGGGAGAGAGAGAGAACTGAAGGAGACCCCTTCGATACCTCCAACAAATTCTGACAAAATGCTGCATTATTTATAGCTGTAAAATTGGAGGAACCTTATTTGATGCCAACACAAATAAAAGATCTTTTTTTTATTTCTTTCGTATATAAAATATTAAGAGTCACCAAAAACGACCTCACATATAAAAACAAACTGCCTGGTGGTGCCACTTAACAGCCTACAATGTCACTTCAGTGAAAAGAATAGAAACATCAATTAAGGAGAGAATTAAGACAATAATGGGTATGCTGGGTATTTTATAGTATTTAACTGGTTATATAAAGTGAAATAGTGCTAGTTAGGTGAAATGCCCTTAATTTTGTTTGTATGTATATATTGAGTTCAGAATGCACTTTTTAAAAAATAATTATTTCCAACTTTTATAAAATTTAATGTACGTCAGTCGAAAACCATTAACAAAGACACATCGGGTAAACACAAATTGTCAGTCTTTCATACACCTTTTAACCACAACTCACTCCAACAATTGATCATGTGTATCTAATGGTATAAATTCAAATTCAATACTTTATTGTCATTGTCATAACTGTTATAAATAACAATGAGATATCATCTGAACATCTTAATACTGGCATAGCAAAGCAAAAGTGCCCCCCAAATATCAAAATATGTCGAAGGTATGTACAAAAATACAATATGTCCTGTGTACTATTTAGCACAGCAAAAACTGGTACAACTAGGAGTAACCTCCCTCCAGGGCCAAATTATAAAAATCCAGCATCCAAATTTCCCAAAATGTACTGTTTCATTACTGAGCTGGTAGTGTCTCCATTTATGCCTCCCCACTTTCTCTGTTGTCTTTCAGAGAAAGCAACAACGAATGAATTGGAGAATACACAGGATATGTCTATTGGAGGAGAATGTTGTCTTGGACACACTATAGACAAAGTACGTAGCTTTCAGTCCCCGTTGACAGAACACAATCAGGCCATAGCAGCTGTTTATTCTGGAACCTAGGTGGAGGATGAGGCTATCATGACGTTCCAAGAGCAATAGCTATTTGCTATCACACACAATGTGTGTTCAGACAGAGAAAAACAGTGACCCCTGGATGGTTGTTTGGCAACAAATAGATCATGCAAATCGCACTTCTGAGAGGAGAGCACGGTCACTGAGGGATTGGTAGAGACCACTGCTCAGACTCTGGAAGCTTTGTCCTGTGATATATTCCTCTAAAATAATCCTAAGAAGAGTCTGATCATACTCTTTGGCAGCAAACATGTCTTCAATAAACAGTTAAAAGAGAGAGAGAGAGACTGAACTAGTAATTCCATACTGTGATCAAACTGGTTTAGATGATTATTTCATTTTGCATACCCCAAAAGTCTCACGTACCACTGCTTGGCCCTTGTATACAGGCAAAGCAAGTATATTTATATAGTACATTTTCATACATAAAGCAACTTAAAGGGCTTATTAACATGATGCACACAGATAGACAAAACATTAAAATAACGGCCAATTGAAGAAAAACACTTCTCAGTCGTTTCTGGTACAGCCTAATGGAGCAAAGGATTTTCCCAGTCAGTGTTTCAACAGTTCCTTACTGAACTACAGTGAGCAAAGTGAACACGTCCCCTGACACCTGACAACACTACCTGACACCTGAAAGGTATCAAGTCTGTCAGTAAACCCACGGTGATGATGTATCAGTTACCAGGTCGCCAATGTAGGATGTTACTTTTAGGAACAGGGGACGTTTCTATGGTAGAGCGGGAACCCTCTGGCTTTGATTAAATATTGAAATGGTCCAATAATACCCAACATTATTTGAACTATTTCCTTGTAGAGCAACTAAATAGCAGCTGAAAATCTTCTGCTCCTGCAGTAGTGCCGGTTCTCTGCCTTGAGTGGGATCTGTTGGTAGCAGTCAGAGGATATGTGATGTGCTGCAGGGCAGGGACTGTTGTTACTCAAGGTGAACAGAGTTCATGTACCTCCACCTCCACCGATTCCAACAGCTTGAACTATGACTACTGACCCCCTCCACCCTCCACCTTCCATTCAAAGGCTTAATATTTCAACCTTCTCTGCAGGCCAGCTCTGTACACCGTCCATTTGAGCCGTCACAGGTAGAGGAAAGTAGCACCAATAAAAAAGTGAAATGAATTATTTGAATTTGTAATTGAAATAGGGAAAAAAAGATATACTTCTGTTGCCTGGTCTTGGCACCGTGACAGTCTATCACTGTCATTTTGTTACCTTCCCTGGAAGTAAAGACGGGCTAACGAGAGAGTAAAAACATGTCGAGAGAAGGTGTTTCTTCCTCCCAGAGGTAATTACATATTGATCCATGTCACTGAAGATCTAAACTGTGACAATATGTTTAGTTTTATCTTAAAAGGAACCTGTCTGTTTTTCTTTCTTTGTCCTGTTAAGTTCTGCAGAGCGAGAGTTAGAGTGAGGCAAAATGATATTCTGCTAATTACATTTTCATGGAGTCGTCCCTCTTCCCTTGTCTCCCGCTTTCAGGTCTCTGCTGTTATGGACTTCACAATTACTTGATAATTAAATGGTGGAGGTCCTTCTACTCTACAGTTCGCAAAGTCTTTTATTCATTCTGTGAGGGAGACTTTTTAAATTACCCAGTCACTCCCTTTCTCCGCCTCCCACTCCTCACTCTCTCTCTCTGTCTTTCAGACTTCAGACGCTGTCTGGCCAATGATCCAGAACAGCCTTCACTGTCCCCCCGCTGATGAATTAAAAGTGTTCCTTTGGCATTTGAGGCCTTGATGGAGGATTCAAAGGCAGGAGGCAAATAAAAAAAATCTTTTCTTTGAGAAAGTGAGAGAGGAAGAGTTGCACAGAGTGGAGTTGTCAAGCTAAACTGAGATTTTTTTTCCCCCCCTCAGGAAGATATTAGAAAAAAGTGAACTGCACTTGCATCTCAAGGCCACCTGGGTTTATGGGAGAAATGCACTTTAAAAGCTTAAATGGAGCAAAAAATAAACATTTAGATTATTAAGCATTCCAGACATGAATGAAGCTGTGTAACATTATGTTCTGCTCCAAGAGCTGCTGACAGTTTTCAGTCATATCAGCTGAGGAATAGAGAGACAAAGCGAAAGGAAGTCCTTGTTTAAATTCAGATACTCTTTCTTTTTTAGTTCAGCCAACAAACCATGCCCTGTTTGACCCTCAGTTATTGTAACATATCAATTCTGTGTTTTATCTCGTACACTTTTTTTCACAACACTCTCCAGGGTCTGGTTCACAGTCTGCACACACGTCTGACTCACTCAGTTTTCCACTGAGCAAAGTGAGGTGTTGCATCATGAAGCTGTGGAGCGTGGATAAGTAGAAAACCAGTTTTGACTCTCAAATATGTTTTAAACTGTGAAATGTCAGTATCCTCAGGTGTTCTACTGATTCTATTACTAAGTGACTAAATCATTATTGTACAGTAGCAGAATTTGAAATATTTGTTTTGCCATCATGTTATGTTACCATTTCCGCAGCACGGTACCATATCAGAGCAGTACAACAACACAGCAAGACTCACCACTCTGCTGCTATGAGGGTCTCTGTTCAAAAGGAACACTGTTTTCATTCATTTCCAGTTACTTCCACTTAGTTATTTTGTGATCACTGTTATGTATCAATGAACCTTAACACTTCAACCACAGATGTTTCACATTAAAAGCCTTCTGAAAGCTTAAATATCATAGTTCCTTCTTTCTCCATCTTTTATTTCAGACTTCAATGCCATTTTATATTTGAGAAATTACAGTACCGACAACCCAGTATCAATGCTCATTATTTACCAGTGAATTGAAATAAATCAAAGCAAATCCAGTTCCATTCAAAGTTGATGTCTGAAAACCACAGATGTTGAGCACCTTGGAACCACTTTAGAAGCTATCCCATGATACTGTTCTTCAGTCTGAATTCTCAGCCAGTTAAGCTCCATTTCATTCAAATGTGCACACCATATTTCCTTATCTTTCTATTGCCCTAGCCAAACCCTAAGCCTTCTTTCTGTCTCTCTTTTTCACACTCTATTTCAATCTTTTTTTCTTTCTATTTTGCTTGAACACCATGATCCTTCATTTTAAAAAAAGGGATTTAATATCTTCATGAAACTGTCTCATATCATTCACTTTCCTGCTTGGTGCCCAGTCTATCATTTCCAGGACTTTGATGGCAAAAGCAAGTAACATTCACTTAACTCTGCATAATGTCCCCCTTTTTTATAACAGGGGCAAGGAATGACAAAAACAGACAAATCATCTGACAATTAAACTGCACATCATTGGCTGATTGGTTGGAGCTTTTTCTAGAACTTCTCTTTCAAATTCAATTTAATTCAATTTTAACAATTGTATTTGTATAGCACCAAATCAGTACAAAAGTAATCTCAGTACACTTTGCAAACTAAGATCACGACCTTGGTATTATTATTATTATTATTATAGAGGAAAAACCCAACAAATCCCCCTTGAGCAGCACTTGGCGGCAGCGAGGAGGAAAAACTCCCTCTAACAGAAGAAACCTCTGACAGACCCCGGCTCTTGGTGGGCGGCCTTCTGCCTCGACCGGTTGGGGTGAGTGGATAGAGGAGAGAGAAAAGAAAATTAGAACAAGACACAACAAACATAAACGTTACATGCATCGTCTTTTTCTTGATGTCTTTAGGGTATTTGGCAGTGTATTAAACGTAGATCTCATTAAATTACAAAATTACAAGCTTGGATAAGAATTTTGCACAGGTGTTGCTTATTCTAATAGGAAGCCCAGTGATTGCTGAAAAAACCTTGGAGCAGATGAGACTTTAGATTTGAGGGTTTTGTTTGACTGTATTTTTGACTCAATCAATAAAAAATTTGTTGAAAATGCAAAAGCACAGGTTTAACTGTATATTTTGATTTATCATTGGATGCATTCACAACTTCTGAAACTCAAATTCAACTTATACTTTGTCAACAAATTGAGGTCCAGAGTGGTTTGGCAGTTAAGGAGGTCTAATACAACTTCACATCTTCGCAGTCTAATTTCCACACAAAGACCAGATGGAGCATTCTTGGCCAGGGCCAATGCAAGATAATGAAAAGCACTTTCCATTTATTTGAGAGTATGGCGTAAGTGACAATCTCCCAACAAAATGCCAAAAGCATCACAGTGATGGTGTGTTAATGGTAATAACTGCAGTAACACTCCAGATGCCCTGTTAATTTTAATAGCAGATAGCAACCATCCTGCAGTACACAGACCCAAATCAAGTGATGGCAGGTGCTCACTCGACTCAGCACCAGTACTGCTTCAGGTCACATCTCCCCCCTCAGATAACCAACAGCTCAACAGTTGCATCACATACTCTAGGTAAATGTCTTGAAGAGATATTTTATTCTTTTTGTCCACTTCTTTGACATATGAATAACCCCCGTCCCTGTCACATACTAAATGCCAAATTTCCTATAAATGTCCTTTTATCCTCTGAGATGTCAGGATTCTGCAGATATACTTTGTATGCCACAGAAAAACTGCACAAGACAAACTCCTTCTTGGAACCTGAATTATTAGCCAGTTGAGCAACTGCAGTGTTTTAACCTTTGAGAGAAAAGATGTATCTGGCACGTGCTACAATACACCAACAACCTATCTCTTGTAAAGAAGTCTATAAATCAATACAACAAAAAGAATGTTTCTAATAGTTTTATAGCTTAGATCTGTGGTTTCTGCAGCATATGCATGTGCAGAATCTTCAACCCCTCAGCATAGATGCATAATAAAAGAGTCAAGTAAGCCCTCTTTGAGCCAGAAAAGCTTATTGGACAGGAGCAGATGCTTTGTATTGTTTCTGTACCATCAGCCAGGTTGGTGTATTGGAGAGACCCTACAACGCTGTATAAAAAGCTGAACTGGTGAGTGGGGGAAGTTACAGGCCCCTGTTTTGAGGATCCATGGTGTCTGATCAAGATGTACTGGTGCAAATCTGTTTGGCTGTGTCCATGTTCATTTCAGTAATTTGATGACAAGGAAAAATGGTTCAAGCATCCATGCAAGTACCAAAAGGGCTGTACTTGATCTCATTCTAGTCAGTGTGTAACCTCACATCCCCTTTAAGAGAAGTGTGAGTTTTAACATTTGGCAGATTGCTAACATACTGGCAGACTTGTCAGGTCAGATGTCAGTAAGACTTTCCACTGAGGATTGTGCAGGCACCTAGACAGGTCTGCATCATCAAAGCGTCTGTTAACTAGCAGTGGTGATTTTACTGTTGACCACTGACCTGGTTTTTCCTGGTCAGTGACACAGTCACTTTGTGATGCGCATGTCATAAAAACGGTAATTGCACAGGTAGGAAATTAGGAAACACAGATGCGCTACCCTTCCCACACGGCATGCATTTGTTGCAAGATAGGGCCTATAGACTGACTTACAGATTCACAACACAGTTGGCAGGTTGAACGTTCCACCTGCATTCTCATAGCTGTGAAAAGGTTAAGAGCATTTCATAGATTATGTGCCATTTAAGGAAACTAGGAAAGGCTGGAGCTAAATGTGCCTTTGCCAGGCAGATCAGTGCAGTGTCAGAGGATGGTGATCTATTATCAGTGGTATTGAAGAGTAGTCTGCACTCACTGGCAGAACCTCCCATCATCTAGTCTTGATGAATGAGAATAAAAGTTCTGCCTGATATATTGAATTATATTACTACTGCACCATTCTATAGATTAAAAGTAAGGAGCAAGACAAGATGTGCAGCATACAAAATAAAAACTGGGGCTTTACTTTTTTCTATGCAATCATAATTAATCAACATAATCTGCTTCAGAGCTAAGCAGTAAAATCACTGTGTGCAGTTGCTTCCAGGTTTTGTGTGTTTTTGGAAGGGATTAGATTTTCATTTCGCCTTCTATGTGTCAAAAAATCTGGACAAATGTCATATTCTTATTTTACACTGTTAATTTTTATGTTCACTTCCATTTTCCTCTCTATAAGTGATTATTATATCTGACATTTCTGACACTACTTATTCTGGCTTGATCCAAATCCAGGCTGTCCAGATGGAAAAACACACAAAGCCAATTTAGCCTTAAGAAAATTCCAATAGGATTCTTATCCTGCATATCCAAATCCACATTAAGCTGCATCATAACAAAGTGGCATGCATGTTCCTCGTGTGGCCAATCAAACTACATGCATTCAGCTAGAGAGGAATACCGTCCCAGTTAAATGAGACATGTATGTTCACAAACCTTCCAAACAGGCCAACTTAGCAAGCAACGATAAGGAAAATAAATAAAGTAAAATCTTGTTAGGTAATAGGCATAAGTACTACTAATCCTTCCCAAATGCTACTGCATATGCAATGCTATAAAATTTCTCCCAGTATGCTGTCAAGATTTTCAAATGCAATTAATTATGCCCACTCTGAAACACTGATACACTTTAAATCCTTCAATACAGCTCTTGCAGTCTGACCAGAAAGCAAAAGATATTACCGTGCAAGTCTCACATACAGCCTTAATCTGTCAAGAAAGGTTTGTATTTTGTCTTTTTTTTTGCCTTTCCCCTACCAGCCCTTGAGTGTGAAGGGCTCTAAAATAAGAAATCCCTTTCCGTAGATATAATTAATCACTCTGGGAGAACAGGGCGTGTAATTATTTAGGTTACCACTCCACCTCACCCCCATCTACATCGAAGTGAGGCTTTTAGGAGACACATAACCAAACCGAACATGGCAGCTGCTTTATGTATTTACACTATATACTATCATTGCCTTTAACAGTTCCACAGAAATTATGATTTTATTTACATAATTTCTTGTTTAGCAATAATATACTGTCATGTATAGTTTCAACTATAGGAACAATTTAGCACCCCACCCTCTGTGACTGGCTCTTGGACTTTCTGACTGGCAGGCCCAGGATTGGCAATAGAACTTCAGCCAGCATTGTTACAAACATCAGCACCCCACAGGGATGTATCCCCAGTCCCATCCTCTACACACTGTTCACCCACGACTGTGTCGCCTCCCACAAAGACAACATCATCCTAAAGTTCAAAGACAACACCGCAGTGATAGGATGCATCACTGGCGGGGACGTAGCAGCCTACAGGAGGGAGTACCTGGGTGTCCACATCAGTGAGGACCTCACTTGGACACTTAATACCACACAGCTGGTCAAACTTGTATTTTTCATTATGCTTCTTTCATTGGCTGTTTTACAGTGCCTTAGATTTTGAGATTTAGATTTTGTGTTACATATGTATCTCTGTTACTGTATATTTGACTTATGTGGATGGCAAGGTAATAATTTCATTGTACAGGGAAACATGTTTCCTCACTGTGCATATGACAATAACCACTTGACCTTGACCTATTAAGGGAGGCTGATACAGCGTGTCAGTGATAATGACGATAATGGTGATGACAGCTGTTGCCTGCTACTGAATGTAACAAGTAGCTGTTCACAGAAGCTTTTTTTTTCTCTTTTCACACTAGGAAAAAAAGTGCAGGATATTTGTTAAGCATGAGTGAGACAGTGAAAGAGGGAGGTGGGATCGCCTCACCTCTTCTTTTGTTCCTAGCCTCTCTTGTAAGCAATAATACACCCTCCTCTTTGCTGATAAAGAGTTCAGCATCAGTTCACCAAAAGATTAATAAGGCACAATGAACACACCCTTTGGAATGGTCCTGGCTGATTCAGAATTACCCTGATTAGAGGGGACTTCAGCCACAACCCCCTTGTAGGCGAGTCCATAGAAAGTTGCTATTGTGCTGCATCAGCAGTTTTGCATCCATCAACTATAAAAGGGGGAGGCAGGCCAGTAATGTGAGCAGTGCCAATTGGATAACATAGATGTCCAAATGAGAGATGGCAGCACTGGTCAGGAGGGTGACTGAGCTATGCTTTCTAAAGGGAGGGGAAATAGATGGTGTATTGTACCTTGCTCATGGTGTAATTCCCCAAACAGAGGAACAAAGAGTGCCTCAGCATCAAAACCAGATCTCAACACACATCTCGCTAATTCTCCTGATGAGATGTGTTGTTCAGGCGATGTCATAGTGCTAGTGATCTTCTAAGCTAGGATAATATTTATTCCCATTGACTACAGCGTGCACTGGAGGGTTTTGCAGCTGAGTGTGAAGTTTAGCACCTCCAAATCCGAGGCCATGGTTCTCAATCGGAAAAAGGTGGATTGCTCTCTCCGGGTTGGGGGCAAGTTGCTCCATCGAGTTTAAGTATCGCGGGGTCTTGTTCACGGCTGAGGTAAAAATGGAGCGGCAGGTGGACAGACGGATCGGTGCGGCATCCGCAGTAATGTGGTTTCTGTACCAGTCTGTTGTGGTGAAGAAGGAGCCAAGTCGTAAGACAAAGCTCTCAATTTACCGGTCAATCTACGTTCCTACCCTCATGTGTGGCCATGAACTTTGGATCATGACCGAAAGAATGAGATTGCGGATACAAGTGGCAGAAATGAGTTTCTTCCTGAGAGTGGCTGGGCACACCCTTAGGGATAGGGTGCGGAGCTCTGTCACCCGTGAGGAGCTCGGAGTAGAGTCGCTGCTCCTCCACGTTGAGCAGAACCAGTTGAGGTGGCTCAGGCACCTGTTTAGGATGCCCCCTGGATGCCTCCCTGGGGAGGTATTCCGGGTATGTCCCTTCAGGAGAAGGTCTCGGGGCAGACCCAGGACACTTTGGAGAGACTATGTCTCCCGACTGACCTGGGAATGCCTTGGGGTTCCTCCTGAGGAGCTAGAGGAGGTGTGTGAGGAGAGGGAAGTCTGGGAGGCTCTGCTCGGTCTACTTCCCCTGCAACCCGGTGTCGGATGAAGCGGATGAAGATGGATGGACTTCAGAAAGCAGACAGCTAATTCAAATCTAACTGTTAGGAAGTTAGTGATGCAGAGTTTAAAGATGGGGACCTACTTGACAACTTGATAAAAACTTTTAAGACTGCATATGCTACACTCAAAGAGTGATGCCACCAACTTGTGCACATTTTTAGTTTTTGACAGTCAGACTAAGTAAACTCTGTGGTCAACACACTTATTGACTGTAATGACTGGCAGTAGTGAACTGGATCAACTCTGCCTTCCCTATTAAAAACAATACAATATTCATGTCTAGAAAGAGATGTAGCAGAAAAGCTACATTTTGTAAAGAGCTGCCAGCTTCTTGGTATAAAGTATGGTGATAAGTTTTTCACCACTATGCAGTAAATCCAGGATTGTTCAGAAGGTCAAAATAAAAATTACTCAAGTTTACAGAGTTTGAATTTGAATCAAAATCAATTGTGCTGACATGGGGCAGCTTAAAAAGGATAAAATCAATTATCATTTCTATACACAGCCAAAATATTATCAGTGTGTGGGTAATGCTAATAAATACTGTGTACATTAGGGTATGTTCCTCTAGTGTTATGAAACAGATGCAAGGCCATGCAGCCACCTCTCACCCAGCCCATATTTTCTTTTCTCTCCCACACAATGTCTCAGCTAGAGCGCCGACTCTGAAATGACTAATACTTTAAAAGTTCCTCTAGCCAGGGTAAAGGCTGTCAAGCAAAATAATGTTTTAGAAAGATCTGTCATTTCCCTTCTTTCAGCAAATGACACAACTTTGAAATTGAAAGTAAACTCTAAGGACAGAATAAAAACCATCACAGTTCAGCTGTAATTTCCATAAACCTCCACAAACTGTTTGAAGTCGGTTTCAATTTATCTTTATTTTATTTTTTACATATAGACCTTTCAAAATAAAAAAGCACTTTGAAACAACATAGCTTTACAACTTAGGTCTGACAGCTGCCGTTCATGTTTTTTGACCTTTAGTTCTCCAGGGGAGCTATGCTGAAAATACCTTAGCAGCTTTATCCAGACCAAGTAGCTGCTCAGTCATTAAAATCATAAAACTATCTACTGCCAGTGGGGTGCTTCCTAAAGCCAAACAGGGGTTAACAGCCTTGCTGATGTGCAACTTATAGAATCATACTTTTGCATTCGAATCTTTTCATCAACTTAAAGCTACAATATGTAACTTAAGGTAGACAGGCATGCATCACAGTAAGACAAGTTCTGGAGCACATTTCTACAACAAAATATTTGGAAAAGGTTACATAATGTAGCTTTTAGTGATTAGAAACAGGAGCATTTGCTGTATGCAATGGGCTTCTCTAGCCTGCCTCTCGCTTTTGCTGATTGTGCACCTCATAATTGTCCCATTAAAACCTTAAGGGCAACAAAGTATTCTACTATACTCATCACTTGACCTATGTGGGTCCTTAAGTGTTGCTGTTGTGACCTAGAAAAAGCCATTTACTGTAATGTTCTTCTTTATTTTGATAATGCCATGGAGATGATATCAACTAAGATAACATTAAGGTCAGAATCTCAGGTGGCCGACCTGGCCTCTGATGCTCAGTAACTGAACTGGAGTTGCATGTCATTAGTGAGAAAACTACTGTTGTATGATGTTTGATCATAGTATTGTCCATGTAGCACTTAGTGTAATTGATGTCTTGACATTTTACCATTCACACATTACATTCTTTTCTTTCTTGCAAAGGCCCAAGCCAGATTGTGTTGACAGGTTTTCGCATTTATATTCCTTCTGCTGAACACTGACTGGTTGTTAAATAGAAATCTCTGCTTTATATATTATTAAGAATCAACTTCCCCTCTAAGGAATATATTTTGTGTTACAAAGGATACATGAACATTTCTTGCTAACAAAGCTTTTTACTGAACTCAGTTTTAAGGATTTTTATTTGCTCAAGGTCCAATGATGACCTTTGCCTCTACTGTCTGTTGATTTTAATGCATGTAAATGTCAGTATCCAGAATTATTATGAATACTCTAATCAATAGTCTTTCAATTACTAAGGGGTATATTAAATTGCAACACTGCTTTATTGAGTTCTACCACAAAATGGGACCTGTAGTGTTCTTCTCTGCACAGCCACATTTGTGAACTTGTACAGGACATTTGAAATATTCATGCTGAGCAGGTATTGACGTCTGACATCTAATGGTGAAAACACTGTGCTCTTGCCAGGTGACTCACTCTGAGCAACAAAGGGTGATGTGGCATCCTTCATATCACTGATAATTAAGATATATTTATCTTTGGCAAGAGCATATGGCAGATCAGAAAGCCAGAAAGGTTCTTTAGAAATAACCTACCCTCATTTTGTTGCACTTATGTAAAACCTTTTCACAACACACAAATACTGTCTTTGCACAAGCAGAAAAAATATTTAGTCTTTGCCTAAAAAATAGTTTTCCCCCCATTATCAGTCTAGAATGTACAGAGAGCATCCGGGTTGGAAGAATGTAACGTTTCAGTCTGTCATCAAAGCACTTTGACAGCTCAGGCTTCTGAACATGATCGATACATTTCATCAAGCTGGCGCCATGTATCAGCCTTCCCGTTCATGTGAGCCATGCAAAAGGCAGCAGGGCAGAGTGAGGCAATGATAAAGATGCTGGGTTAGCCAGAGGAGAAGAAGGGTCAGAGTGAAATAAAAGAAGACAGTGAGACAGAGTGTCTAAGGGTAAAAGAGTACAGAAAGGGAGTGAGAGAAAGAGAAGAAAGGGGCCTTCACTGACAGCAAACCGATGACAGAAGACACTTTCATAAAGGGAGTGTCCTCTTACTGAGTGAGAGAAAAATAGAGACGGGGGATGTTAGGATAAGGACAAAGAAAACAATAATAGGCTCTAATTTCTTTAATGGGATCTCAAGTGAGGGAAAGGTTAACTGAAGGCGGTGCCATATAAGAAGCCAACTGTTCATTCGATATCCCACCAGTGTTATTTTTAGGGTCCTAGCCATGGTATCTGTGGATTATTTTACAGGTGAGCAAGCAGAGGTTGGAAAATGAGATTTAA